>NC_090265.1:806237049-806582049 GCF_040414725.1 Anabrus simplex | reverse complement strand
TGACTTAGTGGAACATGGAATATTATTAAAGAAACTGGAGGGAATAGGATTGGACAAAAGGGTTACACGTTGGATAAGAATATTTTCAAATTCAAGAGTTCAGAATTTCAAATAAGGAAACCATGCATCACAGGAAGAGAAAGTTTGGAAGGGAAATGCACAGGGCAGTATAATCGGTCCATTACTTTTCTTGATATACGCAAACAACTTAGGGAACAATATAACATCAAAAATAAGATTCTATCTATACGGCATAATTGTTTGTAGGGAAATAAATATCATTGAGGATTGTTCAGATTTAAAAAGGGACCTTGACAGTATCAAACAATGGGTGGAAGAAAATAATATGAAGGTCAATGGAGGTAAATCAACTGTTACAACATTTACAAAAAACTTAATTAAATTATACTTTGGATGAGGTATTTGTCCTAAAAGATGGCAAGTGCAAATACTGAGTTGTGCGATTTAAAAGTAATTTTCATTTGTCGAGTCATGTTGATAAGATTGCTGGGAAAGCATACAGATCGTTACATGCCATAATGAGGCTACATAAAGGTTGCAACAAAGAATTACAAGAGAAAAGTTACTTAAGTATGGTTCGTCCCTTATTGGAATAGACAAACAGTGTTTGGGATCCTCACCAGTAATACCTAATAAAAGAAAATAATATATGGCGTGCATAGGAAAGCAGCAAGATTTGTAACAGGGGATTTTAGGAGAACAATTAGTGTAACAGAAAGGTTAGAGAAACTTGGATGGGAAATTTTTAAGTAAGAGAAGCGAAATAACTAGAGTTATAGGATTATACAGAGCCCATACAGGGGAGGAAGCATGGGGAGATATCCGTGAGGGGCTTCAGTTAGGAAATAATTACATCGGAAGGACTGACCACAAGTATAAAATTAGAAAGGATTTTAGCAGGAGCGATTGGGGTAAGTTTTCATTCACTGGGAAGGGCGTGAAGGAGTGGAACAGTTTTCCAGGGGAAGTATTTAATCCTTTTCCAAAATCTGTACACATGTTCAAGGAAATAATAAAGAGTAACAGAGAAAATAAATGAGATGTTAGAGGGCATTCAACCTGTGCAGGTTATTGTAAATAAACCTTTTTGTGAATAAATTATTTCCAGCCCCTGGTCTATACAGATTGGACAGCCGAAATAGGGTACTGCCTGATGGGTTGAAGTACAGTGGGGACTTTCATGGCCCTGGGATGGCTACGGTGGCTTTGAAATTTGGTGGCCAAGGGGCTCTGGTTAAGACTCGGCAGGTCGTTATGTTTGTTAGCTACCAAAATAGGTAAAACAATGCTACGTAAATTTTAATCTTATAGAAGTTGTATAGTATTATTTGAAGTAATTCAAATACTGTATATGAATTGATTATGGTTGTAAGTACAGAAGAGATTATGAGTAGAATTTTGTAATTAATATAAATTTGTTGAAGATGAGCTGTGTGTTTATTAGAAAAATTGTTAATGTAAATTGTATAATACTGTACTTTATGTAAATGTCTCTTCATTATAATTTAAAATTTAGTGCTTGATAATAATGTATTCTTGTGTACCATTTGCCACCGCGGTAGACACCTCATTTGCAAATAATGTGATTTTGATTCGACTTTCTTCAATGGGGTAATAATTTCTGAGTTGGACAGCCGTTGAACTTCTTTTCCTAAAGTAGTGGTTTCCATTCCTGATGAGGGCGTTGACATAAAGGTGTTAAAATGCGACTACTCCGTATCATTCGCTTCCCGTACTGGTACTTCAAACTCATCTGGGATAAAGTTGTGATACCCTGGCAAGTGAAAGAACTTTAAAAAGTTATGAAAGTACTGTATGTTTGCATCCTATGAAAAATCTGTAATGTCAACCTGAGTAGCTCAGGTAGTAGAGCGCTAGTCTTCCGAGATCATGTTGACAGGTTCGATCACGGCTCAGTCTGGTGTTACTGGGAGTTCAAATACGCCCACCTTGTATTGGTAGGTTTCCTGGCTCGTAAAAGGACTCCTGTGGGACATAATTACGACACCCCGGTGAAGTAAAAGTACATAGGGCTTGTAAAACAACATCCTATTCTTATTCTTTTATTCTTATTCTTATTCTTATTCTTATTCTTAAGAAACGATAAACGCATTTAATATTACAGAATAGAGTTGATTAGAATTATTAGAAAAATAACGTTCGTTGATCAATTTGAAAATCTTCATCCAAATACCAAGCATACAAAGAATCGTCCTTTGACATTTGGAACGCTGCCTTTCGGGGAAAATTTTCACTGATGATGTGGGATCTTGTGTGAAATTTCGAATATTTTACGGTGTCGAGATGCCATTTTGCTTCAAGTTAGTGCCCTTCTGTCGACCAATCCTACTGCGAATGAGCTGTGCATTATGCAGCTTAGAAACTTGATATTCACATTAATGAAGCTGCACTAAGGAAGTAGAGTTGAAACTTGTTATAACGACTCCGAAGGGACCACCGAAAATTGTTGTTATAAGCGATAGTTGCACAAACCGGTTATAACGTCTCCGAAGTGACCGCCGATTACCGGTCGTTATAGGCGATAGTCGCACAAACCGGTTATAACGACTCCGAAGGGACCGCCGATTAACGGTCGTTATAGGCGATACTCGGACAAATCGGTTATAACTACTCCGAAGGAAACGCCGATTAACGGTCGTTATAGGCGATAGTCGCACAAACCGGTTATAACGACTCCGAAGGGAACGTTGATTAACGGTCGTTATAGGCGAAATACACACAAACCGGTTATAACGACTCCGAATGGAACGCCGATTAACGGTCGTTATAGGCGAAATACACACAAACCGGTTATAACGACTCGGAAGGGACCGCTGATTAACACTCGTTATAGGCGATAGTCGCACAAACAGGTATTACTTTTTGTTATTGCTAGAAATTTCATATCTGTAAGTTTCAGGCAGTATACTCATATGGTTATTAATAGAATGAAGTTTAAAACTTCAAAGAACATAAGTGAAATAAATACTGTGTTCGCAGTGCACCTATTTGTGGAGTGGGATTGAGAGGAATTTTTCATCTAATATTTACTCAGTACGTACAGAAATAATATGTCAGCAAAATAGAGGAAAGTGACCTTATATGGGGTGGTTCCTATTATGGGGTAATTACATACCTCAACCGAAAGGTACTGAAATAGCGTTGAGACAGAGTGCATTCTGAAACGCGTTCTGCAAGCATACTACCGCATTCTTGCGTGAGAGACCGCTAAAGTGAATTGACAAAACTAATTCTGACTTCTGTGCCTGCACCCATAGCAAGGTAATTTTTCTTCGCAAAAAACTACTTCTTGAGTGACAGTAAGAACAGTAAGAACAGTTCCTGCTTTAGATCTTGGCATAACTGCAATTCTAGTTTAGTTGAAAGCATAAGAAACCCTACATGGCAAGTTCCCTATTTTGGGGCAGTGAGGAGGTCGTATTATGGGGTACCTCACATTAGAAAACTCGCGTTCTTTCTTTTAGTATGAATGTTATTAGAATGATTTCCATTTATTCATTGTGCAAAATAATTGACTACTAGCTGAATCTATATAAACAAAATCGTAACGAACGTGTGTCTGTACATTGACTATTTTGGCGAAATTTTCGTACAGTTATCCGTTTCAGGTGTAATAATGACCATCTGCATATTTTTTAGCTTTGGTGTCTGTCGGTCTGTCGGCTTGTCTGTCTGTTTATTTGCCTGAGTTCTTATAATTTGTGAACTACTGTATGTATTTCTACCTAATTTGATATTTAGGATCCAACTGTCCTTGGGTAGATTTTAAAGCCACTATTATTTCTGAATGCCTAAATTTACTGGGGGTTTATATGAAACTGAAACCATGATTTTGCTCTCCCGCGAAATATACACATCCAAAATTAATGGAAATCTATCATCCTTCATTGAAATCAATTTCTAAATCTTTTTTCTCACCATATTATGTCCAGCGGACATAGCCAAAAAGGTGTTTTACATGGAGCAGATTCCTTATCTATGTACATAAAAAATCGTTACAACCGTGTGTCTGTACATTGACTATTTTGGCGAAGTTTTCGTACAGCTATCTGTTTAAATGGTAATAATGACCATCTGCATATTATTTGGCTTTAGTTTCCTCAAAGTCCCAATTTTTACCGCCCTCCCCCAAAATCAAGAAAGCGGTACAATCTGCCATACGAGCTAGAAAATTGAAATTTGGCAAAATTATACCTTTTAGTCTGTAAACCGATGGAAAACTTCCCAGATCTTTAAATTTTTAACTTTTTATCCCCGAAGAAATATCGAAAGATCTGACCGTGCAGACCTTCGTTTCGAGGTATTTCGTGGCTAAACGGTAAGTCCTATTACAAAGGAAATGGCACAATCACCGTTCAATTTGTAGTGATTTACAAATTTGTTCCTATGACTTTTTGTCGTGTCTTTCTCCCTTATACGTTAGATTTGGCTGTATTTCTCAAATGTAAGTAAATTTTGCACTTTTTACACGTATATTTCATTGCTTGAAACACTTTTAAGGAAGACAGAGTCATTGTATTTGCTACGCACATTAACAGGACAAATGGCCACACGTGAACCAAATTACATGATTCTAGCTTATACATAAGTATGCAAAAAATAATGTAAAGTGTTAAAAATGTACCTAAATTCCACACTATTTAAATATTCGAACTCAATCCAACCCATAAATATTGGAGATACGAAAAAGTGTTTTAGAACCGGACATGTAGAACATGTCCAGCGGACATAGCCCAAAATGTGTTGTACGTGGAGTTGATTCCTTATGTATATAAATAAAATAATAACGACCGTGCGTCTGTACATTGACTATTTTGGCGAAATTTTCGTACAGCTATCCTTTTAAGGGGTAATAATGGCCACCTACATACTTTTTAGCTTTAGTTTCCTGAAAGTCCTAATTTTACCCCTATCCCCCAAAATGAAGATTGCAGCACTATCTGCCAGACGAGCTAGAGGATTGATATGTGGCAAAGGTATATGTTTTAGCTTGTAACCGACGGAAAGCTTCTAAGATATTTGAATTTTTCACATTTTCCCCAGAAGAATATCGAAATATTGAGACAATTTTAATGACGGTGCAGACCTTAATTTCGAGGTATTTCGTGGCTAATCGGTAAGTCCTATTACAAAACGGTTGACACAATCTCAGTTCGAATTGCGTTGATCTACAACTTTGGTCCTATGACTTTTGTCATCTCTGTCTCTTATATATTCAATTTGTGTCTATTTATCAATTGTAAGTAAATTTTGCACTTTTTACATGCATAATTCATACTTTGGATCACTTATAGGAAAGATAGAATCATCAAATTCTACACGATAATTGAGGAGCTTTCTTGCAAACTCCACCTAGGTCATATTAATGCTTTTTTTGTTTTTGTGCTGAAACGTTTTGATTGCGTGATTTACACCTACTGAACTTCAGTAATATTCAAAACTCATTTAAGTCCAGTTATAATGTGATTTGAGATATTGCATTTTTTCCAATTCCACCGAAGTCATTAGAACAATTAATTCCAAAACCCACTTAAGTCAAATCAATATTCTTGAATGCCATTCCCGGTTTAATATTGATTCCTGTACAATATGGAATGATATGTGAATATGAGTTTTGGAGGGAGAAGCTGGTTTAACGATGATAGAGCCGTTCAAACAGTTACTGTAAATCTCAACACGGAAAGAGATTGAGATAGAAAGAAGTGTTGTTTGTGCTTATGTTGAACTGTTGCCTCAGCAATAAATCGAAGACATCAAGAACACTTTTCATTGAGATTCAATAGATTTAAGAAGGAAAACAACAACGATCCATGGTTCATAATCCGAGAGATCGAACAGTCGTAGAGTGCAATATTCAGAAAGGAAATGGTATGGAAATTCCTGGCTGTCTAAAGTCTTTACTGTCAGTAACAAGAATCGCATTGGACAGACTGAAGGGTTTGGGGAAATTCCTGCAAATGGGTCAAAGTGTCCGCTGTTAAGAAAAAAGAGGTGCTTCACGAATCAAACAGACATTGTTATTACACGGAGTATTGTATATCACAACAAAATTTTAAAACTGTTGACTCACATTATTCAAAAGGGAAAAATCCACGTTCCTCCTAATTTGTATGTTTGAAAATGTATGGTATATGGAAAAGAGAAGAAACTGACTCCGGACTACAGCGTTCATACATGAAATATTATTGTATATTTGCGACTAAGTTTAATATTGTATTTGATTCTCTCAAATCTCATGTACGTTAATTTTGCGTAACAGAAAATATAATAAAAAATGAAAAGCAGAAACTCAAAATGGAACATAGGCTACACAGTTCGCGTGCAAATAAGTTTTCCAAATACAGAAATTGGATGACCCATCAACACTGAAAGTTGTTCTGGATATGTGGGTGAGGTGTACTATGCCCGCCAGATATGATTGTATAACCTGGCAATTATGATTCATGATGGGATGCTTGAGAAGTACAACATTTATTTTTACGCATGAACTGAAAAGGATCTTCCAAAGTGATCGAATGAAGTGGTATCTTGCTTGGATAACTTCTTGAAGTTATTAGAAGGTAAAATTCAACCCTTACAGTACACTACTTTGAGATTACTTGCTGACTCGTGTACTGGACAAAATAAAAATAAGACAATTTTGGCATTCTTATTATCTTGCATTCAAGGAGCCCCTATGTTCGATATGATTGAGTTTGCATTTCTCATAAGAGGAAATTCGTACTTACATGCGGATCGAGTCTTTGGGCACAAAGAAAAGGAGTATAGGAACTACGAAAATACGGTAAGTCCAGCAGATTATTACAGGATTCTAAAATAATTGGACAGGTGAAGAAATATGGAAAGGATTGGGTCTGTAGAAGGATTTCAAGAACTTTTCCAAGAATATTTTAAATCATTACTGCCAATAAAACTTTCACAGGTTCTTGTTTTGCGATTGTGTAAAGAATATAAATCCATTGGCCATAGGAATACATATTCAGGGCTGAACCCATACTCAGCCTTATTGAAAAGGAACTTTAAACGAGCACCAACATTCAGAATTGCTTCTATCTTCAGTGTCAATTGTATCAGTCACGAGAAGAGGTAAGAATATTATTGAAATTTATAGACCTCAGTGAAAGTGAGCGAGCTTTCTATGATGGAGCACTCAGAACTGTCCGTTCAGAGAGTCAAGAGAAAACGATATTTGACGAAGATGAAGAAGAACCATTCCTTTAATATAAAAGTAAAGGAGGTTATATTTTAACTAACAGTGTGAGTGATTATCATAGTCGATAAAAGTAGACTTCATCTATGTTTGCTCAGCAGATAATTGAGTAAAAGTGTAAAACAGCTAACGAACTTATAATAACAAGGTGGGAAATAATAAAATACGGCTTTTTCACAGAGGTGAAAGTGCTAAACAATTAGTATTAATGTGTAAGAATAGAGAATAAACATTTTCCATGTCGAAATGTATTGTAGCGTGCATAATATCCATTACATTGAACACTCCGCACTTCGTTTTATTGAATGTGAAATGACGTAAGTGGTTCTTGAAATGCACTTTTCGGGTGCTATTTAGGTCCTAACCCTAAATCAGACATCCCCATAACTGTTTCCTGTTCTTGTGCATCCCAATACATACTATATAAAGTTAAAATAAAGTGCAATTAAAGTATAATAAAAGCAGAATAAGTTTTTCATTCTCCCTGTAAAACTATGGAAAATGACTTAGATGGAGTTTGCACGTAAGCTCCTCAATTGACCTACACAGTAGCCATATGTGAGCCAAATATTAAGTTTGTAGCTGTTACATAATTAGCCAAAAAGTAATGCACTGTGAGACAATTTTACCCAAATCTGACCCCATTCAAGGTTTCTAACTAAATCTGACCCATGAATAGATGGTCTACACGAAAATATCATAGGACTATCCATTTAGGCCGCTAAATAATGCGCCTTATGATACAATCCGCTTGTCGACATGATGTATCGTTCAGCAGCAGTTAATCTGTAAATGAAGGTCTTCAATATTTTAAACTTGCATATAGGCCTACATTTATATGTCGATATAGGGCCTATATATTCATTGATGTCGATTTGTAGCGACGGATAAAGGGTATGTCTGCTATTGTAATCAGTACTCCCCACATCGACTTTGACTGGCGGAAGGAATGGAGTCTTTCTCCAACTCCTGTGTAAGTGGCTATAGTAAGGAGAGCCCGCCACTGAAATGAATAATTCCCTTCTCGATTTCACTTGCAGAAGGCAAAGGAGCATGCAATTTTGTTCAAAACTACCTTACCCGATTGTGTTTAGCTGTAGGCAAGGTTGCCCGCCCTTATGAACAAATGTACCCATCTAAAATGTGACCGGCATTAGGCATAGTGACCTGCTATTTTAATGGAAACTCACCAACTCGGTGTGACTGGCAGTAAGCTGGTTGGCATTAGGAAAAGGGTACTTTCATTATAATGATAACAGCACAACTCAATTTTGACTTGCAGTAGGGAAGTTGCCTGTCATTATAATAAAAACTCCTCAACTGTAATTTGTCTGGATGTAGGAAAGGGGTTCTGCGATTGTAACGAAAATCGATTGTGACCCCGCATTAGGCAATGGGACCTGCCATTATAATTTAAACTTCCCAACTCGTTTGTGAATGCCAGTAGGCAAGTGAATCTGCCGTTATCATCACAACTCTGCATTTTACACTTTACATTGGAAACAACGTATGGGGACCTGCTCATGCTATTTCTCGGATAACGCTAAGAGACATGCAATTAAAAATATCTTATGCACTGCATGTACAGTAATTTACTTCGATATCCGTATACAATGTAGAATACCGTATCATTGCACGGGTACATTGGCTAGTAATAAATAATAATAAAATTAATTCATTATTTTTATTGATATTTAAATACCAACGATGAATGAGCAGCCGAGCACACTGGGAGTCACAAGTTCGTCCAGAGCTGGAACATCTTTCGTTATTACAAGCACACCGTACATAGGTAAGCTCATGCTGCAGACATAAAAGAACGACACTACCACCTCAAAAGGAAAGGGCGAGCTGGGGAATAAAAATGAGGTTAGCGGTGAATTTTAGTGCGTCTATTGTGCAGGCCTTTTCTCGGACGAAAGACAGGAAGCAACCTGGATATGTGGTAGGTAATATTTGAAGTGGGAACACACTGCTTGTGTAAGTAATACTTCAGCCAGATTCCATAGTGAAATGTGTACGGGGAAAGAAAACAAAATAAGATTGCTCAAACACTAACAGTAAGCAAATATACCCTTGTGGGGTTTTGAACCCATGACTTTGAGTCTGTGCACCCATCCATCGAGCGGAATACATGAATCATTATTTGTGACTGTCTGCAGTTGTAGTTATTTATATACCTTAGAAATCCAATCCCGTATTAGGAACCTCCATCACCCCATATTAAGCACCACCACATTTAGGAATCCAACTTTAATAATTTAAAAAAGGAGTTATAATTCGAAATGAGTATTTTATGAATATGAATTACACTCTACAATGTAGAGAAGTAGTTGTAGAATTAGTCCACACTATTCATAGACACGAAATAAGTGAGGAAATCAAATGAATTGGCGAATGGCGTTTAGCGTCGGGAGTGTCCGAGGACAAGTTCGGCTCGCCAGATGCAGGTCTTTTGATATGATGACCGTAGGTGACCTGCGCGTCGTGATGAGGATGAAATGATAATGAAGACGACACATACACCCAGCTCCAGTGCCAGGCTAAAATTCCCGACCCTGCCGGGAATCGAACGCGGGACCTGTGACCAAAGGCCACCACGCTAACCATTTAGCTATGGAGCCGGGCATAAGTGAGGAAGGAAGTACCAACAATTAAATTAATCAATGTCGCGCACGGTCTTTGCTAATAAATGAGATGTTCTCTCTGTCCTTCCAAATTGTAGAAATCGATGAAGTCCGCCTCTGTGTTGTAGTGGTTAGTGTGATTAGCTGCCACATCCGGAGGATCGGGTTCGATTCCTGGCTCTGCCACGAAATTTGAAGAGTGGTACGAGGGCTGGAACTGGGTCCACCCTACCTCGGGAGGTAAACTGAGTAGAGGGGGGTTCGATCCCCTCCTCACCCATCCTCGAATAGTTTTCCGTGGTTTCCCACTTTTCTTCCAGGAAAATGCCGGGATGGTACCTAACTTAAGGCAACGGCCGCTTCCTTCCCTCTTCGTTGTCTACTCCTTCCAATCTTCCCATACGCCGACATGGTCCCTGTGACAAGGCCCCTGTTCAGCATAGCAGGTGAGGCTGCCTGGGCGATGTACTCGTCATTCTCCCTAGTTGTATCCACGACCCAAGGTCTCACGCTCCAGGACACTGCCCTTGAGGCGGTAGAGGTGGTATCCCTCGCTGAGTCTGAGGAAAAAACCAACCCTGGAGGGTAAACAGATTAAGAAGAAGAAGAAATCGTTGAGTGTGATACTCTGAATTCCTTCGCGATGCTGATGTTTGTATCCTATTTTTGCAGTCGCCGTATTATGCTTGACTTTTCTTCAATAATTTCCCTTTCTTTTGCGACATCTTCACAGTGATGCTTGCATAGACTATTTAACAGACTGATTTGAAATCTACGATCTACTGAAAACAAGAGTTTGAAAATAAGCTTTACATTGTCAGCAATCCCCAAACGCCTAACAAACAAAAATCAACATCATACGGTATGTCGTTATAAGCGATGTCGTACTAAGCGAGTTTTCAAATACAGTATTTATATAGGATTCAGATGGGACTGTAAGATTTCACCGTTATACAGTATCCAATACGTCGTTAAAAGATATGTCGCAAAAAACGGTTTCGACTGTATTAATGTATGTCATTGAAACGTATGAAATTACAGGTTACACCATAAAGCATAGCATTAGAACGGATTGTCGTAAATGTAGGTCTTAGGAGAAATAGTTCTACCTATTCAAGTTGGATGACGACACGTCTTTATGCCATTGCAGTGAGCCTCTTCAGGTTCAACAGAACGTGAATTCATGAATGCGGAATTATGACGTTAATACTGGTTATAAAAAGGAAGCATCTTATCCGGTCCATAATTTTCGCTTTGAGACATGAGGAGCGGAAATAATGTTCTTGATCATGGAAGTAAAATCTCAGTATATTGCACGTAAGTTTCAGCATTCCTCTGTAATATACTGCACTTACAATCCATGACGTTCTTAGTTGACTGAAGGATTGTATTCATATTGCTAAGCGAGAGAGCTCTGATGTAAGGGAATTACTGAATGAGAAAAAATTATAAATTCAAAACACTTCCTTCATAATGCATGAAGAGAGGTACAGCAGGAGAATATATAGACTAGGCTATACCAAAACATTATTATTATTATTATTATTATTATTATTATTATTATTATTATTATTATTATTATTATTATTATTATTATTATCATTATTATTATTATTCATCCGTTTACCCTCCAGGTTCGGTTTTTCCCTCGGACACAGCGAGGGATCCCACCTCTACCGCCCCAAGGGCAGTGTCCTGGAGCTTCAGACTCTTGGTCGGGGGATAAAACTGGGAAGAACGACCAGTACCTCGCCCAGGCGGCCTCACCTGCTATGCTGAACAGGGGCCTTGCGGGGGATGGGGAAGATTAGAAGGGATAGACAAGGAAGGGGGAAGGAAGCGGCCGTGGCCTTAAGTTAGGTACCATCCCGGCATTTGCCTGGAGGAGAAGTGGGAAACCACGGAAAACCACTTCCAGGATGGCTGAGGTGGGAATCGAACCCACCTCTACTCAGTTGACCTCCTGAGGCTGAGTGGACCCCGTTCCAGCCCTCGTACCACTTTTCAAATTTCGTGGCAGAGCCGGGAATCGAACCCGGACCTCCGGGGGTGGCAGCTAATCACGCTAACCACTACACCACAGAGGCGGACATTATTATTATTATTATTATTATTATTAAATGAATATTATTTAAGACACCTTTATTTGTGAGACGTGTAGAATATTAAAAAAATCGTCCAACGGCAGGGTTCGATCCAGCGATTCCGCGCTTACCAACCAGGGCGCTTGCCGCTGCATCACGAGCTCGTTGCGTTTTACGCAAACATACTTGCACACAAGCGCACTGGAATTTTTCATTAATTAAGTTCTGGGAAACGGGTGAAAATTGCGCCTTACTACTAGCACTTGTTACGCTCTTGGTCATATCCTACATGTGTACAAAAGATGGATCGAATCGGTCACCCATGCGCCATAGCCTCAGCTTGTGAGATGAGTTAGTTTTTCTTTCTTATATGAGTTGTATCAGAGATATTTTCATGTATTTAAGAAATTGTGTTACGAGAAACTTCTATTACGCTCTTTGTCAGACTCAAAAGACTCTTAGAGACACTTGAATTGCGCCTGCGCTAAGAGTTGAGTGTATTGGGTTTCTACATTGGTTGATCCCCCTCCTGTCCCTTCCCCTTCCCTTCACAATCGTAGTCTTGGTGGCTGGTTGTATCCAGCGTTTGGGTCTCGTTATAATTTTGTCGCTCGCTAGAGCACTTACTTGGAGGTTCCTTTCGAACCCAAGGCTTCTGGGCTGCGAACCTCGGAGCGGAAGTCGTCAGTGAATGTTACATGTGAATATTGAGTGAAAGGTTAATGCTTGTGGCCGCGAATGGGTGCGTAATTGGGTTTGAGTTGTACTTCTGTGTGTGCTGTGCTGTGTGGATGTGCGGGGTTCGTAGCCCAGGGGCCTATGGCCAGTTGAAGGCCGTTTCTTTTTCTTTAATGCTAACGTTTAATATTACATTCTAGTACTACTTGTTTTTTCTTTATATTTCCTGGGCGTAATAGATCTTTGTTCTCTCTTGTATGTACGAGCCCAATAGTAGTTTACTGGTTTACTTTGCTTCAGTTATAATGTTTTAAATATGTTACCAGTGAATAAAAGGCGGATGAATTTACAGATGGAACACTCCCTAACCTCGGTCCACCTAGCTTCCTCTCTGGGCATGTTCCTATTTTCCTAGGCCCTAATGCTAGCACCTTCTCACTTGCGTAATATAAAAAATCTGACGTAGCCTAACTAATTTGAATGAAGGCGAGTTCAGAAATCTGACGTAGAATAACTGATTTGAATGAAAGTGTGTTCAGAAATCTGACGTAGCCTAACTGATTTGAATGAAGGTGAGTTCAGAAATATGACGTAGAATAACTGAATTGAATGAAAGTGAGTTCAGAAATCTGACGTAGAATAACTAATTTGAATGAAGGTAAGTTCAGAAATCTGACGTAGAATAACTGATTTGAATGAAAGTGTGTTCAGAAATCTGACGTAGCCTAACTGATTTGAATGAAGGTGAGTTCAGAAATATGACGTAGAATAACTGATTTGAATGAAAGTGAGTTCAGAAATCTGACGTAGCCTAACTGATTTGAATGAAGGTGAGTTCAGAAATCTGATGTAGAATAACTGATTTGAATGAAAGTGAGTTCAGAAATTTGTGTAGGCTCTAGGTAAAATCTGAATAAGTTGAATTTAATGCTCCAACTTAAGCAGTTTATTATGTTTTTATTCTGGGACATACTAATGTTTACTGATGACGAATTTTAAAGTCTGAGTGTACATTGCGAAACGTGAGACACACTATTCCTATTTCAACTGCACATCATCACAGCGTGACAGGCCGATATTTTCCGAGATATCGTCTGCTCAACGAAGTTCATTCAATTTCTGACAGTAGTTTGAGAGACAAGTTAATTCAGTTTTACGGCGTATATTCCACTTATCACTATGCTGTGATGTCAGTCGTTCCACATTACAGATAGGCTATCATTCTAGAACCAAATGTAAGCTTCCTTAAAAAGTAAAATACATATACAGTTCGTAATCGGCTTACAATCCAGGGTCGGTTTTTCTCTGGGACTCAGCTAGGGATCCCACCTCTACCACCTCAAGGGCCTGGAGCGTCAGACTCTGGGTCTGGGGATACAACTGGGGAGGATGACCAGTACTTGGCCGAGGCGGCCTCACCTGCTATGCTGAACAGGGGCCTTGCGGGGGGTGGGAAGTTTGGAAGGGATAGACAAGGAAGAGGGAAGGAAGCGGCCGTGGCCTTAATTTAGGTACCATCTCGGCATTTGCCTGGAGGAGAAGTGGAAAACCACGGAAAACCACTTCCAGGATGGCTGAGAAGGGAATCGAACCCCCCCCCTCTACTCAGTTGACCTCCCGAGGCTGAGTGGACCCCGTTTCAGCCCTAGTACCACTTTTCAAATTTCGTGGCAGAGCCGGGAATCGAACCCGGGCCTCTGGGGCTGGCACCAAATCACGCTAACCACTACAGTACACCACAGAGGTGGACAAAATACATATACAGGCTGGTCGGAAACAACGTAAACCGAATTTATGAACATTAGAGTGTCGGTCACATTTATTTGAAAAATACGTCGATATCTCGCGCTGTTGTCATTTTATGAGCTGCTGAATTTAGCCAATGCGATGGCTTCGCGGTCGAATTCAAATGAGTTGTACAAGGCGGGTTGCTAAATCTGCACGTAGCTTGGTCAGGTTGAGAGTCATGCCGAGAAATGAGCATCAAACACTAACACACGGTGAGTTTCAGCCAATGCCACCGTAGCGTGCTTGCTGTGGGCTGAGCCTATCAAGAGGGAGGTCCCACCCCTGGAGAAGTTTATTTCTTCTATTGGCGCTCTCAATCCGGTTATAATTTACATGCATAATTAGCAATACCGCCTTGTAAAGCCCAGCTGAAGTGGCCTGCGAAGTGATCTGTTTGGCTGAGTTCAGCGGCTGATAAAATGACAGTGGCGCGAGATAGCGACGTTAAAAAAAACTTCTCATTACACCAACGATCTAACGCTCGTAAGACTGGTTCACGTTTTCTCCGACCACTCTGTATTTGTTACAACGTACTGTGAAATCTGTACGTAAATGAGTGAAGTCTTACAACGTGAGCTCACACGAGAATGGTATTATTTAACCTAAAAATATCTCCATATTTGAAAATCGAAAATTTGAGTGCTTTCGATGTCGTTAGTATTGGCTTATGGTGCAACCAAATTAAGTAGGGATTCGCTGTAAGACTTATTTTAGAGTAGAAAAATAATTTAAAAATTGTTAAAAATTTTTGCGAACCATTTTCCATAATTATTTCCCACACATTTATTTTTTATGACAAGGTATACTATCTCAAAAACCTACTTCATCATTTGGAATTATTACATTACGTTTATAGGTCGTTGTTTATTAATATTGTGTCCGGAACCATGGCTAAATCCTTAGCGAGCTGGCCTTTGCTCCAAGATGTCCTGGGTTTGATTCCTGGTCGGGTCGGGGATTTTAAACTTAGTTGTTCAATTCCGATGGCTCGGGGACCCATTACTCATAAGCGCGCAGGTCAGCTATACGGCGTCAACTCGAGAGACCTGCCCCAGGCCTCTTCGGAGGCCACAAGCCATTATTTATTAATACAATATTGTGACTAACAACACTGTTCATAGAAAAATATTTAATACATTTTTGTGATTAGGAAACGTATGGAAAAGAAAATTTAAGGGAAACTTGAAATAGTAGACCATGAACGTTTCGCTGGGTTACAATGGGAGCATTATTCTAATCTCTTACCTAATTTGAAATTTCCTACTTTAATAATAAAAACGTAAATATGCGTACATTCTGAGGCGTATGAATTAGTATATTTATGATCTGGCAGAAATTTTCTTTGAGAATTTTAACAGTCGCTTCTTATAAAGTGCGCCCACTTTACATGTGTACACATTTTCATTACAATTGGATCAGTTTTTCTGATGGTAAAAACATAACATTAGAACAGGAGAAATCTGATATGTAAGTTATGGGGATTCGAACTCACGACCACCCGAATGCAAGCACATACCTACGAGGCCTTAAACGCATGGCCAACTCGCTCGGTAATAGCTGTTGAAATCATGAAACGAGATTTCCATGCAAATTTCTTCCATGTTGTAGACTTACATGTTGGGCTACGAAGAGAAGTTTGATGTAGCGGTACATAGTTAACATGTTTATGCATATCTCACCTCTTCGTCAGAATTTTCAAATTACTTCAGTAAGTGTAGTTTTTCAATCACCTTCTATAGATCCGAATTTGAATAAGACGTTTGTAGTGTTTACCTCCAGTAACTGATTCCCTTACCTTCTTGTTCTGTAATGAACATAGTCTGCACTCTACAATGAGCCATACTTGACAAATGAAAAGTTCAGAATATAAGTTAACACTTTGACTGTATTAAATTAGTATGACCAACTGCTGAAGGAAGGAATGAGTGACAAGCCTTTCAAAAAGGGGGACACACTTGCAATTTTGTGGAAAAGTTACATTTTTAGCATTAATTTTAAATGTTAACGTTCTTATAAATCATTGTGTCGCCACACTCCCTATTTTTTGACCAAAAGTTCTGTTAATGAAGTAATAACATAAAAAAATAAATTTCATTCACATTTATTGTACAATTCCATTTCCAGTCTGTGGGTTGAAGACCTTCATTCACGTCCTCTTGCAAAGTTTACAAAACGCCTTGTGGGGGTTACTTCGATCACGAGATAAGTATGGTGTGTTGGTTTCCAACTTTGCATTATACAGTATTATGCACATACACGTTTATTTTCCCCCTTTTGTCTTCTCTGGTTTAAGTTACGAGAAGTACAGTCATCACTATTCGACATCGAACCCATTTCAAAAATTACCAAAATTTAAAGAAAGGCGCCAGTTAATACAACATATCTATGTTCGTGCTACATAATGGCCACGCACGTCACGCAACGGACTAACGATAACTCGGTAGTCAGAAGGTACATCCGGAACGCTTCTCCAAAGATGATATGACCTATTCCTTTGCACTTTCAAAGATCATACCCCCTGTATTGTTGGCAACGGTTACGCTATTGTTTAGTTGAAGCTAGACGGCAGGTAAGATAAAAACTGTGAAAATTCATACCGATGAAAATAACAAGAAAATTCTTTCAGATATAAAACAAAACAATTGCGGGACGAATGACGTCACGTGCGGGACATTTAGAAAAGAAGAAAAAACTTAAAATGTGGGACGGTTGGTCAACCTGTATAAAATGTTGAAAACGGTGAATTCTTTCTTCTATTCATTATATTGCAGCATCCTGTTTACCTTAGTAGGTAGTCAAATTATCCTCTTAGGTCTGTTACGAACTACTCACTGAATTTAATAATGAGTTATATTTCGCAGCACTGAATGAGGTTATTCTACTTAAAAGAAAACAATGATATGTAACAGAGCTGCTAAAATAACTGTATGTTAGAATGAATTCTCTCTAAGAACACATGCTATCAAGTTTCCTATTTACATATCACCGTACCTAAAAGCAATTTCACCGGGCGAGTTGGCCGTGCGCGTAGAGGCGTGCGGCTGTGAGCTTGCATCCGGGAGATAGTAGGTTCGAATCCCACTATCGGCAGCCCTGAAGATGGTTTTCCGTGGTTTCCCATTTTCACACCAGGCAAATGCTGGGGCTGTACCTTAATTAAGGCCACGGCCGATTCCTTCCAACTCCTAGGCCTTTCCTATCCCATCGTCGCCATAAGACCTGCCTGTGTCGGTGCGACGTAAAGCCCCTAGCAAAAAAAAAAAAAAAGCAATTTCGATGGAAATACCGCGGTTCATTTGATTATTTAACTATACATTCCTCGTTCTGAACTAGAAAAATTGAAGCGGAAAGCATGATTTTACAGGGAGTAACGAATTCACAGTCTCTGCATATGAATATAGGGAAACTTGCACACACAAAGAAATATATAGACAAATATATTTTAATCCTAAGGAAAATTCTTTGAATATTAGGTGATCATGTAGAATTCCCCACAAAAACTGCTATGCTATTTTGTATAAAATGCATTCTATGCCTCCTATTCTTATTCCCCTTTGCTCTTGTGGAGTTGCGGTGCGAGCTGTGTCGCACTTATGGATTTGGCTTTGTTTTTATGGTTGGATGCTCTTCTTGGCGGCAACCATATATGGAGGGATATATCCACTATTGCGTGTTTCTGTAGTGTTGTGTGTTTTCTGAATACGAAGAGTAATGTGCTGGCACAAACACAAACACGCAGTCCTCAGACCAGAAGAATTAATCGTACGTGATTTAAACTTCGACATAAGCGGGAATCGAACTCGGGATCCTCGGAAAGGAAAGCCTTAATGCTGATCATTCATCCAAGAAGTCACTGAAATGCATACGATATATCTATTTAATATCTTGAAAAATATTTGAAATACTTTCCCAATAATGTTCTGCTTTGAAACTGACGTTCACTTTAAAAATAAATGAATATTTTTAAAGTTGCAAATTATTGTGTAAAAACGAATGCACATACAGCCGTATTATTTTATATGAATTTGTATACTTTATCGTCGCCGTTCGGGAAAAAGGTCGTGCCTCATAATGCTCTTCCTATCCATTATTCTCCTCAAGACTGGTCACGCCTCCCGGGCACATATGGGTATTTATTCCATCAGAACAGCTTCCGTTGTGTTCATTTTCCTATGCTTACATGTAAAGGAAAATGAATATTACCGTATCGCACTCTAGCGCGGTCCTCATAATTCGGGTCACCATGGGTCCCAAAGCATGTTACTCTTATCCGTCGGTGCAAACTTCCCAAAATTGTGGACTAAGTAACTAGATCCTAGTTACAAATTTCCGATAACTAATGGCAACATAGTGTTCCTAGTGATGTAAATGATCGAGGCACACTACTAGTTTCGATCGGCCCACTGGTAACCCGAAGGAATTTTTTTTCATCATCTTCCATTCACATCGCTTCGTGTCACTCTGTGTTCGGATTTTTGTCTACCTATATTTTTACGCGGAAATCGCTTGCGCGGATACAGTGAATGAAGCCCAAAATGTTGCTGCCTTTAGTCGGCAGATTGTTGTTTAATACGAGGAGTACCACCCTTCTGACACCCTTCTTACCTCTCAGGTGAGCGACTGTAAGTTTTCAGATTTGGATTTATTGGATTAGTTATTGATATGTTTATCATATTTTGTAGATAATATTAACAAGCTAGTTATTGTCCTTTTTGTTAGGCATGGATGCTTCACATTCTGACACACCGGTGGCACGAAAAAAGAAAGGTTTAGGACGGCACTGGATCCCGGAAGAATTGCTAATTACTCGGAACATAATGATGACAGTGACGGTAATTTCTCTTCAGTATCTGGTGATGATCCTTCGTGCAGCCTCGCCTGAGTGGATGACCTTCGATGTTAGGCCCCTTTAAACAACAAGCATCATCATCATCATCTTCGCAGCCTCGTCTTTTGTGATATTATATTTTTACTAATCATTATATGAAAATAATTAACGTAGATCTATCATATACCCATAAAAACAGATCACTGAACGTGAATTCGTTCCGGGGTCATTTCTGGGTCACGCATGTGTTGAATCGGAAAACTGTCGCAGAGGTAAATACATCGAAATGTCTCCTCAACAATAACACACGCAATAAGTGCACCAGCATTGTTTTATATTTTATAGTAGGGACTAACCAAAGTCAAATTCGTCAGATCACTGGTGACCCGAACCGATAATAACTAAATGTAGCATCGGGTCACCGGTTAGCCGATAATACGTAAAATCGTGGCTCCGTAGAATGGAATCTTATGGTTCAGTAGTGGGCCACGACTTTATAGCTCTTAGACGATTAACATCCACAACATCAACCTTGGTCCGATTTAAGTATACTAAGACCAACAGGCACATAAGATACAACATTCTATTAATTATCTACAAAAAATAATATCTTTATAAAAATATTTACATATAATAACGAGAAACACTAAGAACTTTTCCACAAAAGGAGATCGCAATGAGAGAACGTAACTCTTAAAAAAATTTCACACAAATGTCTATATTTTAACTGTTTTATAACAACGTTATGAACTGATGATGATCCAAAGGATCGGAACATGTCTATGCTTTAAACTATAGGCTATATGCATTAATTTTAGAGTTAACAACATTTTGCATTGGGTAAGATGGATAAAAATCTTATACTTTAATAGTGTTTACTTGTTACATGCTTATGTAAGTTTGCAAACTAACCTATCAGTGTCTAAAATTTCGGACTCTGCTGATGATATCAGAACGATAAAATTATATGCCAAAGAGGTATTCTAAGAACCGACCTATACAATGGTATTCTTATATTTTGCATCCGGGAGATAGTGGTTCGAATCCCACTGTCGGCAGCCCTAAAGATGGTTTTCCGTGGTTTCCCATTTTCACACGAGGCAAATTCTGGGGCTGTACCTTAATTAACGCCACGGCCGCTTCCTTACAGCTCCTAGCCCTTCCCTATCCTATCGTCGCCATAAGACCCATCTGTGTCGGTGCGACGTAAAGCCACTAGCAAAAAAAAAAAAAAAAAACTTACATTAAACGTACTGATTATTCTTGAAGTGTACATAGCATGTACCCTAGCACACTATTTTTTGGTGCTCATTTTCCGTATATATGACAGATCTGACGTATCGTATTCATTTTATTCAACCAAGAGAGAAGGTAAATAGATTAATACTTTTCAGAATTACAGATATTTCAACTGTAATATATCTTCCAACGTGACATCTACCGTGACGTAGAGACAATCCCGATATATAATTATGCGTTCATTAGTGGTTGAACAGATCAAAAAATGAAATGTGAAATTAGCATTATTATTTTTATTTTGACGCTTGCACCCTGAAATTAAATTATGTAACTAAAGCAGCATCGGCCATAAATCGTGTTATAATTTGTTATTAGCTTCCTTCATATTGTAATTTATACATATTGCGTAGTAATTAGAAGTCAGTATAACCTCAAATAATCTGTCCTCCCGTTCGTGATGGACGAAAGCATACAGGTTAGATACGTTCTTATGATACTGCTTAGGAACTTCATTCTGAGTAGCTGTAGGTGATTATATGCAGCATTGATTTCGTTATATAAGTTGTTTCGTCCTGTGTTATGCGAATATCTTGACAATTATACCCCAAAAATAAAATTTATATACCAAAAGATCAAACGATTTAATTTTATTTATCTGCTTACGTAAATGCAAACTGGTGTGTGTATACGTGTACCCTGGACGGAAAGAAGAACTAATGTTTTCATTATGGACGGACTGAGCAACGAGGAACGTCCATCTTCCCGTGTGAGTGAGTGTTATCTCCAGTTCTTTGGCTATATTTTCGAAAAATGAGGAGAGGACTTGGAAAAGACCATTTTGCAAGTCAACCATGAGAAAGAACAGCAAGTAAATGGTTAGATCAGGAGAAGAATATCACTGGTCTAGCTCTTCAGATAATGTTAAGGAAGTCGAATGACAGCACGCACTTCACATTTGACGGGAAACTCTATGTGTACGTGATCACTGCGCGCTCAGAACTGACAAGTGCGTCCTGACGCGGTCGAAAGGTATACTAGGGACACTGCGCAACACACCTGCACAATGTTTCTTCGGATTCCCACTGTGGTTTTTATTTCGCGACCGATCGGATTTAGAAAAAAATACCCCTCGTAAATACACCCCTCTGCATGGGGTTAGTGTCAGGAAGGACCGTAAAATAGGGGTGAACCCACATGTGCGTCAGTTCACATCACGACTCCACCATGGTGTAATATAAGCGGTGGAAGAAGAATGTGGATAAGACGGAATATACCGGATGCATTGAAATATAGTTACCGAGTGATTGGGATAAATTATTTCTGATTAAAATGCCACAGACGGGCAAGGAATCATTTCAGGGATTCCTAGGATTGAAGCTAGCACGTTACCACTCAGCCAAGAATACACAAGAATCAACAAGTAAGCCAACAGCTATACGGGACTAGGAATATAGGATTCATCATCATCATCATCATCATCATCATCATCATCAGTTTACCCTCCAGGTTCGGTTTTTCCCTCGGACTTAGCGAGGGATCCCACCTCTACCGCCTCAAGGGCAGTGTCCTGGAGTTTCAGACTCTTGGTCGGGGATACAACTGGGGAGTATGACTAGTACCTCGCCCAGGCGGCCTCACCTGCTATGCTGAACAGGGGCCTTGTGGAGGGATGGGAAGATTGGAAGGGATAGGCAAGGAAGAGGGAATGAATCGGCCGTGGCCTTAAGTTAGGTACCATCCCGGCATTCGCCTGGAGGAGAAGTGGGAAACCACGGAAAACCACTTTCAGGATGGCTGAGGTGGGAATCGAACCCACCTCTACTCAGTTGACCTCCCGAGGCTGAGTGGACCCCGTTCCAGCCCTCGTACCACTTTTCAAATTTCGTGCCCGAGCCGGGAATCGAACCCGGGCCTCCGGGGGTGGCAGCTAATCACGCTAACCACTACACCACAGAGGCGGAATATAGGATTCACACCGACGGGAAATCTAACTTCTCCACAGAATGCTGAATGCGATGGCTTCCCAGTTCTTAAACTCTAGATGCTATGACACAGTAATCATCTAATAGGTTTAATTTTCAGTTTTTTTACGAAACTAGCATGTCTTTCAGAATTGCTGCTACGAAACGTATAACTCCTACATTCAAATATTCTTCTTCGCTGCCGTAAAATATTCAGATAAGAATGTGATAAATATCACGATGCCTTTGAGATGTGGTGGAGTTGGAGAATGCTACGTGTATCCTGGACAGAAAGAAGAACTGCTGTTTCCATTATGGACGAATTAAGCATAAAGAAGCTTCTTTCCTCCCGTGTGATTGAGTGTTACCTCCAATTCCTTGGCCACATTTTCAGAAAAGAACTTAGAAAAGACATTTTGCAAGGCAAAGTTGTAGGTAGTAGACTACGAGAAAGAACAGCAAGTAGCTGGTTAGATTAGGCGAACATCACTGGCCTAGGCCTACCTTTCCAGATTATAGTAATATAAATGGTCTGTTACTGGACATTATACCTTTCCCAATAACGGACCATTTATATTGGACCGGGCGAGTTGGCCGTGCGCGTAGAGGCGCGCGGCTGTGAGCTTGCATCCGGGAGATAGTAGGTTCGAATCCCACTATCGGCAGCCCTGAAGATGGTTTTCCGTGTTTTCCCATTTTCACACCAGGCAAATGCTGGGGCTGTACCATAATTAAGGCCACGGCCGCTTCCTTCCAACTCCTAGGCCTTTCCTATCCCATCGTCGCCATAAGACCTATCTGTGTCGGTGCGACGTAAAGCCCCTAGCAAAAAAAATGCATTTATATTGGTATTATAAATTTTCTCATTCGGGACCAATATTTCAGGTTCCCTATGGGAATCAACATCTACATCGTCTTAAGATCATGTTAAGAAAAGCTAAAAACTGCTCTGGATGGAGGCATCCAGTCAAGGCAGAAATGATAGAGTTATGATAAAAAGGACTAATGATGACATTTATGATGATGAAAGGACAATGTATACACACTTCTCAGAAATGTAATCGAATTGCAGATTTGAATTCTTCTTTTTCTACCATTTTTCACACATCTGTGGGGATTGTGGGTGCGAACTGCGTCGAACATGGGTATTTGGAACTGTTTTACGGCCGGATGCCTTTCCTGACGCCAACCATATATGGAGGGATGTAATCAACATTGCGTGTTTCTGTGGTGATTGGTAGTGTGGTTTGTTGTTTCAATATGAAGAGGAGAGTTTTGGGACGGACACAAACACCCAGTCTCCGAGGCAGAAGAATTAATCAGAAGCGATTAAAATCCCTGACCAGGCTGGGAATCGAACCGGGGACTTTCTGAACCGAAGGCCAGTACGATGACCATTCAGCCAACAAGTCGGACCAAATTGCAGATTCGAACGAAATCCATAAATCTGTCGAAGAATTGTGTAGGATTTCCTGATAACGTCCTCAAATTCTGACAGTAGAATGTCATAAAAACTTATGTCATTAACGGAAGATCGCAGAGTATTAACATCATAGCCTTTAAAGACAACAGTTCTCAGCGAGTCATATTAGATCCGACTTACTACAAATCTAAATACCACCTTCAGGAAATTGAAATAATAGGGATAATGATCAGAGCTCATGATACCGTACCTCGTCAGTTGGAGGCGCTTCCAAGCTTCCAACTTCCAATGAAGCTCATCACCGAAATCGTGACTCCAGTCCGAGGCTGCATGCAGATCCTGAGACACCACCTCTACAGATCTGAAACGCCGCACTAATGATACTGTTTCTTTATAATTTAGAGTTTTCTTCAATGAATAGAACTGTACAGATAAAATTAGACATGTTTTACCTTGTTCTTAGTGGCAGTCTATAAATGCAGGAGGTTGTTCCAAGATAAATGGTGGTGTATATAGAAAGGAACTAGTCTTTCTCGATTTCTTGCGACTGCCTTATTATTAACCTTAAGGCGCGTGGAAAATTTTTTTCATTTGAGATCCTGTCGGAAGATCTTGAATTTGTTTGAACAAGTGCAGATTAAATCACTGATCATCAGGAAAATCAACGGACACCCCAAGTAAAAGCGATGCAGGTGAGAAGAGAGTTGCAATATGATGATATATAGGATGGTCTGAAACAACGTGAACCGAGTACATGAGCGTTATAGGGCTGTTCATACTGATAAATAATTTGAAAAATACTTCGATATCTCACGCCGTTGTTATTTTATCAGCTCTGAAGCTAGCTAATCAGATCGCTTCGCCGGCGATCTGCACGTGGCTTGCACGGGCTTGGGAGCCATCCCGAGAAATGAGCATCGAACACTAACACACCGTGGGTTTCAGCCAATGCCACCGTAGCGTGCTTGCTGTGGGCCGAGCCTACCTGCAGGGAGATCCTACTCTGGAGAAGTCCCTCCCCTGGAGAAGATTATTTCTCCTATTGGTGCTACAAACTTGCAGATTTAGCAACACCGCCTCGGAAAGCCCATCTGATGTCACCGGCGGAGCGATCTGATTGGCCAAATTGAGCAGCTGATAAAATGACAACGGCATGGTATATCTTATTTTTTTCGAATATTTATCAGTATGACGAATTCTCTAACGCTCATATATCCTGTACACGTTGTTTACGACCACCCTGTATATTTTTGTTAAGCAAGCTCCGTATCATTCAAAACGAAGTGTACGTTTATTTTTCTTCTTCTCCCTCAACTGTTACAGTACATTTAATAAAAAGTTACTGTATATATTTGATCCTACACTTCCTTGCGATTTACACCCATATTCGTAGGCAAGTCAATACGTATCTGCAATTTTGCTCTAATTGTCTTTAGGTTGGCTCTGTGGCATTGTGCACTCACCAGCCGCTAGATGACACCATTGTCTACGTCTGCAGTAGGTTTCAGCGTAATCAAATAAATAAAGCTTGCGCAATTGCGACGTAAACATGGCTGTGCCACTCTCTGTTTGTACCAAGGAAGAACAGCGTTCCGTAATCCATTTTTTGTGATCTGAGGGTGTACCAGGAGCGGAAATTCATGAAAGACTTTCAGCACAGTACGGGAAGAATGTTTTACCACAGTGAAGTGTTTAGTAGTGGATTGAATAGTTCAAAAGGGGTCGCACGAGCATTAAGGAGGAGAAAAGATCCGGGGGTTCCATCTGCAGCCGTAACTAATGCTAATATTGAATAAGTGCGAGATATGATCCTGAATAACAGACGAGTGACTGTTCCATCAATTTCCGCTCCTCATTACACGCTCAGACCACAAAACTAATTGCGTAACGGTGTTCTTCCTTGGTGCAAACGGAGAGTGTCCCGACCATCTTTACGCCGCAACAGCGTGTATCTGATAACGCTGAAACCTACCACAGGCGTAGACAACGGTGACATCTAGCGGCTGGTGAGCACCCGACGCCATAAAGCAATCCTGAACACAATTAGAGCAAACTTTCTGATACTTTTTGACTTGTCCTCGTATACAAAGACTAATTGCATGCTACTCGAAATGTTTAGCAATTTCCTGGTCATTGTGGAGATCAGTTTTAGCCACGTTTCGTCATCCAGTGTAGGGAACACTGAGTGAACGCTGAATGATGACGAATATGACGATGAACACTTTGTACAACTCCTGTCTCATACGGATTATCTTTCTATTGCTTACAGTCAGACTTGTGGCAACATTCAAAAGTAAATTTTCTATCGTTCATCTGAGAATGAGGTTTTATATTATCAGCTAATATTGCGCACGTGAACCAGATGTAGCGTAACGTTTTTAACCCTGGAAACTTTCCCGTTTATTTCAGGGACACTAATCGTACACCGGGGCAGCATGTACCCCACAAATTAAACATGTATTCTACACATTCGGCCTTATGATTTATTTAAAATATCATGAAATCAGGGAAATTGATTCTTTCAATATGTGAATATATACGGTATATTTACAAATTAGAACAGCTCTGTATTCGCTGGTGATGAAATCACATTTTTATAAAACACTCTACCTTTTGGTTTTTGGTACTACTATAAAGCTCACTGTACAAAATTTGTGCACAACTCCAGCATATGGTTTTTGCTTAAAAATATCCTTCGCTCACTGTATATAACAGTAATTCCAGACTTTTTTTGCTAGCTGCTTAATGTCACACTGACACAGATGGGTCTTATGTTCGACTCGTTGGCTGAACGGTCAGCGTCCTGGCCTTCGTTTCAGAGGGTCCCGGGTTCGATTCCCGGCCGGGTCGGGGATTTTAACCTTAATTGGTTAATTCCAATGGCACGGGGGCTGGGTGTATGCGTTGTTTTCATCATCATCATCATCATCATCATCATCATCACCACCACCACCACCACCACCACCACCATCACGACGCGCAGGCCGCCTACGGGAGTCAAATAGAAAGACCTGCACCTGGCGAGCCGAACCCGTCCTGGGATATCACGGCACTAAAAGCCATACGACATTTCAGATGGGTCTTATGGCGACGATGGGACAGGAAAGGGCTAGGAGTTGGAAGGAAGCGGCCGTGGCCTTAATTAAGGTACAGCCCCAGCATTTGCCTGGTGTGAAAATGGGAAACCACGGGAAACCATCTTCAGGGCTGCCGACAGTGTGGTTCGAACCCACTATCTCCCGAATACTGGATACTGGCCACACTTAAGTGACTGCAGCTATCGTGTTCGGTATTTCAGACTTTTTGTACAGTTGTTAAAGATTCCAGACCTAAGACTGACTGGGTATCGTAAATACACTGACTGACAGAGCAAATGCAACACCAAGAAGGAGTGGTCAGAACTTTATGCCAATTGCAGGGTAGACTGACGTCACTGAGGTATGCTCATGATGTGAAATGCGCCGCTGTGCTGCGCACGTAGCGAACGATAAATGGGACACGGCGTTGGCGAATGGCCCACTTCGTACCGTGATTTCTCAGCCGACAGTCATTGTAGAACGTGTTGTCGTGTGCCACAGGACACGTGTATAGCTAAGAATGCCAGGCTGCCGTCAACGGAGGCATTTCCAGCAGACAGACGACTTAACGAGGGGTATGGTGATCGGGCTGAGAAGGGCAGGTTGATCGCTTCGTCAAATCGCAGCCGATACCCATAGGGATGTGTCCACGGTGCAGCGCCTGTGGCGAAGATGGTTGGCGCAGGGACATGTGGCACGTGCGAGGGGTCCAGGCGCAGCCCGAGTGACGTCAGCACGCGAGGATCGGCGCATCCGCCGCCAAACGGTGGCAGCCCCGCACGCCACGTCAACCGCCATTCTTCAGCATGTGCAAGACACCCTGGCTGTTCCAATATCGACCAGAACAATTTCCCGTCGATTGGTTGAAGGAGGCCTGCACTCCCGGCGTCCGCTCATAAGACTACCATTGACTCCACAGCATAGACGTGCACGCCTGGCATGGTGCCGGGCTAGAGCGACTTGGATGAGGGAATGGCGGAACGTCGTGTTCTCCGATGAGTCACGCTTCTGTTCTGTCAGTGATAGTCACCGCAGACGAGTGTGGCGTCGGCGTGGAGAAAGGTCAAATCCGGCAGTAACTGTGGAGCGCCCTACCGCTAGACAACGCGGCATCATGGTTTGGGGCGCTATTGCGTATGATTCCACGTCACCTCTAGTGCGTATTCAAGGCACGTTAAATGCCCACCGCTACGTGCAGCATGTGCTGCGGCCGGTAGCACTCCCGTACCTTCAGGGGCTGCCCAATGCTCTGTTTCAGCAGGATAATGCCCGCCCACACACTGCTCGCATCTCCCAACAGGCTCTACGAGGTGTACAGATGCTTCCGTGGCCAGCGTACTCTCCGGATCTCTCATCAATCGAACACGTGTGGGATCTCATTGGACGCCGTTTGCAAACTCTGCCCCAGCCTCGTACGGACGACCAACTGTGGCAAATGGTTGACAGAGAATGGAGAACCATCCCTCAGGACACCATCCGCACTCTTATTGACTCTGTACCTCGACGTGTTTCTGCGTGTATCGCCGCTCGCGGTGGTCCTACATCCTACTGAGTCGATGCCGTGCGCATTGTGTAACCTGCATATCGGTTTGAAATAATCATCAATTATTCGTCCGTGCCGTCTCTGTTTTTTCCCCAACTTTCATCCCTTTCGAACCACACCTTCTTGGTGTTGCATTTGCTCTGTCAGTCAGTGTATAATATTTTACGCAACAGCAAGGCGGTTTCTGTGCATGTTGTTGGGATTTCCGGTCTTTGTCATACCCATTATCTCATTAATTCTTTTACCAACGTGAAAATAAGTTCATCTGAAGCACGAGGGGAAACATTTTCTACCGCATCATGTTCTTCAATGACGTTTATTTCCATCGTCTAAGGCATCGACGAAATCATCAAGGTTATTAGGATCAGCCGTATATGTTTCTGGTAAAATATGTTCACCACTTTCAAGGCAATCGACTTCAAACTCTCTTAACACAGAGTACAAAAGTATATGTTAAAAATTATGCCAGAAGCCGAACTGGCTAAAAGGAAATAAAGTTTCATTAACCGTACACTGGGTAACTGTATGTCCCAAACATGTGTTTCGATATACAGGCAGTCGTTACTCCTTAGAATTAGTGCTCGAGCTAAGAGAATACGAAGGTCAAAGAGAAGTCACGGAGGTAGGAGTCTATAGGGCTTGCGAACACCAAATTTCTGTGAATTAAAAATTCGCTGGAACTCTCAATTCTCCGGTGTGTGGTTCCAGGATTAATAATAATAATAATAATAATAATAATAATAATAATAATAATAATAATAATAATAATAATAATAATAATTGCTAGCCTGCTTCAGCCCTTATAAGGCAGACCCTCCAACGAGGGAGGGTGGCATCTGCCCCATGTATGGGAACTGCGCGTTATTGTAGGGGAGGATAGTGTTGAGTGTGGTGGGTGAGTTGTAATGATGTTGGAACAGTATTCAAATACTCAGTCCCCGAGCCAGGAAAATTAATCGTTTACGGTTTAAACTATCCGATCCTACCGGGAATCAAATCCGGAGACCTCTTAACCGAAGGCAACTACGCTGACCATTCAGCAAAATACCCGGACGTTTCTAATTATATGAATATCTTGCCTACCTCGAAGTGGGATAGGTTCCCAGGGATTTCTGTTCAGTTCGGGGAAGATCACATTTGGCCCAAGAGGGTAGCTAGCAACATTGACTGAGGGATGTATTGTACATAGTGGAAGAAATTATTTACCATCACAGGGCCTTTTATTCAGGTCACGTCCCACCAGGTGTGAGCCCCTTGTACCTGTTCTGAGAGACATACTGCGTTTGATAAAAGAGGTCGGTAACAAGTCTGATAAATCTTTGAGAGCCAATAAGCAGAGCTATTCTTAACCCTGCCTATAACTAGGCTATTACTCAACGCGCCCTGTAATCCGCTAAGGGAAGCCGTACAAGAGCACCTTGCGTGTTACAAACCTTGACGCTGATCGGCGGAAGTTCGCGTGATGTGTCCGGACCACCTGCTGTTCGTCACACCCTTCGTACACACCAAAAACAGCAAATATAATTATAGGTGTCATAATAAGATTTGTAACTTATCTCTGATGCGATGGTCCAAGATTAACGATGCAATAAATACAGTATATTTCTAAACTGATACCATTCCAAATTCGTATATACACTTGCATACAGTTGAGTGTGTTGGGTTGCCTAACGTGTTGGGCGTTTGAGATTTGCACTTCTTTGAGTAAAGATCTGAAGCAGGACAAGTTATATTCTCCTGTCATGACAGGCAATGAATTGAAGGATTCGAGCGAATTTTCCGCGATATTTCGTGTCGTATATTTATTTATAATATACCCATTCCTCAACTGATTAATTCAATGCCTTGAATATTGCCTCATTATCAATATTTAACTGATTTCGCTGTAATTATTTGAAACAGGTTCCGTCGCCTATAGAAAGGAAATATCATGAAACGGAGTACAAAACCATTCACATGGATAAGAGCTTCCCAAAATACAAATAGTTATTAATTAAAAGCGTGTCAGAATATAATAGAATACTCCCATCCCCTAGATCTGAATCGCCTCCAATTGGAGAGACTAAAAGAGAGCATTCGTTTGTTGCAAATCATTAAGCTCAATATATGCATTACTATGCCTTTGCTGGCGAGATGTAGTGTTTACAGTGCACTATGTCTTCTGGTATGGGCTATATCAAATTTGTTACTTTCATTGACCTGTCTCAGTCTCATCCTTGGATTTGACAATATGAAAGTGACTGAGGTATGAGTGATGCTAGTAATATCATTCCTTATGCAGCCAGTCCCTGCTATGAATGATGTGAAACTATCGCTCATAGGGTCAGTTGGTGCATACATTTCAGTGGGCTTGGCAGATTGATATGTAATAGCAACTGCTGGCTCGGTGAGGAAAGCAACGGGAAACTACCTCACTCCTCATTTTCCTAGTACGCCTCTTCAGTGACGCCTAGGCTATTTATGACAGCTGTTGGCGGAGCTGCAGAGGATCAAACCAGCCTTTGGGCTGAATACCCAACATACACATACATATGCATTACATTTTCTTCTTAAAATTATTTGACTATTACTGCATTAAATATAATGTACTTTGCTCTAGACGTTAGCAATGTTATATACGTAGTCTAGGACAACATGTGCCTTCCCCTTCCTTAGCTTATTTACTGCTTACGTTTGTGTCACAAGGCTTATAGAATTTTCTTACCATTAGAACACACATTGGCATCCGGAAGATAGTGGGTTCGAACCCAACTGTCGGCAGCCCTGAAGATGGTTTACCGTGGTTTCCCGTTTTCACATCACGCAAATTAATTAAGGCCACGGCTGCTTCCTTCGCACTCCTAGCCCTTTCCTATCCCATTGTCGCCATAATACCTATCTGCGTCGGCGCGACGTAAATCAAATGGAAAAAAGAAACATACCTTATGACTGAATTGAATGAGGGGATGACTGCATTAATTGGTAAATGAATGATTTCGTGATTGAATTATGGTCGTGCATGAATGAATGGAGAAAACTTTTCTCGCCCTGTCACAGATAGGCACTGACTGGGGGAGAGATCATTAATTGATGAATGAGTGTTTGATTTAGTGTGTGAATGACTTCATGGACTGAGTGAATGAAATATTGTGTGCCTAAATGAATGAGTGTATCCGGGCGTAGAGCTAACCATTCTACCCCATCACATGGCGAGGTTGCGAATAGTGGAAGCCTTTACCTTCCACTCCTCCAAGGGCCTTCATGGCCTGTACAGAGATGAAATGAATGAGTGTATGAATGACTGAGTTCATGAACGAATGGACAAGATTCCAGATCACCTTTTCCATGAATAATGAATTAAGGAATTGATGAATGGATCCTTCAGAGATTAAAATGTATTCATGACTGAGTGAAAGAGTAAACATTTTTCACACCCAGTCACGAATAGCCACCAAATGGTGAGAGAGCATTCATTAAAAGATGAGTGTACAAGTGTTTTATGCACTCGTATTCCACACACAAGATTGCATAAAAATGTGTCTTTGCACGCCTGACCAACGTTCATAGAAGCTCTTTTCGTGACTGAACTGCAATATACCGTCGCTTATTAAATAAACAGCTATTATTAATTGACTTTTTAAAATACATTGTAATAACTGTTACATTGAACGGCATACTTCTTAAATTTTAATAATAATAATCTATATACATTTTCCTATACATCAACTTGGTATTTACATATTTTTCCTATCCGGCTGCCATCAGTTGTAGGGGGTCCGCTGTCTGTAATTTCGTTTGTTTTCCCAATTTTTTCAGATATTATCCGTTTCAGGTCAACTCAAGACCGAATCGGTGGTATTTATTTTTCGTGTCTGTTTGTTCCACTATCACGGCGAAACGGCTGAATAGATCTCGACCAAACCTCATACATAGGGTATATTGATCCCGGGGAAGGTTTTGATATGCATATGATTTTAAAATATTTGAATATACGGGGGGTTTGCAGGAAAATCAGAAAAGTTTCTTCCATTTTCTCTTATACTATTGATTTTCAGTAAAATCCGTGGACTGTATGTAAAATATCTCTTCATTATAAACAACTATTATTATGTTCACAATTTAGCTTACTCTTCAAATTACGGAGAAATTTACTTTTTTCTGCGGGCATTATGCTCTCCTTCCCTTGAGTAAAAATTCCAAGCCATACAAATGTATAAAGTTTGGCCCCAGAAAATATCGAAAAATGGATGCAACTTTAATGACGGTGCAGACCTCCGTTTCGGTATAGTTGGTGGCTAAACGGTAAGTCGTATAACAAAACAGAAAGCATAACCGCCTTTTAATTTGGCGAGATCTACAATTTTGATCCTATTATTTTTATCGGATCTCTAACCCTTATACGTTTAACAGAGCTGTATTTCTCGATTTAAATTTAATGTTGTACTTTTTACAAGTATATGTTATTGTTTGACACACTTGAAGGAAGATATAATCATGACAGTCGGCACGTACATTGACACGATCAATGGCCATATGTTAGCCAAATTGTATGATTCCAGCGGTCTCATGAGTATCCAGATCTAAAGTATTACATGAAAACGGTACCAAATTTCACCCCATTCAATGATTCTAACTCAATCTAACCCACACATAGGAGATACTAGAAAATGTCATAGGACAACCCATATGGAGCACTAAAAGAGGCGTCTGACCGTGAAGTCCGATTGTAGATATGTCGTGCAGTTTTAAAGCAGTAACTCTCGAAATAAAGGTATACACTTGTAGACGTGTCCATGTTTATCTATATAATTGGAGTTGTACGGGGTCCGCTGTCTGTAATTTCGTTTGTTTTTCCAATATTTCCGATATTTATCCGTTTTATGTCAACTCAAGACCGAATCGGTGGTTTTTATATTTTTCGTGCCTGTTTGTACCACCATCACGGTGAAATGGCTGAATAGATCTCGACAAACGTCATATTTAGAGTATAGTGATCCCAGGGAAGGTTTTGATATGCATATGTTTTAAAAATCTGTGAATAGACGGGGGATGTATAGGGAAACCAGAACAGTTTTCCTCCATTTTCTCTTATACTATTGATTTTCTGTAAAATCCGTGGATTTATGTGAAACATATCTTCATTATAAACAACTTTTGTTATGTTCACAATTTAGCTTACTCTTCAAATGACTGAGAAATTTACTTTTTTCTGCGGGTATTATGCTCTGCATTGAGTGACCGACAGACCGACAACAATCCTACATGTTACCATGGCAACGTCTCTGCTTGCCAACAAGGAAGTAACATATTGCCATTTTCGTCATCATTCCTGTAAACTCGTGGTTGTCCATGGGTAGATATTGGCGGAATTTCGTTGGAGGTTATAACCGTCCCTAAATTAGCCAACGTAATAACACCATAAGTAATCTTCTGATCTATTTATGTAAGAATCCCTGCGCCTAAATTTCTGCTCTGTTACCGCTTTCTTATATCCATAACTCATACCATAATAATTTATTGAGGGACATCTGATTTTCCAGTACATCCACTTAGTATTTACATATTTTTCCTATCTGGCTGTCATCAGTTATATTCCAATTTTCTATTAATTTCAACTTTCATAACTGTTCTACTTTCTTCCTTAATTACTCCGTATGTATGTAAGTGCTAATCCCGAAACCTGGGCATTCTTTTCTTTGAGGACAAATTCCAAGCTATAATGTATAACTTTTGGCCCCGGAAAATATCGAAACATGTATGCAATTTTAAAGACGGTGCAGACTTTCGTTTCTGGATAATTGGTGGCTAAACGGTAAGTCGTATTACAAAACCTGTAACACAATAGCCGTTTTATTGTTAATACGTTAGAAAGCGATGTAATTCTCGATTTTAATCAAATCATTTGAAGTCGATTGTGACTTGCATTAGGAAAAATGGCCTGTCTCGTAATGAAACTTCTCCATCTCTATTGTGAATAGCAGTTGCCAAGTGAGCCGGCCTTTATAGTAGAAACTCATGAACTCGATTGTGGTTGGCAGTAGGAAATGTATGGAAAATTCTAAATTCCCACGGAGGGAATTAGATATTTTTCACCAATAGAGCATGTCAAAATCATATCAGATGTAAGGAAATGTAGCCTGCCATTTACCTCACAAAACTTCCCCAATGCTTACCTTACATCGGAAACAACATAATCTCTCCTCCTTGCTTTGTTTCTAGGATAACAATAAGAGACGTGCAATTTAATATAATCTTACTCCCTGCTTTTACAGTAATTTATGGAGAAATCCGTATACAATGTAGAATACCGTAGGGAAGCACGGGTACATTTGTTATTATTAATAATAATAATCCCGTAGGGGTTTTACTGCTCCTCTATCGGACGGGTCACAAGTGGCAGAACTGATGGCTCGCTGTACTTGTCCGGAGGGTCTGAGGGAAATAAAATATCTCTCGCGGAGCAGAAACAGGTACAGCCAGAAAACATCAAGAGGCAACCTATTAGGCTGAACACCTTAATTGCACCAATGAAGTTGACGAAGGTCAATCTCCCCGTTTTCTTCAACTTACTACCATGATGTAAATCTCAGTTCAGGACACTAATACCCCAGGCCCTAGTATTCATACTAGTCTTTCTCGGTCATCGAATTCTTGGCGACCGAGAACATCATGCGGGAATGGATCGGAGCTTCCCCAAATCTCTTCGCTCAAAGCACAAACTTTTCATTGGCACCTTAAACATCAATATTCTTAATACTGGAAGCCTAGAACAGCTAACAAACATACTATATAAATTCAACGTCCAAAGTTTAGCACTCCAAGAAAACGGGTATGCTGATGAACATTTCGATTCGAACAGATCCAGAATTTACAAAGGTAAACCTGAAATATCCCTCTTGAACAAGCCAGATCGGTTTGGTACTGCGTTTGCAGTGAGGAGAAATCTTACAAACTCAGTACTGAACTTCATGTCTCCTTCTGAAAGAATTGCATTACTCTCAATTAAGTCAGAAAACAAAGCCTATACACTAATCAATGCACATGAACCAAGAAACAACTACAATAAAAAATATTAACAGACAGTAGACGACTTCTGGGAACAACTAGAGGAACCTACAACCAAAATTCCAACACATCACGTCAACATCATTATGGGAGATTATACTCTCCGAATTGGCAAGGGAAAGAAGTTCAGAACCATCGTGGGACTCTTCAGCTCACCAGAGAACCAATATAAACGGAGACATTTACCGAACGACTTGGCCGTGCGGTTAGAGTCGTGCAGCTGTTAGCTTGCATCCGGGAGATAGTTGGTTCGAATCCCACTGTCGGCAGTCCTGAAGGTGGTTTTTCGTGGTTTCTCATTTTCACACCAGGCTGTACCTTAATTAACGCCACGCCCGCTCCCTTCCCACTCCTAGGCCTCCCCTACCCCGTTCTCGCCATAAGACCTATCTGTGTCGGTGCGACGTAAAGCAAATAGGGAAAAAAAACCAGAAGATTAATTGGCTTCTGCGAGAGATTTTATTTAAAATGTCAGCTCATTTTCTGGCACTACCACGAAGGAAAACGACTTGGAGATCCACTAACTTTCATTACGTAGCGATTTCTAAGAAAAACCAAAGGGAAATTACGAATGTTAAAGCGAAAGTAGTTATTGACTCTGATCACCACTTACCTGTAGTTAAAGTCAAATTTAAACCTAACAGACCCAAAATAAGAACAAACAGGAAACTCCGAATCGGTCCGGAATATCTTAAAGAAAACTCGGGCTTCTTTACTGCAAATATCTCCAATCAGAATCCGTTAGAACTCAAAGAAGCATTTGTAGAAGCTTCCAAAATTATAGGCATCCCTTCTAGGAAACGCAAACACATATGATGGAATGAAACCTGCAGCAAAACCATAGAACTTAGAACTAGAACCAGTAGTGATTGGAATTCCCATAAAACTAGAAAAACTTAGCAGGAATTCATTAAGATCCAGAAATAAAACTCAAATATCATCAGATGTGAGAAACGCACATGTAATCACAGAAGATTGGCAGAAATTGACCTGAAATTCACAAAGAATAACACAGGAAATTTTACAGAACTTTCAGAGAAGAAATATTAAATTACCAGGCGCCTAGCCTTTGTTTCGAACGTCCGGATGGAACTCTAGAAACAAATAACCAGGAAAATTGCAAACTGTTAGCAAACCATTGTCAGAAACTTTTAAACCTTAAATCTCCTGAAGAATAACTCACCTTTCAAAAACCCATACCAAATGCAGATTCAGAACCACCCATATTAAAAGAAATCAAACAAATTTACAGTGAACTGAAAAATACCAAAGCTCCAGGTGAGGACTGTATAATTTCCGAAATGTAGAAAATTAATGACGAAAGACTTGCCTCGAAATTCATGCTATTTTCAGCGATATCTGGATCACGGAAAAGATTCCTGAGAACTGGAAAAGTGCACTAATTCACCCACTGCACAAGGTAGGTGATAAAACTGATATCAACTACTATAGAGGTATCTAGTTGGTATCAGTTACCTACAAAATGTTTTTTCGAAGTTCTACTCAGAAGACTAGAAAGACAAACATATCACTTCATTGGAGAATATCAGACAGGTTTCAGATAGGGTATAGAACAAATACTCAATCTGAAAACTATGTTACAAATGCGCAAAACTAGAAGAACAGTGATCACCTTCGTAGACTTCAGAACAGCACATGACTCCATAGCCCGACAGACACTTTTCAAAGTATTCTAAGAATTTAAAGTAGACAGAAAAACAAGAGACTTTTTCAGACGAACATTAACTGACTCTAATTCCAAAGGAGAAATATCGGAGCCTTCTGATGTCAACACAGCGATTAGACAAGGAGATGGACTGTCACCTCTCTTCTTCAACCTTGTTATAAAAGGAGTAATCATAACCTGAGGAAAATAAGTTAAAGCAATAACTCTTGGTAGACAACTGAAAAACAGAAATTACGTTCGGTATCTAGCTTTTGCGGACGACCTGGCAATTCTTTCTAATAATAGGCAAGAGGAAATCCACTCCCTCGAAAACCTACATGAAATTGCAGCCAAAACAGGACTTAAAAACAATAGTATGTGAAAAAACCCAGTGCATACAAGAAGCCTCTAGGTTTCTAGATGAGCAAGCTATGACGACAACATTTCTACAAATTTCTCAAGTAAATAAATTCAAACACCTTGGATAAATCATTCAACATTATGGATTAAATCGTGAAGAAAATAAGGAGAGAATTACTAAATTGCAGAAACATATCGAATCACTTGGAACACATAACAAAATATCATTATCTCGAGAAACGAAACTAAGACATTATTATACAGTAACAAAACCTGAAGCAATATATGGATCGGAAACCTTAATCACTGGCGGTAAATCACTCATAAAAGAAAGAAGAATGTTACGGAAAATTTTTGGCCCAGTCTGCACGGAGGGAGTATGGATGAAAAGGAAATCTCATCAAATTTATTGCCATATTGAAAAAAATATCAGACACTCTCAGGAAAAGGAGGTTGAAATTCTATGATCACATTCTCAGAATGAACAATAATAGACTGACCGAAAAAATTCTACATCTTGCCCTCACACTGAAAGTGAAGAACAACTGGCTAAATGAAATATATCAGATCTTCAGGATATCAAAATCAACCAGGAAACTGTGAAGAACCGATCTGCTTTTAAAACATTGATTAATAATCATTATTTCGCGGAGCAAAAGCGTAGAACTAATGAAACCTGGACAGAAGAACGTAAGAAGAATTTCAGTGAGAGGACGAAGAGATTTAGGGAAGAGAAGGAAGCAAAATCATCAGCTAAATGAGTTCAAGCGTGCTCCACAGTTGGGCACAACGATGTGAAACAAAATAATAATAATAATAATAATAATAATAATAATAATAATAATAATAATAATAATAATAATAATATACTGAACTCTATTCTGTCTGTCAAACAATCAATGTCGCACGAAGTCGGCATAAAAATATCTCTCGTAACACATTTTTTGTTTACTCGGCAAAATTTGCCATGGATCGCCCAAGAAAGATCCGGTTTAATTTGTCACCTAGTACAGTAAAACAGTAAAACGAAACGTTGAAATCGACGTGAAGGCAGTCTAGATGCGTCAAATAAAATTGCCCGCGCACGGTGCCTGAGATGTTGTTGTTTTTGTTCTTCTTACTCTTATTCCTTGTATCCAAACGCTCGTAAAATGTGGAACAAAAACGGTTTCAGTTCAGTAGTAGTAAAATCGAATGATTGTAAGTCAAATAGTACGTGAAGACATTTTCAGCGAGACTAAGAAGCTTTGGTTTTGCTCATGATGAACGACCTGAGGTACGTACTCTTTTCGTAAGAAATCTAGAAATCAGCATTTTGAAACATGGAAAGACCAAGCGAGTTGACCGCGCGATTAAAGGCACGCAGCTGTCACCTTGCGTCGAGAAATAGTGGGTTTGAACCCCACTGTCGACAGCCCTAAAAATGGTTTTCCGTGGTTTCCCATTTTCACACCAGACAAATGCTGCCACTTCCTCTCCCATCGTCTCAATAAGACCTGTCTGTGTCGGTGCGACATTAAGCCAATTGTAAATTCAAAGCATGGCAAAAAACTATCACACCATGGAATAGGTGTCTCGCATTTTACAGATTGGACACAATCAGATACCTGAATTACAAATAAGATATGACTTTAAACTTCCCACTGGACTAATGCCATCAAAATGACCTGCAATATGATAGATGTCCTGTGCGTTCCCGACAGAAGTCAAGACAACTGTTATTGTCACTGCAGTGAAACAGCAACCCTTTCTCATGTTCTTGGTTTCTGCGCGAAAGGGGAAATATTGAGAAATAACATGCACCATAGGGTCAGGAATATTATTGCCGAACGTCTCAAGAAATCTGGGAGATTTGAACTGTATGAGGTAAAGCACTGTACCTCTATCGATGATTCCTGTAAACCTGGAAACATTGAAGCGTCTGACAGGAAGAAAGGCATTGGCGTTGTTATTGATCCAACAATAATGCTTGGGGGTAACACTTAAAAGGCCAACGAAGATGATTTAAAAAAAATGAAAATAGAGACATTACGAAACCTGTTTTAAGTACTTTGAAGAAAAGTGTCACATGCCCACCAGTTATTTATTTAGCGTATGACAACACATAGGAATATACAACAATATATAAATGATATACTAAAATAACTAGAGCGTTATTACTATTAGACATAAAACAGAGTGTACAATGACAATGTATGCACTTATATAGTGATAGTTAATTTGTCTATCCAGTTAACAGCATCTGGAGTCAGTGTTAGGAAGTCCTTCAGATCACCCGAGTATGACGTATTACTACACTGCTGCACCATGTATGGGATGGTCTGGGCAGTCGCTCCACAAACACAAGATGGACCAGAATTTCTTTCCAACTGGAGAGGATATCATTACATACTCCATGGTTTGTACGAATCCTGTCGGCAGTTCTCCATGTACGTTGAGGCAGATCAAAACCTGCTGGTTTAATTTGGGTATTTAAGGGGACACTATAGTGAAATGTCATGAATTTCAAGGAAAATATCAAAATTGGGTTTACAACTCTAAAGAATAACCTGATGTATGTTCTTTCGAAAAATGATGTTATTTTTTAAATGTTGCCATTTTTAAATCACACAACGCCTCCTTTAAATGGCGCTACACTAGAATTTAACTGTCCCATGCTCTACTGGACACGCCCCTCCAGTTGCTGCTAAGAAATCATCAATTTCATACGTCTTTCTCATTTGGATGTCAAATGTAATCTAAGAATTGAGTAGCAGATCTGGTGTTCTGTATGATGTAGTTTTAAAAATAATGCATCAGATGCACTGCTACAAAGGTGCACAAAAGGGATGGTACAAAATCCAAATGAGAGCCTTCACAGTGTTCTTTGTAATAATTGTCCAAAAGAAGTATTTGTTACTAGGAATAAACTTCAGTTTGGTATTGTGAGTGCTGTAAGTGAGTTCAATATGGGGTGCGTTAGAACACTTGAAGTCCTTCAGTCCATCAGGGGGAAGCCAGTACCAACTTCTGCTGTGGACATCAGTCACCAGCGAGACCAAAGGCGCATACAGCAAAGCAGGAAAAGGAGCTCAGGTGAAAGCAAGGAGCTAAGGAAAAAGAATAAGGTGATGAAAATATCACTGGAGGAGAGAAAAAAGAAGTCTGAATTACGTACATATTGTGCAGGACAGTTCTGAAGTGAGTGAAGTTGCATAGATTTTTATTAGGCATTTTATGGCTTAGCAAAATCTTCATGATTTCTTTCAGAAAAAGAATCCCTTATCATGCAATTTTTGTCTGATGTAGGTGAAAGTTTACACAGTAGTAGTTAGAGAGTCTATGCATAAGCGTCAGTGTGCATTTTGCTGTTTAAGGTGTTTCAATTTTTTTTGACCTACGAAATGTTATGATTTGTGTACACATATTTTTATTAAAAAATTAAACACTAAAATTAAAAAAAATCTACAGGCCAATGTATTTCTCAGACAACAAACTCTGGTACTGATGTGTGTTGGCATAACTATACAGCATATTTGTGCAAAATTTGGTGCCAGATGGAAAAATATTGTAATGCAAGGGCCTTTTTAAACGATGCTGGTAAAAGGAAAGTAAAAAAAAATCCTACTCATAAAGTTGTATAGGTACAATATTGAAAGTTGGTTGCATTACTATATCTGAGGAGTTACACCTCAGAAGAAATGGTAAAAATTCATTAAAAATATAGAAGTTAGGAATTTCACTATAGTGTTCCCTCAAAACAGTTATAAAATCTGGTGGTGCATGTTGGATCCATCTTTCTTCCCAACGATCATTTATATTGAGGCCCGTATTGAAAAGTTACACGGCAGAATTTTTTGTTGGATGTCTGAATTTCAACCTGCCACTTGGAATGTAGTCATGAATTGGAAGATCAGGTTGATCCAGTACTTTCTTAGATTCACGTAACAAAGCATCCTGTCTTCTCAGTGCAGGTGAATGAACGTGACTTAAAGTTGGAAGCCAAAATTTTGGTGTAATTTTTAGACAACCTGTGACTGTACGCATTGCAGTATTGGGCTGGATGTCGAGTTTGTTGATATGGTTGTTGTTTAGCCAAACAGGAGCACAATATTCTGCTGTACTCTAGAGTAGTCCCCTTAGTTGCTGGGAGGTGATCGGGTTGCCCTTCGTTGCCCAAGGACTTGTCAACATTTTCAGTTAATTTCTTAATTCGTTTTGGTGTTTCTTTCTCGTTTAAAAAAATATATATATGTATTTTTACGGTGAAGTACGTAAATTGCTCGCAACATTAAATCGTAATTTATACGGTGGATAGTTGTACACGAGGGGAACTTCAGAATTAAAATTAAAATATACACGCTCTCATAATCCTATAAATACTGCGCGAAAATTGAATGGCGTAACAATACATTACTAACACCTCGTTACTCTTACCGTACGGTACCCCTTGTCTAGGGCAGCTGTCACATATGGATGCTCTCTCTCTCTTAACATTACATGCCATCAAGGTAAGTTTCGAACCTTTGATCTCGGATTTTAGGAACGATCGTGTTACACCTCAGAAAATTGGGCTCTCAGCGTGAAGCCATACGTGTATTACTTCTGTTATTGTCTCCTTCTCAAACTATAAGTTTCTTTGACTGCTCTCGACAAGATGCGATATATGAAGCATTCATTGGGACGATATAACTTGGTAGTTTTACGTCGGTTTATGGATGTGTAGATAAGATTCGATAATGGTCGTCTTACAGCGTATGTCAGTCCCTGGGTCGGCGCCAACCTGTGGACAGTGTTTTGTATACTTGCGCATACACGGTGTCTACCATCTGGGATTTCAACCATTTGTGTGTGCCATTACTTATTTCTAATCCTGTATAACATATGAGGCGTCTAGTATCAAAACCGGCCAAGTCACTCAAGGCATATTTTTCAATATGGACGAAAAACCTGTAGAGACAAAGCAATGATGGTCAGAAAAGATTTTTTTCACAGTTATATCCTTAATGGTTTAATATTTAAGTTCCGCTGTTTTGAGAAATCTAACTCACAATTAACCCATCTTTTTTGTTAATTTAAATTTTGACTTCGCCGTTTTTGTTGCAATTTTGTACAATTTCTCAAGGTATGAAAGTAAATCTTTCAGTTCTCCACTTGGAACAATATCCACGTTACAGCACACAATAATGACAAAATACGAGCACACCGGAAATAGGACTGCTTTGGCGCCAATGACGGTAAGAAGCCCGCCAATACGTAAATCAGTGTTGCAAACGAACAAAAAACAAAATATTATGACTTTAGAGAATATACATTACAAGGAACGATTTTGTCTACTGATATTATCACCTTGTTGCTTAATGTAACAACGCAATATTCCACACAATAATGCTGCATCATAAAGATTGTCGCTCGTTCCTTGACTTGGCCGGTTTTGAATTCACTGGCTGCATGACTTGGCCGATTCTGTTGCAAGACCTAGAATTCAGTGCTCTATAACATGAAGACATGGATTTTAAAACATATTCTTGTTTTACCTGATAGTGCTATACTTCTACTTCAAATTTATAACCTTAACTCATTTTCGTAAATTTTGTGACTTGGCCGGTTTTGATACTAGACGCCTCATATGTGTAGTGTAAAGAAATAAACACTACAGAGTAATTTACAGCATCAATGTAGTGGATCTTTGTCACAATCACGTTGGTTCCCATCTATTCCATTATTCATCATCACGTAGGAACAACTGGTGGGAATAAACTTTGTACGGAAATACCAATATCTGGCAAACTGTGAGTGAGCAGATGGACATTAAACAGATAATAATAATAATAATAATAATAATAATAATAATACTAATAATAATAATAATAATAATGGCGTATGGCCTCCGGAGAGGCCTGGTGCAGGTCTTTTTTTAGTAGACGCCTATTAGGCGACCTGCATGTCTGTGGAGATGAGGGCCCTAGCTAGGATTATTTCTAATGTTGAATACGCCACACACAACCAGACTCCGAGCCGTTCGAATTAACCAATTAAGGTTCAAATCCCCGACACGGCCGGGAATCGATCGAAGTAGCTTTATGCAGAACTTGTCAACGACATTACAAGCATCAAGCAGAAAATGGTGATGATTGGGATGGACCAAATCCGAGGATTGAACACTGTACACACTGTATGAATGAACTTTTTCTAGTACCTCATGATGATGATGATTCAGAAAAGGAATAACAACAAGGTAAGAAATGTATGATCTTCCCTGTAAAGCATAACATACTTAGTATAATATATTTCTAAATGTTTTGTATAATTTGAATGTTGCAGGAGGCATTTCGGAAGCATACCGCAAAACGTTGTTAAGAAGCATACCAACCTTGTCAGCAGCATAACAAACACTGATGTAGTACATTGTAAATAAATATTTGATCGCATTTAATATGTTGTACTTATTGCGTTCCTTACACCTACTTACTCTTGAGAAAACGATCAAGTCTAAACATGCACAATGACGTCATCACTTCAGCACGTGCTTACTCTACCTATCCCGATGCATGTTTAAACTTGTTCGATAAAGCTATGCCTTAACAGAGGAAGAGGCTATAAAAGCCACCGCCATCTTGTGTAGTAGCATCTAAGTGCTAATTAGCAATGTAGTAGCCGTAAAGATAGCAGCACGGTACTCTGTTGAATAAAGATGGCTGCTGTCGAAAAAAAGCACGTAGAATTTTTAAATTGTCCGCCACCGCATTTCAAAGGTAAGTAGCTAAAGAGTGCAGCACCGAGGTAAGCGATATAAGATAGCGGTAGCTAAAGATGGCAGCACGGTGCTGTGTTGATTAAAGATGGCAGCTTGTCAAATAGAATTTTTCAAATTATCCGCCACCACATTTCGAAGGTAAGTAGCTAAAGAGGGCAGCAGTGAGGTTTGTGATGCAAGATGAGGATGACAGCTGTTAAAAAAATCACGTGGATTTTAAATTACCAGCAGTGTCGTAAAGAGGGCAGCACTCAGGTTAGTGATGCAAGACGGCGGATGACAGCTGTCACGTGGAATTGCCCGCCACCACATTTCAAAGGTATGTAGCTAAAGATAGCAGCACGATGCTCAATTGATTAAAGATGGCTGCTGTCAAATAGAATTTTTTAAATCGTCCGCCACCACATTTGAAAGGTAAGTAGCTAAAGAGTGCAGCACTGAGGTTTGCGATGCATGATGGAGGATGACAGCTTGTCAAATAGAATTTTTCAAATAGTCCGCCACCACATGTTAAAGGTAACTAGCTAAAGAAGGCAGCACTAACGTTAGCGATGCAAGATGGCGGATGACAGCTGTTACGTAGAAACTACCCACTACTACGATAAAGATAGCAGCACGGTGCTCTGTTGATTAAAGATGGCAGCATGTCAAATATAATTTTTCAAAATTGCCGCCACCACATTTCAAAGGTAAGTAGCTAAAGAGGGCAGCACGATGCTCTGTTGATTAAGGATGGCAGCTTGTCAAATGGAATTTTTCAAATTGTCCGCCACCACATGTTAAAGGTATGTAGCTAAAGAGGGCAGCACGGTGCTCTGTTGATTAAAGATGGCTGCTGTTTTCCCGCTGCTACGATAAAGGTAGCAGCACGGTGCTCTGTTGATTAAAGATGGCTGCTGGATACAATTTTAAATTACCGCCACCACATTTCAAAGATATGTAGCTAAAGATGGCAGCACGGTGCTCTGTTAATTAAAGATGGCGGATAACAGCTGTTAGAAAAGCATATGGAATTTTTCAAATTGCCCGCTACTAAGATAAAGATAGCAGCACGATGCTCTGTTGATTAAAAATGGCTGCTGTCGAATAGAATTTTTCAAATTGTCCGCCACCACATTTCAAAGGTATGTAGCTAAAGCGGGCAGCACGGTGCTCTCTTGATTAAAGATGGCTGCTGTCACGTGGAATTGCCTGCTGCCACATTTCAAAGGTATGTAGCTAAAGAGGGCAGCACGGTGCTCTCTTGATTAAAGATGGATGCTGTCAAAAATAATTTTTCAAATTATCCGCCACAAATTTCAAAGGTATGTAGCTAAAGAGTGCAGCATTAAGGTTAGCGATGCAAGATGGCTGATGGCAGCTGTCAAAAAAGCACGTAGCTTTGTTTACCGATTCAAATCTCGCACTAGTGAGGTTAAGTTGGCAGCACTGAGGTTTAGGTCCGTTAAGATGGCAGCACTGAGGTTAGCGATGCGTTGTTGTCGATGAGAGCTGTCAAAAAAGCACGTGGTTGTCAAAAAAGCACATGGCTTTGTTTACAGATTCAAATCTCGTGCTAGTTAGGTTAAGTTGGCAGCATTGAGGTTTATGCCCGTCAAGATGGCAGCAGTGAGGTTAGCGATGCGTTGTTGTCGATGACAGCTGTCAAAAAGCACGTGGCTTTGTTTACCAATTCAAATTTCCTGCGGGAAGAGGTGCGGGCCACTGGGAAGGCCTCCCGTGCGGAGGCGGAAGAGGAGACCCCTGGGAACCTGTGGAGGCGGAGGCCGTCGAACTCTCCATATTATCTACTGAGGTTGTTTCGTGGCGTATGCGTTCTCAACATTATTATTCTCTAGCGATTATGAGTGGAAGACAGATATATCGGTGGTTATTAGAAGATGTTAGAAGCTTTATTGTTAGCAACCCCGCTGCCATAAATGCACTAAAGGTATATTCCAGAAACAATAATTGTGAGAAGATAACGAGGAGATCTCTGCTTGGGCACATACGAAACCAGAAATGGAGACGTGAATAATGTGCAAAGCAGTGTCAAGGGCGATTAAGTGTACGTGGAAAGCTGCCACTCGGCATTGAGGAAGAGACTGCAATGGACATGTAGGACGATGTTTTTTTTGCAGTGGACATCGGAACGAGAGCACCCGGCAGCACTGCAGTAAGTGCATGAACTGGGTGTGTCAAGATCACATGAAGAATGTTTGTGTGAAATGTTCGAGTGCTGAACAAGAATGTGACTCAAGTTCAGATTAGAACGGTTCATCTGCGTTGTATTGATTATATAGTTACAGTGTCCGGCTCCATGGCTAAATGGTTAGCGTACTGGTCTTTGGTCACAGGGGTCCCGGGTTCGATTCCCGGCAGGGTCGGTAATTGTAACCATAATTTGTTAATTACGTTTGGACGGGGGCTGGGTGTACGTGTCGTATTCATCATTTCATCCTTATCACGACGCGCAAGTCGCCTACGGGAGTCAAGTCAAAAGATCTGCATCTTGCTAGCCGAAGTTGTCCTTGGACACTCCGGATACTAAAAACCATACGCCATATCCTTTTTATAGGTACAGTATTGTATAGGGTAGGGAAACTGAATATATCATTAAAAATTCTAGAAAAAAGCTCAAATGTTATCAAATATTTCATGTTTTTATTCAGTACGGGGTGTGTTACCATATATTTTTAAAAATTTTAAATTAAATACATTTTCCATGCTGTGTCAAAATATCTGATATTCGTATACATGTCTCTGATTATATGTATATATATTATCCTTCTTATAACTTCGAAAATCGACATTTGAAAACCCAAAATAGTTAATGAAATACCCATTGAAAATTGGACTACGATTGTAGTAATCCACGTGACTACTGGCGTTATATTCTCGAGTGCGAGCCATCGGAGGGTTAAACAAGACTTTATTGAAAAATGAGCAGGTTCAACTCTTTTCCGAACTGCTCACTGAAAGCAGATACATCTGCGTACCCCTTGAGACGACACTGCGAACCCGTTGTGGTACGGCCGCGCAGGACGTAAGTTCGGCTGAGTTAGCTGCCGTAGCGCAGAGTACAAACAGCGAGCGATCGGTCTGAGTTTATATGAGAGACCCTATATACTGAGGCGTAGGACCAACGAACGTCTCCGGTTGTATGTAGAAAAATCACCATGGAATTTCAAAGTGCCGCGCAAGATACAACCAGTCCTATGGCAGAGCCTCACGAATTTAAAAGAATGCGGTTTCATGGTCGAGCAATTGCCAATAAACCTAATATTTCTCCTCTTAATGCAAAGCGTCGCCTAGAATGGTGTAAGGAGCAACACCATTGAATAATGTAACAGTGGAAACAGGTAATTTGGAGTGATGAATCATGTTATAAACTGTTGCAATCTAATGGGAGGATTTGGCTATGGAGAATGCCCCGGGAACACTACCTACATGAGTGTTTAGTACCAACAATGAAGTTTGGAGGAGGTGGCATTTATGTGTGGGTATGTTTCTCACGGCATAGTGCGGGTTATCGTGTAGGACTGCATAGCAAGAAGAACATCAACATATTTTGAATGCTTTCATACTGTCTACCGTGGAAAATCAATTCGGCGATGGCCAATGTTTATACCAATATGATAATGTTCTGAGTCATAAAGCACGCTTTGTAAACTAAAGTTTTAAGGATAACTAAATCAAACCCCATGGTGCAATATTCTCGAAGAGCCATGGCCTACGAAGCGAATACTGCTCAGCCTGAGGAGGTTAAGATTTTTAGGTGTCATTTGTTCGCCACGACGAATCCTCTCCGCCATTATTCTCGATTTTTTAGACCGCGGCCGCCATGTAATCGTCAGACAGCTCCTCAATTGTAATCACGTAGGCTGAGTGGACCTCTAACCAGTCTCCAGATCCAGGTAAAATTTGCTGGCCTGGCCGGGTGTCGAATCCGGGGCTCATGGGTAATACTAAGACACTCTGCCGGATCCGTTTAAGGGCAATAATATTGCACAACTCGCCTGGTCCACACAGAATCCTGCCAGAACAATTGCGGGAAGAGTTAGAAGGGTATCTTCGTTCCAGACCCCACCGTCCAACATCAATACGTTCCCTGGCCACGGCTCTTCGGGAATAATGGGATGCCATTCCCACGAAAACGTTCTATCACCTGGTGGAAAATCTCCCTAACAGAGTCAGGGCTGTGATAAAAAAAAAGGTGGACCAAAATCACATTAGTGTCGACTATTAGGGATATTTTTTGTTCAGTAAACTGTCTTCAGCTTGAGATGTCCGGATATAATCCCTGAGCAAAATGTTTCCGTTTGCGGGCGTTGCTGCAGCGGACATGCAACGTAGCGAAACTCCAATGCGGGTATATAAGAATGGAAATGAAGACAAAGGGATTAGTGTGGCAGTCGTGTCGTGCCGAGGTGCGTGCAATAATGCGGCCACGTGAACTATGGTGACGTTACTAGCAAATGTGTCCAAACAGGACCAACGTGCTGTTATTCTGTTCTTGGCTGCGGAAGAACGAACGCCGGTGGATATCCATCGCAGAATGAAGACTGTATACGGAGAGCGTGTCTGTCGAAAACTTCCTTTGGGGAATGGTGCACCAAATTCCGCGCGGGTCGCATTTCGATACAAGACGCCGGTCGATGTGGGAGACCAGCCTCATCCATTGCGGATAACAATATGCGGACCGTGGGTGAAGCACTACAGCACTGATCTCTCCCCATGCGATTATCATACCCTTCAGTCCCTTCAAAAAGGCCTTGTAGGGTCAACGCTTCCTGTCGGACGAGGGTGTGCATCAAGCGGTTACGGACTTCTTCACACAGTAGGACAAATGTTTTTACTACACGGGAATCTTCAACCTGGTGCGTCGGTGGGATCGATTGTAGCTGATTGGCATCACGATTGAGGACTGCACGGCCATCAAACGCAAACATTTTGATCGCCCTTTACGGTTTTGATCAGATAGTGTATCTTAGAAAGCTTGAGACTAACATAAGAACAGACTAACGAAGTGCGTACAATGCTTATGACTGCTGCGAAAAAGAAATCGGGGAACGTCAAGCGAAGTTGAACTATTTTTTATGTTTTTGGCTGTTATGTTATTGCATGGAAGTGAATCTTGGAAACTTGGAGTGGCGGAAAGGAAGAGACTGAAGGCATTCGACATGCGGTGTCATCGCAAGATGCTCACGATTTACTGGGTGGGCAAGGTATCGAATGGTGAGGTACTGCCGAGAATAGAGGAAGAAAAACCATGCCTTAGAAACTCATCCAGAACAGAAGAACCATTCGGATAGTACATCTGTTAAGGCACGACTATCATTAGGGAAGAATCTAAGGGTTAGAACACCACAGGTTTGGCAACATTGGAGTACATCAAGCAGATAATGGAAGGAAACAGCTGCCCGACATAGTGCTCTTAAAAGGAAGGCTGAATGCAAAGAGATGTGGTGTGCTGTTGCCAAACAACCTGCAGGTTGATGACAAAAGAAGATGTTATCAGTATTACTTGCAGGTACAGGGTCTCTCTTATAAACCCAGACCGTCCAGCGGCGTTTCTACTCTCCGAAACCTAAGCAGCAGTGCGGGAGCGTGCAACACCGTATTTTCGTATGTAAAATTTATTTTCAGTACGAGTCGGCTCGACGGGTATGAGATGCATTTGTTCAGCAATTTTCTGGTGAAGTGCCACCTTCACAAGCACAGATTCATGTAATTGTAAAATAAATTTGAAGCTGCTGGCTTAGTGTTCAATAAAAAACATGCGTGCGCACTAACTGCTGTTACAAAGGAAAACTATGATATTGGTGCGAATCTTGAACGGTCACCAAATAAACAACTCACAAAATTAGCACCAAAAAAAAGGGCTTCGCTTTCTTCTGCACATAGAGCTACAAAGCTGTTACACATCATACCGTACAGGTTTACACGGGCCCATTGTTTAAACCCTGCGGATCCAGTCACAATAGTGAGATATTGTGAGTGGTATCTTGTATCGTTGAATGATCCTTTATTCGACCCACAGCTTGTGTTCTTTTCGGATGAGCACTGGTTTCATCTCAATGGCCGTATGAACAATCATATCTTTCGCTATTGGTGTGCAGAAAATTCTAATGGTGTTTATGACATCCCTCTTTATGGAAAATGAGACTGCTATCATCTTTTATAAAATAATATTTCATATAAGATTGTATACCATACGCTTAAAGCAGGGGCGCCGCATGCGATGTAAGTTGGGCTGAGGTAGATGCTGTAGCGTTGAGTACAAACACCGTGCTCTCGGTCTGGATTTATAAGAAAGACCCTGTATTTCGAACCAAGTTATTCAGCTGGTTACCTAGTGACTCAGATGACTAATTACATAGCCCGAGTGTGCACGAACTGTACTACCCTGTTTCATTCCATACAAGTTGGTGCACGCACTTATGTAAGTCGTGTAATTCCGTACGGTTATAATCTGTGTAGTTGAAGTCCGAGAAGACCAGTTTTACATCGCACCGGCTCAGATATGTCTTATGGCAACGACGCAATATGAAAGGGCTAGGACTGGGAAGGAAGTGACCATGGCCTTAATTCAGATACAGCCCCAGATTTTGCCTGGCGTGAAAACGGGAATCCATGAAAAAACATCTTCAGGGCTGCCGACGGTTGGTTTCGAATCCTCCATCTCCCGAATGCAAGCTCAGAACTACACGACCCTCTCTACACGGCCGACTCTCTCGGCTTCTTCTTCTTCTTATTATTATTATTATTTCAATACAGAAGCTCTAAGTAAACCCGTAATATAGAGCATTTTAGAGGTTGGAGGACGAGTAGCGGATATTTTAGAATCACCGTGGAGTATACCGTCGTTGCACGAGCAATACCGCGTATCTAACAATACCCTTCCGATCTATTATTTTCGCGAAGACTGGTTACCCCTCGCCGCCATACTTGGATGTGCAGTCCATCAGAACAGTTTTCATTGTGTTAATATTCGTATTTGTACGTGTAATGGGAATAATAGAATAATAATAATCGTATGGCCACAGTTACCGTGTGCAGACATTTCGATTTGACGCCATCTGGCTGTCTGCTCGTCATTTCCGACGTTCCGTTTTACTCTAGGTCCGCTAGATGGCAGACAGAATAAACCGGATCTCTCTTGGGCGTCTATGGCTGAAATTAGATTAATTTTGTGGGGTAAATACCAAATGTATCACCAGAGATCTTTTACATGCCGACATCGTACGACATGGAGTGCCGAATGGACTTTTTTCCGCCCTTCAAAAATCCGACTCCCTCTGCCGGGTTTGAACCCGCTATCTTGGGATCCGGAGGCCGACACTCTACCACGGATCCACAGAGGCAGCTGTGTAATGGGAAATAAAGCTTAAATACATAATAGCCTGATGTAGGAGTGCGTCAACACGTAAACACACATTTCTTACTTTACGTTAGGTTAAGTTTCATTTTCCTTTACACGTAAGCATAGGAAAATAAACCTAACGAAAATTGTTCAGATGGACAATCCGTATGTGGCTGGGACCAGTGACCAGTGTTAGGGTAAATAGTGGATAGGAAGATACACACTGAGTATGCAATCCTATCAAATCCCATGGCGCAACAGCCCGGAAAGGCCATGGCCTACCAATCGACCTCTCCTCAGCCCGAAGGCCTGCAGATTACGACGTGTCGTGTGGACAGCACGACGAATTTTCTCGGCGTTATTTTTGGCTTTCTAGACCCAGGACGCCATGTAGCAGTCAGATAGCTCGTCAATTGTAATCACGTAGGCTGAGTGGACCACGAACCAGCTCTCAGATCGAGGTAAAAATCCCTGACCTTGCCAGGAATCGAACTCGGGGCCACCGGATAAGGGTCAGGTACGCTACCACTACACCGCGACGGCGAAGAGTATGCAATCTTACTGTTGAAATTCAGTGGCATTATTATTCCGTATGTGTGAAGAGTAGAGCTATAATTAGTGGCAGTTCATGGATTACACTGAATTCGCAAAATAATATTTGTATTGACTTTGGAAAACTCATCAGCCGGTCAGTCAAATAAAAGTATCAAAAGAGACCAAAATGTGGATTTTGTAGTTATTTCATTTGCCACATCCATAACAGTGCTCATATCATTGGCTCACCACAAACAATATCCGTGACATATATGGGAATGAAATGGTTCATGTTTCACATGTCGGGAGGAAATAGGTTTAGTTATAAAGTACATATTGTACTAGTATGATTAGTGAATTCTGTAAATATGAACAGTTTAACAATTTTGTCATGACAAAATGTTTAGATTTCTATTAATAGACATTTAAATACTATCCATACAACACAATCAAAATTTTGGACTACAGTACTTTATCCCGTTTCGTTGCTTTTCTATATTGTTTCTGATGCTGAAGTTAAAAGAATACGCTACGGTAATTTTAAAGATTACTTGCCACAACATGATGAATTAAGTGGAACTTTAATTTTAACGACATCTAGTGGTGGTTTAACGTCGCGTTTCGACGACGGAGGGACGAGGAAGTGTTCAGAATGGGAAGATAGTGGCCTCGGTCTTAATACATTTTCGCCCCAGGATTTTGCATGGTTTGAACATGAGAATACGTGGATAAAAGTGCTTAGGGCTACAACTCTAACACATTATCTACGGAACAGAAGTCCACAGCTGCGGACCCGAACCACGTGGCCAAATCGTTCGGTCACTGACATCAATAATACAGTCATGTTTTACTCCCTCCTAGCCCTAGCAGATTATACACATCTTTCTTCCTTTCTTTATTTCTTTCTTTAGCCGTTTACCGTCCAGGTTATTCCTTCCCTCGGATTCGACGAGGTACCCCGCTTCAAGGGCAGTTTTCCTGGAGCGTGAGACTTTGGGGCCGCGTGGGATAACGTTTTGAATTGTCGGGTCCCTTTCATTTTTTATCTCTAAAGGATGGTTGTTTAGTTGTACTTCTTATTGAAACTATAATCACCACCACCACACAGAAAAAAGAAACTCGATGCACGACATTGCAACTTTGTCGTAACTCTAACCAGGATGATTCGAGAACGGGAAAATATGCAAAGTAAAGCAGTTCGATTTGTTCTGGGTGATTTCGGACTCAAGAGTAGCGTTACAGAAATGTTGCAAAGTATGGGCTGGAAAGACTTGGGAGTAAGGAGACGAGCTGCATGACTAACTGGTATATTCCGAATTAGTAGACATTAGTAGACTAATATACTTGATTTGCGTTTTTAAAAGTGGGGAAGTTAACAATATGGATACAAATTTGGAATTCAAGAGGATAAATTGGGACAAATATTCGTTGATAATTTGCAATTGTTTAAGAAAAGGCTAGGTAAACAACAGAGAGGGTATCTGCCATCTGGGTGACTACCCTAAATGCAGACTTGTGGTGACTGATTGGCACAGTGTTGTTCTAATATTTGCTTTCTTGTCTTCCTTCAAATGTGTATCCATTTGATATGTGCATATAAATTATTCAGTATGTTAGAATTATGGTGGTAGGTTTTATTAGTAACTCTCCTTGGAATCTAATTTTATACTTGTATTTAGTGGCTCCGGAGTGGAGTGACCTTGCGCGTTAAAGAGGTACGGCTATGGATCCAAGCTCTGTGGTTTCCGATTGCCACTTACGGCACATGCCAGGACAGTTCCTATTAATAGGCCGTAACCTACTCCTTCTTCCTCCTTACCGAATTTCATTCACCAAGATTCATTTCAGCTTCTATAGCTTCGCGTCAAGAAGGGCATCCGACTGTAAAAATCATGCTATAGTATTTCATCTCACCTCATCCCTGAATCTAAATCAGAACATGGAACTAACGGTTAGACATATAATTCTGTTTAGTACTTGTTCTCAGATCAGAAAGCGTACGCATTTACTGAAGATATGAAAGCCTTTTTCAGGCAATATTCAGTTACCACTACTGAGTTGAATGTGCGAGAAATGAGGATGCCATTTCAAAGGTTTTGCGTTGGTAAGGTGAATGAGCATCTGGGGACATCAAGAGATAAATTAGAGATCGAAATATAAACCTAGTAGTTGGTAGAAGTATCTATTTAGCCATGTAACTATTTAAGGAGAAACGACATTAATGACATGGTGGAAGAAACAAAATAACCCAGATTGAGCCATATTCTGTGTACACACATCAAAGCGCGAAAAGAAGCGAAAGGAGCGTTGGCAATAGGGAAATACGAGGCACATGTCAGACTGTACCAAGAGTTGAGAAAGTTGAATATTGTAAGCAAAGTGTACAAATCCCAGCGTTGTAAGTAGTCGCAAGATGTAGCCTTCCGGAAATGCATCGACAGCAAACAAGGCACGTTATTGACAGAAGAATCTGACATTAACAACCGAAGCTAATAATACTCTGAAGTGATCTTGAATGAGGAATTTCCTCCGTACAAGAAGCTGAGGAACCTGACCCTACCAATTCAGCAGGTAAATAACACAACGGTAGAAGAAGCGGTGTCGATCATGGCCCTGACTACAACCCCGCAGAACTGTAGGAAGATTGTGGAGAAAATTGATATTATTTGTGGCTGTAACGACTGTTCAACAAGTTACTAGCTGACGACTCCCTTTTACCTCAGGTTCGTGAAAGTTTCCTAGTACCAGTTTCCAACAATAATGGTGATTACGGGGAATCTGGAAACTTTCAAGGAATTCAATTAATGTCTCGCACGTTCAAGGTCTGGGAACATCGAGTTGAAGTTCACGGCGACCAGAGTTGATTTGTTCGAGGAATGTCAACTAACGATGCAATCCAGGCGGTCCGAATCATAAAGGAAAAGAAGAGGAAACTCAGATATTTTCATGCAGTGTTTGTTTATGGAGAGAAATAATATGGTCCAGTATCCAGAAAATTTATTTGGAACGCCTTACGGATCCGAAATTTGTCTGTGGCCTTAATTATAAGTAAAATAGGTGTATCCGTGATAATGTTACAACCTTTCAGGGATGATGGCGGATGACAAATGGATCAAAAAGAGATAAGGAACCATATTCCGGAGAAACTCGAGTCAAAATTTAAGCAAAATTCTACTCATTTAAGTCCTGTACAAATTTCACAAGCTGCTCCACGTAAAACAAATGTTCGAAATGGCGTCCCCCTTCGTCAATGCAGGCATGGCATCGCGGACAAAGTCCTGTCGTACCCGTTAGAATATCTCCGGTGTCGTTTGAACAGAACCACAAGCAGTGAAAATTATTTCCAACAGATCCTCTTCAGTCTCGACAGGTGTCTCGTACACAAGGCTTTTCAAATGGAGCCACAAGAAGAAATCAAGTGGGGTGAGATCAGGTGAATGAGTGGGCCACGACTATCCACTTTGCACGGTATGTCTGATCCAGGTGTTCATGAACCCTCAGACCAAGGTGAGGTGGGGCTCCATCATGTTGGAACCACATTCGTTGACGAAAGGCAAGTGGGGTGTATTCCAGGAACGTGGGTAGTACATCTATGAGCTCCACTGTGTGCACTGCTGCACTTAATCGGGCAGGAAGAAGAAACGGGTCTACTACGTAATCATTAATAACATTCGACTTTAACGTTTGCGGACTACAGTTCCTGATCTCACTTTGATCCATTTGCCGCCGTCCATCATTTATGAAAGAGTGGAACGTCATCACGGATACACCCTATACATTAAAGATCTCGTTGCAAAAACAGTGTGTGTGCTTCAGATAAGTCAGCAAGTGGTTGAAATCGACGAAGATCGTCGCAAAGAACACAAGGTACACTTCATAACAGTTCCCACTCAGACACTTGGCTCGAGGAATGTTACGTAACTTGAAGGCATATTATTTTCATTCTTAAAATTGTCACTGAATTCCCTCAGTATAATTTCTGCTTCATGTTTCTTCTTGTACGAATTTTCATGTACTTTATTAAGAGTACGTCGTGCTTGCATCACTCAATCAAATATCGTCTGTTTGGATTCGTTCGCGGTTGCAACATTCAGCAATGGATTAATGAATTGTCCAGTCGGAAGTAAGCAATGCCACACTATAACCCGAGTGTGGGCATTACTAGCTGTAAGGTGTCAGTTCTGAACACCTCTGCCCTATGCCCAGGACTCTTGTGATTTCTGAAAACATATCAGTGTGGTTTGTGAAACATACCACTTTATTCTGCCTGCTTCAGTAATAGAGCTATAAACTCTGAGACGATGCATGGACATTTAACTGCCTTCGCTGGAGTGTTGAAAATTCTGGTCACGTAATGAGATCCCGATTGGTCTAGACAACTCCAATTTTACGATCACTGAGCTTCCCAATATCGTACGTATATTGGAAAGGAGCCGATAAATCACTACGAGAGAAAACATACCTTTAGTAAACGACCTCACGTTACATCTGGATGTGATTCCTTTTGTTTTACTACTGGTTCTAGAAAAAACCTCTAGGTGGATTTAATTATTCCTTTTTTACTATTTCATTTTCGTCACACCGGCACAGATAGGTCTTATGGCGACGATGTGATATGAATGGGCTAAATGTTGGAAGGAAGAGGCCGTGGTATTAATTAAGGTACAGATCAGCATTTGCCTGGTGTGAAAATAGGAAATTATGTAATGCCATCTTCAGGCCTGCTGACAGTGGGTTCGAACCCACTATCTCCCGAATGCAAGGTCACAGCTACGTGACCCAATCCTCACAGTCAATTGCTCGGTGGATTTATAAAGCTATGGGAAGTAACCTAATTATTCAGATATGTATATATTCGAGCTAAATTGAATAATTAGTTAATATAAACGTCGCTTAAACTGTTACAGATTTCAGAACACTCTAAGGTATCTGAAGGTTGCTAATAATGTATTGATTTTACGTGCCACTAATTTTTTACAATTTTCAGAGATGTCGAGTTGCAGGAATATTGTCCCAGAGGAGTTCCTTAACGTGCCAGTATATCTACCAACACAAGGCTGACGTATTTGAGCACATTCAAATACCACTGGGCTGAGCGAGGACTGAAGCTGCCAAGTAGGGCTCAGAAGGCTCAGAAGTTACTCAGCCCGGCTCTGAACCTTATCTTACAGGAATTCTGTTAATGGTTTGGAAGACAAATACATGGAGTTTTCACGAGAACAGGCTCTCAAATGCCACCAGGAAACAGGGGCGTAGGCAGAGAAGATTATCCTGAGTACGGAATCTCGGACAACGGTTCAATATCCACTACATGGTATCACTGATATGGCCGGGCTTAGTGGCTCAGACGGTTGAGGCGCTGGCCTTCTGACCCTAACTTGGCAGGTTCGATCCTGGCTCAGTCCGGTGGTATTTGAAGGGGCTAAAAAACGTCAGCGTCGTGTCGGTTGATTTACTGGCATGTAAAAGAACTACGGGACTAAATTCCGGCACCTCGGCGTATCAGAAAACCGTAAAAGTAGTAAGCGGGACGTAAAGCAAGAAATATTACTTAAATATGGGAAACACTACACAGGAAAACTTACTCCATCGACGTCAACCTTCTGTGAGAAAACCACACAAGCAGCAGAAGAAGAAGAAGAAGAAGAAGAAGAAGAAGAAACGTTACCAACCTGAGTTATGTCCGAACCGGCTATCTTGAGAACAGGAGGCCAACTTCGCCTTAAAACAAAAATCACCACCACCACCACCACCACCACCACCACCACCACCACAACGATTAACAGACTGCCCCAATGAGATCATCCATTAATAAACTGGCCATGACAGAGAGTGGGCTTATAAGGAATAGCATTGGCGTCAAAGCATAAATTACAGTATAAAGGTAAATAGTAAAAACTCATCGAACTTCGAAGGTATACGCTAAAGAAATGCAAGGTCTACCGAATGGCAGGAAAATGAACGTCTGGCTGATGTCCCACATACTGCTGTCGTATTTGAACGGAAGATGTTGGCAGGAATATGAGGCGGAAGAATCTCATATGTGTTCACGTGACCATTCTTCTGCTTTAACATTTTCCGTATGCAGTATATACTGAGTCTATCTAAGTGTTAAACACTACAAATACTTAAGTTGTGTGGGAAATTGTATATGATGATGCTGGATTTAGAATGTTAAACTAGTGGTATTTCTTCTAATATTCTTTTTCCATGGAATGATAGTCGTTGTTGGGTAATTATGTTTTAAGATTACCCTATTATGGCTTGAAACGTTAAGCTAGTAGTAAGCTCACACTATAGTATTTTAAGCCGTATTGTTAAGCACTGGAAATAAGTTATGTCTTAATTTCTATATGATGATGCTGGATTTAGAATGTTAAACTACTGTAGTAGTACTTTTCGTAATATTTTCTTTCGATGGATTTGTTTGTAGTACCCTGTTTTTGTACTTGTTGTTGGGTAGTTATGTTTTTAACTTTATTTTATTATCTCGCTACTGTAAGCGACCGTTGCCACCAGGATATTTCGCAATTGCGATGCATTTTTATTAATAATAAACAAGCATTTGTAACAAACGTCGGGGAATGAGTCCTGCGATTGAAACGGAACATTTCATATCTCATATCTCACAATGCTCTTCCTGTTGTATGTCCTCCGCTCTCTCCGCTCAGAGCCTGCCAGCCGCACGCACGCAAGCGTGTATATTTTGAGACTCAACGCGCAGCCTTCAGTGCGCGTGCTTGTACCGTCGAGTGCACTATAAAAGGAGCTCGCTGCCTGTCACTCTCCAGGATTCTCCACACTGTACGTCGAATACGGAGGCTACTCCTCTTAAAAATGTGTCTCGACCAGGTGGACTGAATTCTGGTAGTATGAGGTTTCACCTCAGGTCACTGCTCCAATTTTCCGTTCCTTCATTCCAGTCGAGCCCCGATGCTGTACTCTACACATCCCCAATCTCACTCAGGCTCCGACACACAAATTAGATTCTCTAATTGTGAACTTAGTTTCCTTTCTGTGCAAGCTCATGAACTCAGACTCTTCACGTCAGAAGGAACTCCATTAGCTAATCAATGCTAGTGAAACTGATAGTTTTCGACTATCACGAACTGAACATTCCTACGAACTATCTTTTCAAGATAGAAGCTATTGTAAATACATTCAAAGTGTACATAGTGTATAGTGACAGAAACTCTCTCAAGCGTAATTATCCACTTTGCTTCAAGACAATTTTATGTTTATTCCTGCAAATTTTTATGTGAAGCAAATAAATAAGTTGTGTTCATGTAAACCTTACCTTGTTTACAACACTTCCTATCCATTATTTTCCTTAAGACTGGTCACGCCTCCCAGCCACATATGGATATGCAGTGCATCAGAACATTCGATGAGTTCGTTTTCCTATGCGAAAGTGTAAAGTTAACCGCACTCTAGGAATTTATGTTTGCACGACGTTCTTATGCACTCCTACGTATATTGTACTTATGGTTCATTTTCCTTTAGATGTTATCATTCGAAAATGAACACAATGAAAATTGTTCTAATCGGTTGAATACCTCATTATGTGGCTGGGAGGCTGGGAGCTTCCTCTTTCAGACGGTAAGATATTTTCTTGTCGCACAGAACTCAGGGGCCTTAAGCTATTTTAGCCATGCAGCATCAACTCCTCCTCGAGTGTCCATAAGCGTATCACCATCAGAAGTTTTAATTTATTTATCTATGTAAGAACTATATACAGGATGGTCCGAAAGAACGTGAACGAGAAGCTTCTTCATTGGAATGAACTTTTATGAGACCCATGATATGTGGAGTAAAGAATAATTCTTAAGCTTCGCTGATAGTTTTTATTTTTCCCTCTTTGCAAAGCCTTATCTTCTCCCTCACAATATTTTGTGATGGTTGTCGCGAAGGTCGTGGTGGCTGTGCAACATACTGTACATACCACTACCAGATTTTGTAATGTACTTGTCAATGGTTTCAGTACTTAGAATTACGTGCCACCTCAGGTTCATTTACAGAGTCACGAGATCCAACTTCTTTATGTTACCTTCCACTTCAATGGTTTTGAGATCGAATTCATCTTAATCGTGTGAAACTTTGTGTACTACTCTTTCAAGAGTACTTTCACGAATATGTCTTCTCGCTGCCATGGTTCACATTTTTGTAAAGGGTAAAGAAGCGTTACAAACAACAGAGTACAACTAGCAAACATTGCTGCAACATGCATGTCAACCAAACATATTTTACAGAATCAGAAACAAAATCACTAAACCCTGAAGTGACTGTTGACAGGTCCTCTGATTTACCAACGGGGAGCTTCGAAAGCCCAAAGCAAAATTTGCAGTATCCATTAGTCTTCAGACTATAATATTAGAAAATAAGAATGATTGTTATGAACTTCCATATATTTATGACAACTAAACTGCTTCCCAAATATGTCATTAAACTATTTCACTTGTTTAATAGGCGAAATAGTACTTATGGGCCTATCAGCTCTCCGCCCACCACTCCAGGCGGTACTGCTAAGGTTAAGGATCGATTGTCCCTACGAAGATTAACTTTATTAGTAGAGGCTAAAGCCTCATTTCTGTGACAAAAACATCTCTTTAGTAATTTTCCAGGTTCACCGTGGACAGATTTCTTAAAATAGGATCACGAAAATCGACCGTCTTAAAAATCTGTTTGCAAACTTGAACATGAAAAGACAGGCACTTGGCTCTGAAACTTATTAATTTCTTTTCTTATCAAAAATAAGGTTCTTAGAAGGAAACCATAACTTTTTGTCCTTTTGCTGCAGTAGAAGAATTTATGCTCTACTTCCGTAAAAGGTATTAGATTTCCATTGAAAGAACTAACGTACTAAAAACGATCGTGAAGCACTAGATCTAGTACTAAAGTACTAAAGGTGGCAAAACTGGTAGCCATGGTCTACTCAGTATATAGCCGTCACTTTTATTAAAATTATTCGGGTGTTTAGCAATTACTATCGCCTCACGAATGATTGTAGGTATAACATGTTTCTCGTTATAAATGTCAGAAGTTTCATCAAAAATGATTTTATGGTCATTATGTATGGCATATTCTTCCACAGCAGACTTCTCTGACTGGCAAAGACGGAAGTGCCTGTGCTGTTCTTTAACCTTCGTTGCTACCTTCCAACATCTTTGGCCAACGTAAACCGATCCACAGGATCAAGAAATCATAGTCTATATATTCCAGCACAGTTTAAACCTGTGGGATATTTAACAGATCGTAATCAATTGCCTATGTTGTTATTGTCTCTTCATATTGTACCTTCTGAGAATATTACCAATCCTATCCGTGACAGATTGTACATATGGCAAGAAAGCGAGACTGAAAATACGAGAATCACGTGACAATCTCTCGTTTGGCTTAGGATGTAGCACTTCGTCACTCTGTTGCCTTGGGTAGCCATTGCTCATCAATTTTCAGGTTAGGAACTCAAGTTCACCGTTTAATTTATCCTTCTCACAAATCTTCCTTGCTCCTATGATAAGGGTGTGAAGCACATCACGCATTCGGCATGAATGGTGATGAAAGGAGCGATAAAGATATCTATGAGTATGGGTGGGTTTGCGGTAAACCGAATGACCCAAAGTTCCATCTGATTTTCTAGAAACCAAAACATCCAAGAACGGCAAACATCCTCCAGGTTCAGTCCCCATGGTAAATTTAATGTTTGGATGAATGCTGTTCAAGTAATCCAAATATATGGATAATTCGTGTTCACCATGGAGCTAGATAACAAATGAATTAAGGCCATGGCCGCTTCCTTCCCATTCCTAGGCCTTTCCTGTCCCATCGTCGCCATAAGACCTATCTCTGTCGGTGCGACGTACAAAACAAATAGCATAGATAACAAATGTGCCATCGATATAACCCAACCAGTTGGAAGGCTTGAACGTGCAAGATTGAAGGCAACGCTCTTCAAAATCTTGCATATAGAAATAAGCGATGACTGGTGTCAATGGGTGTGTCTATCTATATATATAAAATAAGAGTTTTGTCTGTACATTGCGCAGAATTTGAAAATAATGGTATTTCTGTATCATTCGTGTCCACAGTAATAAGGAAATGCACATTTTACTTTTCCGTAATTTCTGTCTGTCTGTCTGTCTGTCTGTCTGTCTGTCTGTCTGTCTGTCTGTCTGTCTGTCTGTCTGTCTGCCTGTACACGCATCACGAGAAAACGGCTGAAGAGAATTTCATGAAAATTGGTATTTAAAGTCGGGGGATTAGCCTCTACAATCTAGGGTATAAATCATTTTATTCACGCTGATTGAAATGGTACTTTAGTGGAAGGCCTAAAATTTAATTCTCAAATAGTTATATTATTAGTGGTCCTATCGACAAATACTGCATAACTAAAGTTATATAGAATTAAATTTCCGATCATTTATGTATTATACATTTTTACCGTCCCGGTTATGATAACACATATATTCATGAATTTTATTTTTGTTGCTAAGTCCATATCAATGCCGAGCCACGAGAAAATGGGTAAACAGAATTTAAAGAAAATCGGTATGTAGAGTCGGGGAATAAGAAACTACAGTCTAAGCTATAAACAATTTTATTCACCCTGGATGAAATTGTAGTTTAGGGGAAGGCGCCTAAAATTTAATTTTTAAATACCTATTTTATTGGTCCTATCGAAAAGTACTACATAACAAAAGTTATAGACAATACAATTTCCGATCATTTATGTTTCATTTAGTTTTACCGTAGGGGCTATTTTAAGAGTGGTATTTCAGAGTCGGAAGGAAACTTACTGAAGGCCTACAATATCGAAAGCGCATAACATTGATCAACAATAACATAACGTTGACCATTGTTTGTTGTGATGTTCTTTGTCTCTTATGCTGCCAATCAACTCCGATAGATGTGATTACTGCTGCGTACCAAGTAAAACAGCCTGACTGAATATTGGCGGGAAATAGCTGGGGAGTTAGAAAACTTTCTTCTTTAGCATGCCATTCCTCTGATTCATACATTTTCTGATACTGCTGGTACGTAACACATCGGTTCATCATAGTGTTCCAGATAATCGATCCCTACTCTGACGCGCTGTTTTGAATGAGCAGTGTGCAAACTTAAGGCAGAGGCTCTTAGTAGTAGTAGTAGTAGTAGTAGTAGTAGTAAGATGACCTGGTCTAGAATTACAATTTAAGCCTATTCCGAATTTTAGCACCACAATTCACTAAATAACTCAACATTCAAGCCTGCAAAGAGTCGTTTCTTAACAAAAGCTTCTTCCTTTCCAATTTTATTAAATTCTACATTAATTTTATTCCAAATTAGCAGTAAAGAAGGGGTTTGTCCTTTGGGTTGGAGGAAATATTTGCCTTCAAGTCAGATTTTTCCGCCGCCAGTGTAGTGAACTGAGGTTTTTCCGACTCATCGGGTACTCCTAGGAAACAGATTAGTAAAAGGGCATAGTTTTTGCCCTCGGACTCTCCACTATTCGACTCCCCCCTCTCCCTGCCGAAAAAAGAAGAAGAGTGTTCACGGATCACGGCTGCCTGCGGCTTGGTCATCCCAGCTCTGGAACTTTGGGCTTTTAGATCGACAGCGTAGGTCTGTTCGTTAAAAGTGAGAAATAGTGGTTTTTCATTTGATCGAGTATTTCATATGAAAGCATTGCTTTTAATCGCGTCATTCCTACTGACTTCATTGTAATGACCTACGTTCATTTCAGTTGGGAAAACCACTAAGACAGTCTTCCCGAGATGTAAAAAGGCAGGTGGAGAGTGAGTGTCTGCCCTTATAATGAAAAACTGCTCAACTCGATTCTGACTGGCATTAGACAAGTGGGTCAAGTGGGACAAGTGGATCATGATGAAAACTCCCCAACTTGATTGTGACTGATAGTAGGCAACAGTGTTCACATGAGAAAAGACTTATAGAGAATCCCCATCGCGTTCCGGGGTAACGTTAAGAGGTATGCAATTTTATGCAATCTTACTCACAACGTGTACACTGCTTACAATAATTCTGTATACGGTGTAGAATTCCGTAGCGAAGCACGGGTACATCAGCTAGTCTTGAATATGGTTACTATGGAGTGACAGTTGCCAATACAATCATTGCTTTTGCTGTGAAGACGAACCTGGTCGCAGGTTAGGAACACGTCAGAAGATTATAAGTATAAGCATTGAACGACCTAATATCCCCTAAATTAAGTATTATAATGCCATTTGTTCATCTATTGTTAAATTAATATTGTTTTCTTTATTATTTCAAGAAAGAAAAATATAATTTTGAGAATACATTCTTAATCATTGTTTCTCTAGTGTTTTATCCACAGGCCTAGGCCCTGATGCTTTTCCATCTCTCCTACTATAGGATAATAATAATAATAATAATAATAATAATAATAATAATAATAATAATAATAATAATAATTTCGTGCGACCATTGCTAGCCTAAAACAGCCCTATTAGGCATACCCTAAACGAGGACAATGCTGGTGATTACTGAAGAGGAAGTACAATTAGGCAGCCATACTCCCTTAACACTAATCACGAGGATGATTAATGGAAGAGTTCCGACAGTTTGAAAAATGAGAGTATCGACAAAGGGCGTGAAAGTGGAAGACTCTCTAGTCTTTGCAAACCTAAAGCTGTTGGGGTCGAAAGAGAACAAGCGTTGAGCAAAGGAGGTCGGATAGTGGAGGTGAAATTGAGGATCCGGAATTAGCTAGGGGAACGCTCCCAAGTTCAGAGCTCCTGGCACCCCTTTTAGTCGCCCCTTACGACAGCTAGGGATTCCGACGAGAGCATGTGTAATTTACTGTACCCTACTGTAGAAATGTGTGTTTGCATGACGTATCTACGCACTCATACAGAATAATGTATTTAAGTTTCATTTTCCTTTACACTCTAGCATAGGAAAATGAGCACAACGACAATTGTTCTGATAGACTGCATATCGATAGACTGCGGCGTGACCGGTCTTGAGCATAATAATTGATGGGAACAGCTTGTCAGGTACGTGGTATTGGAACTAGGCCGTCGATATGGTATTGTATAATAGTTCTACTTTTAAACATTCATTTCTAGCACATTTATTTTTAACTCTTACAAAGACAGCTTCATGATCAGTTATACCATCTATCAGTTCAGTTTCCCTATAGAATGCCATGTTCCTCATCCTTTACTTTCTCGTAGCTTACAAATTCTTCTTTCACCAGTAGAAATGCTCCTCCTCTTATCGTTCCTTCCTGGCTCTGCGATAAACATTTCAGTTCCGTGAGAAAATTTCTGCATCTATAATATCACTTTTGATCCATGATTCCATGATTAAATTCCTATTATAGTTTCTGGTAAATATATATCTATCAAATTACTTAAATGTATTCATTTCTTTACAGTTTAACACTAACAATTTTAATAAGTCCAGAAGGCCAAGCCACTGACCACTCCGCCATACAGCTGGACGCGAATTAAATAAATAAATAAATAAATACATAAATAAATAAATAAAATGACAGCCTCCTGGCGTTAAGAGTCTCTCCTGCCTCTTTCACGTGGGCTTCGGTTCGATTCACGGTCAGGTCAGGGATTTTCACCTGATCTGTGGGCTGGTTCGAGGTCCAGTCAGCCTACGTGAGAACAACAGAGTAGCTATCTGACGGTGAGATAGCGGCCCCGGACTAGAAAGACAAGAATAAAGGCCGAGAGGTTGTCGCGCATTCCACGCGCAACTTCAAAATGTTGAGGTCTTCGTGCTGAGCAGCGGTTGCTTGGTAGGCCAAAGGCCCTTCGGGGATAATTGCGCAACGAAAAACAGTAAGTAGATAAGGATTAAGGTTGGGGTTATAATGATGCTATAGTCAACTAACTGGTGTGGGAACTACAAATGGACTTTGGATCACCGATCATGTATGGATATGCTGTCTTGGCTTAAGGATTATCTTCCAGCCATTTATTTATGCCGACTTATGAACAAGGTTTAGTATCGCATTATATATTTCTGTCATCCTTTCCATGTATTATAGTATAACAACCTAGGTGTAGAGACAATAAATTAGAAGTTCACGTACCGAGTTAAATACAGAACGAACAGACAATCAGTGGCTCCTCATTCAGAATGCAGTCACGTACAGTTTATCTGCTGAAGTGACACTCATGTCAACTTGTGGACGCCAAGTCCATTGATTGCTTTACTATAGTTAACATGGCAACACACTACGCCTCCATCCTGCTCTGCAGTGAGTTGTTACAACAGTCCAAGTTCACTGAACCTCACTGACACATCTTCCACCAGAAGGAATCACTCCAGTAAATTGTTGGTTCATTCAGCGCCATCATAATCATCAACATTATTATTGTTACTACTACTAATTAATAATAATATAATTTTTATGACTGTTAGGTATCCTGGGGGCAATGCCTGCTTCTAGCAGTATAGCAAAGGAATTAAATGAAAATAAAAAATATAATAAAAAATTGCCTAGTGATGAAGGAGGAAGAATAGAAAATTCACTGTTTACTTTTTTACAAATAGTGTAATTACAATCGATCGCCCAGTAATTTATACGAAATTTACAAAATATAATATTTCGTCGTACGTAATAACTACAAAGCTATCACCGAGTAATTAGCAGGTAATTTATGGGACATGACCTATGGCTTCTCCTGTAATTAGTCTACCCTTCTTGCCCCTATAGTGCACGCCATTAAACCCCACCTCCCGGAACTTTGCGTGAATGTGGTAAATTTCATTAAAAGTTTGCGTTCAAAAAGAAATGGATATGTACACATAGTTAAGAGCAATATTCCTAAAAAGTAATGAAAATTTGTTTAGGAAACACGAATGGTGGCTACCCTATGCGTAGATTCTTTTCCAATCCGAAGACAACTTCAAAAAAATCTGCACTGGACTTAGACCTGATAAGTGGGTTTCATACTGTTTAGGAAGTCATTTCAAGTGACTATAATATACAAACTAACGAATTTGCGATCTCATATACAGAAATTGGAGAATACTTTGAGAGATCCTATTAGGGGGGACATGCAGTGACACTTATTGTTAATGAAATATTGGCTCGTTGGTGAATAATATTACTGAATGCAATTTTGCGGCTGGTCAGCTTCACAATAGATCCCTCAAGGAAGTTCCCCAAAATATCTAGTGGCATAGATGTGTACTTTCTAAAGAGAAGAATTAGCACACGGTTTTGTAAGCTCTTCGCATATACTATTATATTACTATTTTAATAGTTATCCAAATTAAATGTTATTATTCGGTATAAAGTCGAAACCTGGGGATATCCACAACAAACATACGTTGAATTATTTCTATGTAACGTGTGTGTACCTGTAAGGAACTTAAACAGCGTGGTGTCTGAAACCTTTTGGGTCGAATTGAAACAAGTGATAGTGAGTCCACAACCGATTAAAATGAGATAGGGAACCAATGGCCGGAAATGCCTATTGTATTACGGAAAACACAGAGTACACCGCATATAAACAGCGTATCTCATAGTAATTATTCACATTGACGACCGCCAATCCTAATGCATATATTGCCACGGTGTAAGCAGTTCTGTCGCACTCTCGCAAAGATCCCGGGTGTCTGTTTTACACTGAAACAGGCGTTTATTGGTGATTGCAAAGGGTAAGCAAGCTTTTGCCCAGTACCGATGCCAACCTACTTGGAATAATTATGTGTTGTACGAACAGACGAATGCCAAAGTGAAACGTTACTTAAAAGAACGAGAACGCCAAAGCTAGAGGAGTTTTGTGAACGTATTAATAAAGATACACTTCTAATTACAATATGGTCGCAAATCAGAGGCCTCCGTAAAGATAGCCACACTACATCCTTTCCGTCCAACATTGCAGAGCTGGGAGAACAGTTTGCTGACATTATTGGACCTCCGTTCCTGCCTCCACCCATAGATACAATGGATGACGTCTGCGATGATCCCAATCACTTCCTCAACCGACCATTTACATTGCAGGAGTTTCAGCAAGCTCTTAAAGTTTGTAACAATACTGCTCCAGGAAAAGACAATTCAACTTGCTCCATGCTTAGTAAATTGCCTCTATCGGCTGAAATTCTTCTTGTCCAAATTTTTAATTCCATATGGACTCATGGCCCCCTACCGGCAGACTGGACTACTCAAATAGTGGTACCCATCTTAAAGCCCGGTAAGGATCCTCAAGATGCAGCATCTTACAGACCAATAGTTTTATCCCCTTGCGTGGTTAAAACACTAGAACGGGTGGTTAAAAGCAGATTAGAGTGGTTTCTGGAACACTAGAGGTTACTGCCTGTATCTCAACATGGATTTCGAAGAGGACGCGGAACCATGGATCATCTCAGCATACTCACCACTGACATCGAGCGTACTTTTCAAACTCGGGGTTATCTGGCCGCACTTTGCTTGGACATTGGTTCTGCTTACGACAATGTGTACGTATCTCTACTGCTGCCTAAATTAGCAGCCTGAAACTACCAAGAACTCTTATATTCGGCATTGCGATTTTGATTTGAGAACGCACCATATACCTTCGGAACGGCCCTACTTTTATTGGACCGCGTACAGTCTCTAAAGGCCTTCCACAGGGCAGTGTATTAAGTCCCTTACTCTCTGCTAACAACACCTCTGACTTGGACGCAATATTTAGTCCCGCCATCCGTGTCTTGCAATATGCTGATGATGTCTGCATTTATACATCTTCAATCAATTTGACAATTACTCTTCAGCGTCTGCACACAGCATCACAATGTCTTCAAGAATGGACTACACAGAGTGGACTTGCACTTTCTCCTACAAAATAATCCGTCACTATATTCACCAAACAGAAACTGGTTCTTCCGTCTCCTACAATTCAACTTGGACCATATTATTTTCCTGTGAAGTCTACTGTTCGCCTCCTGGAGATGCATTTGAATAGCAAACTCACTTGGAGTGGACATATTGCTTACATCCGGACACGGGCACTGCGTGAACTGAACGTCCTTCGTTTCTTAACCCGCACTTGGTGGGGCGCTGCTCCTGCCTCTTTGCTCATTCTTTACCGCTCCTTGACACGGACAGTTATTGACTATGGCAGTATGTTGTACAGCAACGCTCCGAAGTATGTTCTGGAGAAATTAAATGTCCTACAATTTCGTGCTCTCAGAGTATGTCTTGGTGCTATGTCGTCAACGCCTAAAAATGCTCTACAGGTCGAAGCTCATGAACAACCCCTGCACTTGAGAAGGAAACTACTGGCAACAAAATTTCTCCATCAACGTTCTACTCTGGAGGATCACCCGTTATTCAATAGCCTACAACTTCTGCACAATCAGTATCGCGAACGTCATGGAAAATATCCACCTCTACTTCTAGAATGTTTAAGAGAACTAAAGTTCTGTCTACCCTTGACTTCGAAGTCCCACACAATTCCGGAATTCCATTTTAACTACGCCTGTTGGATATCTCCAGCTTCCACATATTACGTCCCCAAGTACCTACTACAAAAACCTGCTCCAAATAAACACGTAATTAATTTTATTGAATTTGCTTGGTCCGACTACATCCACATTTATACCGAAGGTGCGAGGTTTACAGATTAAGTTGGTTTTGCATATTTTTGCGTTAAAAAATTTCGTGTGGCTATTTTTAGCCGAGTGCAGCCCTTGTAAGGCAGACCCTCCGATGAGGGTGGGCGGCATCTGCCATGTGTAGGTAACTGCGTGTTACTGTGGTGGAGGATAGTGTTATGTGTGATGTGTGAGTTGCAGGCATGTTGAGGACAGCACAAACACCCAGCCCCCGGGCCATTGGAATTAACCAATGAAGGTTAAAATCCCCGACCCGGCCGGGAATCGAACCCGGGACGCTCTGAACCGAAGGCCAGTACGCTGACCATTCAGCCAACGACTCGGACATATTTTTGCGTGAAAACACAGTAATATGGCCATTTTTCTCTTCCCGTTGAAACATCCATCTACACTACTGAACTTGTCGCCATCCGGGAGGCACTGTATTACTCAAAATCCAGAAATTTTCATAAAATACTTATCATTTCAGATTCTCAAAGTGCTATTAGGAAATTGGGACATCCTCGACGAAACATACGAACACACTCCTACATCCATGAAATATTAGAATTATCATCTGTCATGAAATCGCGCGGAAAATATGTGTCATTTTTATGGGTGAAAGGCCACTCAGAACTTCCAGCCAATGATCTGGTTGACAGTCTGGCCAAACAAGGTGCAAGTACTGGCTTATTCCTTCTATTACGCCTCCCCTGTACTGATTTTTATGTTACTAGCAGAAGGAAAATGTATGTTGAATGGACAGCTCTGTGGAACAGGACTACTCAACACAAAGGACGATACTATGCCTGCATTCAACCAGCTATCCCTCACAAACCATGGTATCAAGACGTCAGATGGGCCCGAGGCCAAGTAACTACCATCATTCGGATGAGGTTCAACCATGCTTCGTTCCCCGCTCATCTCAACAGGATTGGAGTTCTCTAATCAACACAATGTCAGTGTAGCGCATGAAACACGGGAGATGTGAACCACATTATATTCGAGTGAAGTAGAACTGTATCCTTTCGCAGAGAATTGTTCGCTACCCTTGTGCACCTTCGGGTTCCCCTTACCCACACACATTCAGCTACTACTGGCAACTGGAGACTTACGTGTGTACAGTGCAATTGCAACATACTTCTAGGTCATTTCTGTTATTTTGTATGTCTTTTAACTAGTTGTCTCTTCTTCTTTCTCTTTTCTATAACAATTTTTATCCTTGTACATTATTGATGGCGACATGTCCTATGGACGAAGGTCACAATAAAGAAATAAAATACTGTGTACAGTGCATGCCGCGCAGTCAAAGATGGAACGTTACTAGTCACAAGAGTTGGCAGACATGCATTTAATGTACGGCGTGGCAGGATGTAGTGCCCGTACGAACCTTAATTAAGGTCACGGCCACTTCCTTCCTAATCCTAGGCTTTTCCTGCCCCATCGTCGACATAAGACCTATCTGTTTCGGTGAGACCTAAAGCCAATAATATTGCAACAAAAGGAGAAACAACGGAAAACCATCTTCAGGGCTACCGGCAGCGGGATTTGAACCCACTATCTCCCGGATGCAAGCTCACAGCTGCACGCCCCTAACCGTACGGCCAACTCGCCCGTGTTTCACATTTTCACACCAATTAAATGCTGGGGCTGTACCTTAATTAAGGTCACGGTCGATTCCTTCCCACTCCTAGCCTCTTCCTCTCCCATCGTAGCTATAAGACCTCTTTGTATCGATGCGACGTAAAGCAACTTGTAAAAAAAATTAATATTGTCAGTCTCTGTTGTGTAGTTGTTAGTGTGAATAGCTGCCATCCCCGGAGGGTCACGTTCGATTCCCGGTTAAGTCACAAAATTTGAAAAGTGGTACGAGAGCTGGAATGGGGTTAAATAAGCCTTGGGAGGTCAAACGAGTAGAGAGGGGTGCGATTCCCACCTCAGTCATCCTCGAAATAGTTTTCGGCGTTTCCCCAATTCTCCTTCAGGCAAATTTCGGGATGGTAGGCCTACCAAATATAAGGCCACAGTCGCCTCCTTCCCTCTTCCTTGTCTATCCCTTCCATTCTTAACATCACCCCACTCCTACAAGGCCACTGTTCAGCATAGCAGGTGAGGCCACCTGGGCGAGCTAGTAGCCCGCCTCCCCCGTCGCATCCCCCCACCCAAAGTCTCACGCTCCAGGACACTGCCTTTTAGGCAGTATGGGTAAGATCCCTTACGGAGTCCCATTGTAATCCAACCATGGAGAGTAAACGAATTAAGAAAGAAGAGCTTGCATCCGGGTGAGAGTGGGTTCGAACCTTACTGTCTGCAGCTCTTAAGATGGTTTTCAGTGGTTTCTCCGTTTTTACACCAGACACATGCTGGGGCTACCCCTTAATTATGGCCACGGCCACCTCCTTCACACTCCTAGGCTTTTTCAATCCCATTGTCGCTGTAAGACCTAACTGTGTTGTCGGTGTGACGTATAGCAAATACTGTACTGTAATACAAAAGTAGAGAAGGAATAATTAATACACGTACTATATAAATATAATATAAATGTTAAATTATTATTATTATTATTATTATTATTATTATTATTATTTAAAGTTTATAATGTACTGTAAATCCAATCTTCAGGACGTTGTATAACAGTTACAATACGCAAGTATCGTTTGTTGTTTAGAAGCAAACCGTCTGCCATCACGGCTAATCTTACATTTCTTGAGGCCATCGAATGATGGAGGATTCCGTTACTGCTCTTCACGAATGCTATATAGCTGCTTATCAATGAACCACTCCATTCTATCTTGGGTTCTCCTCGCCCTTGGGGAATTCCTTTCCTTCCTTTCTGGTAATTACAGTCGAACAGGGACTTTGGGGCGAGCCATTATTCCACAGAAACTATTAGAGGGAGCTTGAGCCTTCTGAATATTATAGCATTGCATGATAATTATTTGTGAAAATAATTCTATTCAGAATAGTTTGTGATTCAAATTGGAGCACAAGGTATTCACTGAAGACTTTTAATTTCGAGAAAAAATAAAAGAAAAGGAACATCGATTTCCTTCAATATAACCAGCTGGTCATTACTGCAATTTTCTTTGAAATAAATAAAGTAATTGAAAAGCTTATTCTCAGTTTACAATGTCATAGTGGTAGCAAGGTATCCTACTACTCAATATATTGTAATTGTAGTAAGAAACTATCGGAAATACGCAATGTAAGTATCTGTGAACTTGTATGCGATTGCGTCGTAATTATTGTAATCGAACAGTTTAAATTATATTTCGTGAATTGGATTTTTAATTGACTGCGATGCAGTTGTACTACTATGCTTCATGTCGGGGAATATTTTACTATATTTTGTGAAATTTCTTATCAATTCCCATGTGTTTGATTCCAGATATTAAATTGCATTGATGGTACCTTATTTTAATTTTCATGTATGGTTTCTTGTTTTCATGTATTTATTTCTTATTCTTGCACTTTAATTCTTGTTTTGATATAATTTCACGTAATATCATCCGTGCAGTTGTTTGTTGTTATGTAATTTATGTTTCCATTTAATTTCGTCGTTGTACTTTTGCAATTAGACATTGCCACGAGTATCATCCAACTGTAATGTAATTGTTAATAATAGTAATAATAATAATAATAATAATAATAATAATAATAATAATAATAATAATAATAATAATAATAATAATAATAATAATAATCCTCCCCTGCGAACCATGTGACCTTGCCGCGGTGGGGAGGCTTGCGTGTCCCAATGAAGCCGATAGCCGATCCGCAGGTGCAACCATATGGGATGGGTACCTGTTGAGAGACCAGACTAAGGAATGGTTCATCGAAAGGGGGGTAGCTGCCTTTCGGAAGTTGCAAGGCCGACAGTCTGGATGATTGACTGATATGGCCTTGTAATAACACTCAACATGGCTTAGCTGTGTTGATACTGCTACACGCCTGAATGCAACGGGAAACTACAGGCATAACTAACTCCCAAGGACATGCAGCTCTCTCTGTATGAATGATGTACTGATAATGGCTTCCTCCCGGATAAAATATTCCGGAGGTAAGCTAGTCCCCCATTCGGATCTCCGGGTGGGGACTACACGAGAGGGGGCGATCATCAGGAAGATGGATACTGACATTCTGCGAGTCGCAGCGTGGAATGTTAGAAGTTTGAATCGTTGTGGTAGATTAGAGAATCTGAAAAGGGAGATGGATAGACTAAAGTTAGATGTAGTTGGTATAAGTGAAGTACGTTGGCAGGAAGAACATGATTTCTGGTCAGGCGACTACCGAATTATCAACACAAAATCAAACAGAGGAAATGCAGGAGTTGGTTTAATAATGAAGAAGAAAATAGCTCAGCGTGTAAGCTACTATGACCAGCAGAGTGAAAGAATGATTGTCGTTAAGATAGACACCAAACCAATGCCCACCACAATAGTGCACGTCTATATGCCTACAAGCTCAGCAGATGATGTGGAAATCGAAAGAACATATGAAGAGATAGAAGGTTTAATACAATATGTAAAAGGTGATGAGAATCTAATTGTGATGGGAGACTGGAATGCAGTGGTAGGGCAAGGAAGAGAAGGTAATACAGTAGGACAATTTGGATTGGGACAAAGGAAAGGAAGAGGAAGTCGGTGGGTTGAATTCTGCACTGATCATAATTTAGTCCTTGACAATACTTGGTTCAAACAACACAAACGACGGCTGTATACGTGGACGAGACCTGGAGACACTGGAAGGTATCAAATAGACTTCATTATGATTAGGCAGAGATTCAGAAACCAGGTGTTGGATTGAAAAACTTCCCGAGGAGCAGATGTGGACTCTGACCACAACTTGTTGGTCATGAAATGCCATCTGAAGTTGAAGAAATTGAAGAAAGGAAAGAATGCAAAAAGATGGGATCTAGACAAGTTGAAAGAAAAGAGTGTGAGGGATTGTTTCAAGGAACATGTTGCAAAAGGACTAAATGAAAAGGCTGAAGGAAATACAATAGATGAAGAGTGGATAGTCATGAAAAATGAAGTCAGCAGGGCTGCTGAAGAAATGTTAGGAAGGATGAAAAATCAACTAAGAATCAGTGGATAACTCAGGAGATACTAGACCTGATTGGTGAACGACGAAAATGCAAGAATGCTAGAAATGAAGAGGGCAGAAAAGAATACAAGCGATTAAAGAATGAAGTGGAGAGAAAGTGCAAGGTAGCTAAGGAAGACTGGCTGAAGGAGAAGTGCAAGGATGTCGAAGGTTGTATGGTCCTAGGAAAGGTAGATGCTGCATACAGGAAAATCAAGGAAACCTTTGGAGAAAGGAAATCTAGGTGTATGAATATTAAGAGCTCAGATGGAAAGCCACTTCTAGGGAAAGAAGACAAAGCAGAAAGATGGCAGCAACATATCCAACAGTTGTATCAAGGTGAAGATGTAGATAATTTGTTTCTGGAACAAGAAGAGGCTGTTGATGCTGATGAAATGGGAGACCCAATTTTGAGGTCAGAGTTTGAGAGAGCTGTGAGCGACCTAAATAAGAACAAGGCACCTGGAATTGATGAAATTCCCTCTGAATTACTGACTGCCTTAGGAGAAACCAGCTTGGCAAGGTTATACCATTTAGTGTGTAAGATGTAAGAGACAGGAGAAGTCCCATCCGATTTTTGGCAGAATGTTGTTATACCTATTCCCAAGAAAGCCGGTGCTGACAGGTGTGAAAACTATCGCACCATTAGTTTAGTATCTCATGCCTGCAAAATTTTAACACGTATTGTTTACAGGAGAGTGGAAAAACAGTTTGAAGCTGAGTTGGTAGATCAGTTTGGCTTCAGAAGAAATGTAGGAATACGTGAAGCAATCCCGGCTTTACGTCTGATATTAGGGGATCGAATCAAGAAGGACAAGCCCACGTACATTGCATTCATAGATATAGAAAAGGCATTCGATAATGTCGATTGGACCAAGCTATTTAAGATTCTGAAGGTGATTGGGATCAGATACCGAGAAGGAAGAATTATCCACAATCTGTATAAAAATCAGTCTGCAGTGATAAGAATCGGCGGCTTTGAAAGAGAAGCAGCAATCCAGAAAGGAGTGAGGCAAGGCTACAGTTTGTCCCCCGCCCTTTTCAACGTTTACATAGAACAGGCAGTAAAGGAAATCAATAGGAATTTGGAAAGGGAATCACAATCCAAGGAGAGGAAATCAAAACCTTGAGATTTGCTGATGATATTGTTATTTTATCTGAAACTGCAGAAGATCTCGAGAAGATGCTAAATGGTATGGATGAAGTCTTGGGTAAGGAGTACAAGATGAAAATAAATAATTCCAAAACAAAAGTAACGAAGTGCAGTCGATCGAAGGCAGGTGATGCAGGAAATATTAAATTAGGATATGAAGTCTTAAAGGAAGTAGATGAATATTGTTACTTGGGTAGTAAAATAACTAACGATGGCAGAAGTAAAGGAGGACATAAAATGCAGATTAGCACAAGCAACGAAGAGCTTTCTTAAGAAAAGAAATTTGCTCACTTCAAACATTGAAATAGGAATTAGAAAGATGTTTTTGAAGTCTTTCGTGTGGAGCGTGGCATTGTATGGAAGTGAAACATGGACAATAAGTAGCTCAGAAAGAAAGAGAATAGAGGCTATTGAAATGTGGTGTTACAGAAGAATGCTGAAGGTGAGATGGATAGATCGAATCACAAATGAAGAGATACCGAATCGAATTGGCGAGAGGAGATTGATTTGACTAAATTTGACGAGAAGAAGAGATAGAATGATAGGACACATCTTAAGACACCCAGGACTTGTTCAGTTGGTTTTTGAAGGAAGTGTAGGTGGTAAGAACGGTAGGGGTAGGCCAAGGTACAAATATGACAAGCAGATTAGGGCAGATGTAGGTTGCAGTAGTTACGCAGAAATGAAAAGGTTAGCACAGGATAGGGTGGCATGGAGGGCTGCATCAAACCAGTCTATGGACTGATGACTCAAACAACAAAAATCCCATTGCAGCAGCAGGTCATGTGGTTACTAGTCGGTGGCAGCCACAGTTATGGGTGGATGGTTCAGGTACTCCGCTGCAGCAGACGTGACGAACTGTGCCTATGGACACATACCCATAATCCTGAGCGAACTGGGTTGATGTGGCTTTTTACGATCCGCAGTCACCATGCACAACCCACTTGTCTGTCCTCACGCTCTTTTGTGCAATGGAGCCATTGGCTTCGCTCAGCCGGTCCCTCCTCGACCCACCGATCCCCTATGCTCTTGTCTGTGGTTACCAGTTCTTTTAACACGAATCCATTTCGTTTGAGGACATTCCATAATAGTGATAGGCCACTATTTACGGCTGTTAAGGGTGGAAACCTGGTCGTACGGTCGTCGTTTTTATCGACGCAGCATTCTAACTGCCTATTTACACACGAACGGCGGAAAAACAAAATCCCACTACGTTTCAGCGACTTGCCAATCTCCTCTTTCCAGTGTCGCCATCGGAGCGTGTGCTGCGGCATTCGGCTGATCATCTCATCACACAATTATTTTACCCTGCCTAACGCAGTCCCCCAGTTTGTAGTTCATTACGTGCGTCTTCCTCCTGGCAATTTAATGGCCAGGAGGGAAATATTAATTTTTAGCATTATTATTCCCACTAAGTCTTAGATTTTCTTTTTCACTTGTTACGAAATAGGTAACGGGATACAAACACAAATAATTATCATCACTACTATAAGTTGTGAGAAGATTAATATAAACTCAATACAGTCGGAGCAACTCTTATTCTATTCACCCCTGTTCCATATTATGACGTACTGTATGTACTGTATTGTATTTTATCAAATTGTCTGTAATCGTATTACACTGAAATAATTGGAAGATGTGCCTATAGACAATTTAATTGGTTTATCCTGGGATAGTCCTTTGTATAGTATAAAGAAGATTTTACTGGGAAGACTGCACAGATAATAACAACATCCCTTTGACATTTAAAGCACATTCCGAGACTGCGCTTTCGTACACAGTAAGTTGTAGAACATGAGCGGAATGTGCCTTAAGGTTATTTGAATAGACCTTAATGATAATGAGAAGTTGATATTTCATTATATAGAACATGATACTATTTTAATGAGAGTAGCTACTTTGAATATTCCCAATCCCGCGTATGATTTCTGCGTCGTATGGTATGCATAATTTAACGTGTGAATAGTTTATTCAGGGCAACTTTTCCACTGACGAACAAATAGTCAACATCATTTTAGTTCCATGAAATATCCGTGGCAGCGTCGGGTTCCGTAGTTCAAATCCTGAACACTCCATGTGAGATTTGTGCTGGACGAAGAGGAGGCGGAGCAGGTTTTTCTCCGGGTACTCCGGTTTTCCTTGTCATCTTTCATTCCAGCAACACTCTCCATTTCATTTAATTTCATTTCATCTGTCAGTCATTTTAATCACTGCCCCCAGAGGTATGTGATAGGCTTCCGTAGCCGGCACAATTCCTATCCTCAACGCTAGATGGGAGTTTCATTCATTCCATTCCTGAACCAGTTGAAAGTGGAAACAGGATGTCGATATTTCACTTTCATTTTTGTACTTTTGTTATCTTCTAGACTCCTCGTGTCATATGTATAGCATTTCACCTTAAATTTGACTTTCATAGTCCTTCATATCATGCATAAACGAATCCGTGTTTCATGAGCAGTAGGCCTACTGAGGTTATTTCAGAATTCTTTCATGTCCATACAATTTCAGACCACCATTAGAAAGAAGTACGCTCGACGACAGGTAAGGGACCGTCTCGCTGAAATTTCTTGGCAGCATCGAGTGACGAAACGTTGATTCAAGGTGAAATGAAAAACACTTGTGATAGTCGATTCAACACAGTATTATCAGGTTGAGGTTGTGTAACCTAACGCGTTTCAATTTTGCAATCAGTATCAACAGTATCAGAACAAGGAAACTGATCAATGACACAATTTTCACTCCATACTATAGGTCAGGGCCTCTCAAACGCCCAAAATATCACGCGAGCAAACTGAGGCGCAGAGTTTCTGTGCACAGTGTATCGGTCCCACTCGACTCGGCTCGGACCAACTCTTCGTCTCTGGGCTACTCAGCTAAGCTCGGCTCAACTCGGCTCAACTCGGCGCGGATTTGGAGCGCTACGGAGCAAGTGAGGAGGAGGGAGACAGGCATGGGGAAAGAGATAGACAGTGCTATTGCTCCAAATCCAAGAGTAGGGGTCTGCACTCTGGTCAACAAAGCAAACAAGTCGTTTTTTGCACCGTGCACAGTGAATGCACCCTGAGAGGCCCTGTTATAGGTCATTCCGTGTTAAGACAGTATTGCTTGTATGACAACAAGGTTGCCTCATCGAACAGCTATGCTCAACAGCATCACGGGAAAACCATGGCATATATATTGGTGAAACTCTGTAATTATGTTCCAAATAAAAGAAGGAAGAAACTAAGCTGTATTTAAAAAAATCTAAGGTACAAGGCTTATTTAGGTTTTTACAGCAACTTGGGTAGACTACTGTAGATACAAAACCTTAGCATGTAGTTCAAGGCAAACTGGGAAAAAAGAGAAAACAGATACATTTGATAGGCTAGGGTTGGGGGATGCAGTTAATTGTATTCAATAAATTTGGCCAGACAAAACCGGGTACTACTGTGCCGTCATATCGACCCACAAAAATAATGGTAACAATTAAATGCGCTTGTGAAAAAGTGGTAAAAATGTAGCAAAAATAAAATACGCTTAAGAAACTAAAGGTAAATAACAAAACCAAATACAGATAAAAATCATATCAGTACAAGTCATGCCGTGATGAATGGCTGCACACCACAGCGCCAAAATATTCAGTAACAACAGCTGTATAGTACGTGAACATTAGAACACACACAAAAATAAACAGACGACTTTTCTTCGACAGTGATAAGCTGCCGGCGATTCACAGCGTAACGGATTACGCATTGCATGTACCAGAGCAACTCAGCAGGAAAATGAAGGAAGGCAACAAAGCAATGGCTATTCCCGTCATTGTGCTTACTACCTCAGAAAGTATTTATTAAATACAGAATGTTAAGTATTTATCTTAATAACTAACGGGCAAAATCATGCCCCATCCATTTTATTTATTTCATAATACAACATAAATAATACTCCTAAATCACGGGGAAATACGAGAGTCTAAGAGAGGGTGTGTTCACTCCTTGTAGGTCCATAAGAGCAGTACTGTTTCTTTAACATGGAATGAGCTCTAGACTCAGGATAGAAAAAGAAAACACTGGCATAAGTGTAGTTCATTTCAGGGCATCCAAAATAAAAGGAGAAAGTTGATGAAAACATAACTTAGTAAGGCAGCCATGATCTTCACAGTACATAGCAGACACCTGGGTTAAAATCACTCGGATGTTTAGAAATATCTATGACCTCACAAATGAGGTAAATTGTTTCTAATTATACATTGCACATTTCTTACCAAAACAAAATTGATGGTCATTACGTATGGTATGCTCTACTACAGACGACTTTTCTGGATAACAGAGACGTTAGCGCTTGCAGTGTTCCCTAAGGCTAGCTGGACTTTAGAATTTGTTTTACGTCGCACCGACACTGATAGGTCTTATTGCGACATTGGAGCTGGTAGTGATGAAAATTATTGTTTTAAGAGGAAGTAAAACTACGCAATCATCCTCTATAAAACTCAAATCAGAGAGAAAAATGAAAGGGATCGGACACTTCAAAGTGAAGGTATCGGCTAAAGAAGGACAAGGGCCACATACGGTGTGAAAACGAAAGACTCCCTAGGTCTCGAATGCTTTAAAAATATGATCTGACCAAGGGAAGTCGGGTAGAATAGACGAAATTGAGGAGACTGACACAAGTAAATGGAAGCAATGCTACGAATCAGCTGAGGGCCCCGTGATTGCCAACGCACACCCGGAAGTTAAGAGTGTTTGGGGTTAATTTTTGTCGCCTCTTACGGTAGGCTGAGGATACCGTGGGTGTTATTGTACCGTTAACCACCCACACGGGGAATGGGAGTTGGAAAGAAACGACCATGGCCTTAATTGAGGTACAGCCTGATGTGAATACGGAAAACCACGAAAAACCATCTTCAGGGCTGCGGACAGTCGTCTTCGAATCCATTATCTCCCGAATGAAAGTTGATAGCTACGTGACCCAAACCACGCAGCCATTCGATTGGTAAGTGTAGCTGTTGACTTCCTACATGTTTGGCTCTCAAAATCTGATCTACAGGATCAAGGCACCATAAATATTCCCGTACAGCTTAGATTAACGTTGCCCCGGAATGAACTTTAATTCTGACACGGTCTTTTCTTTCTCTCTTTCTTTCTTTCTTTGTTTCTTTCTTGAGTCCGCGTTATAATAACCCTAATACGAAGAACGCAAATTATGGAAATATACTCCAGGACGGTGATCAAACTTCTTTCATGGAAATGCACAAGAAGAAAAAGAAGAAGAAGAAGAAGAAGAAAAGAATAGACTCCAACATTCTGTAAATTGTGTGTACATTTCTATGTGATGGTGTCATATTTTAATACAACGCTCATCGCACTGTAAATTGTACTATTAATGCATCTGAATTACTGAAGGTATGTGTGAATTTTATATGAACGTGCTATATTTACAATGCTAAGATAATAGTAATAGTAATGACAGTGTCGTAATGTTAAGCTAGACCGGGGGAGTTAGCCGTGCTGTTACGGTCGCGCAGCTGTGAGCTAGCGGGTCCATACCCCACTGTTGGCAGCTCTGAAGGTGGTTTTCCATGGTTTCCTACTTTCACACAAGGCAAATGCAGGGGCTGTACTTCTCTCCCACCCTTAGGCATTTCCTGTCCCATCGTCGCCATAAGACCTACCTGTGTCGGTGCGACGTAAAGCAAATAATAAAAACAAAGTTATTTTAAGCACTGGAAATACTTAAGTTGCATGTAAATTTGTATATGCTGATGCTGGATTTGGAATGATATACTAGTAGTATAGTAGTATATTTCTTGTAATATTTTCTTTCCATCAAATTGCTCGTTGTACCCTTGTTGTAGTTGTTGATGTTGTTGTTGAGTAATTATGTTTTAACTTTTCTTTACTCTCACACTAACGTAAATGATCTTTGCCACCGGGATAATACCCAATTGCGATGTAGTTTTTCATCATCATCATCATCATCATCATCATCATCAGTTTACTCTCCAGGGTCGGCTTTTCCCTCGGACACAGCGAGGGATCCCACCTCTACCGCCTCAAGGGCAGTGTCCTGGAGCTTCAAACTCTTGGTCGGGCATACAACTGGGGAGAATGACCAGTACCTCGCCCAGGCGGCCTCACCTGCTATGCTGAACAGGGGCCTTGTGGAGGGATGGGAAGATTGGAAGGGATAGGCAAGGAAGAGGGAAGGAAGCGGCCGTGGCCTTATGTTAGGTACCATCCCGGCATTCGCCTGGAGGAGAAGTGGGAAGCCACGGAAAACCACTTCCAGGATGGCTGAGGTGGGAATCGAACCCACCTCTACTCAGTTGACCTCCCGAGGCTGAGTGGACCCCGTTCCAGCCCTCGTACCACTTTTCAAATTTCGTGGCCGAGCCGGGAATCGAACCCGGGCCTCCGGGGGTGGCAGCTAATCACGCTAACCACTACACCACAGAGGCGGACGTATTTTTTCATAATAATAAAAAATATAAAAAGAATTCGTTAGAAATTTGGAGAGGCGACGAGTACCCAATGACCATCGCACCATACATATTTCCATAACGTGTTGGTGTTCTATCTTCATAGTAGTTGACGAACATTCCTTGCCTATAATTTTTATTTTGGACATATCAGCATTTGGCCTCTCTAATTACTAAAAACAAGTAATGGAATGTATAAAATTTTATCTTCATCCTTCAGAAGCTCTGAGAGTACTGTAGTGTCACCGTGTGGTGAAGTGTCTGCATTGTCGAGTAAATTAGCTTCTCACTGCTGTGCATTGTGTGCTTGTAATTACAGCAGAGAAAACAGTCGGGTAATGTGATAGACGTCTGCGGTGCCATTGACAGAACGGAGGGCCCCTTCTTCTTCCTATGATGAATTACATCTCCCCGCAAGCGGAGCTCTAGCAGCTTTACGTGACTCAAGGACAGGAAATTGATAGATCCGATCTGGACGTGCTGCTGCAAACCCCATGAGAAATGTGAGATGACAAGAAGCCGACGCACTGTGCCACATGAGAAAACATCTTGCCGTGATTTTCATATAACTTTTCGAAAGTCGTCATTTGGGTGTATTCTGGGAACGCATGTGGACTCACAAGGGGAACGCGACAAGTGTAACAACCGGATTTACCAGAAACATTGCTCAGACAAAGAGCAGCCAAAATAAGCGAACACACGTTTCACCTTATTCGTAGATCTCGACCGTTTCAGAGAAAATTAAGTTCGAAGTTTTCGACGTGATTTATGTGCCTATTAGCGAGTAGTAAGTTCAACTCACGTTGTGGCGCAGTGGTTTTCGCCATGACCTCACACTTTTGCGCTCCGCATTTACTTCACTTTTTTTTTTTTTTTTTTTTTTTTTTTTTGCTAGTTGCTTTACGTCGCACCGACACAGGTAGGTCTTATGGCGAAGATGGGACAGGAGAGGCCTAGGAGATGGAAGGAAGCGGCCGTGGCCTTAATTAAGGTACAGCCACAGCATTTGCCTGGTCCGAAAATGGGAAACCACGAAAAACCATATTCAGGGCTGCCGACCGTAGGGCTCCAACCCACGATCTCCCGGATGCAAGCTCACAGCCGCGCGCCTCTACGCGCACGGCCAACTCGCCCGGTCACACTTCTTATTTACTTTTGTCCATTCACGATTAATACAGAAATGATTTTGTTCAATGTATTTTAAAATATCCTTGTTCTGTTTTGTCTATTAATGTTCGTGGGGTAAATTAATTTCAAAACATCAAGTGTTCTACACTCATTGCACAGCAAAGGATTAGATGCGATGGAACAAATATCCACGCATCGATTCGTAATCAGTTGCAAGAGCCAGTTTTAAGAAAAGTGATCCGTTATGCGCGGTTTGTCGCAAACCTATCGCCAACATGTGAAATAGTCATTAATGTTAACTACGTTAACGACTTTAACGACATTCCAACCCAGAAATATAACTTAGCAAACCTACCTTCGCGCGATGCTCATGGTGTGCGAAATTTCTATGTTTTGAATGTTTCTACAATCGATATCATCCCAACGAGTGCACCGTATCTCCCAGAATCATTCATAAAATAATAAACTTACAAAACACTGAAATCCATGAAAAAAACAGATTGTATAATAATTATATATCACTTACTGTGAAACCCAGTTGTAATTTTACAATCAACATAACGCCCTTCTAACCACTAACGATATGATGATGCTGGACTTAGGTTGTTACTAGTAGTATTTCTTGTAATATTTTCTTTCCACTGAATTTCTTGTTGTTCTCTTGTTGTTATTGACCACTGCCACTGGGATACTTCCCAACTGCGATGCATTTGTAAATAATAACAATAATAATAATAACAACAACAACTTGATAAGAAATATTCGTGTAGTAATCGTTAATGGTCATAAGTAGATAAGTGAGACCAAAACAACCATCTGGATTTGAACAGTCTGAAGCCGCAGTGATGACACCTGTGCAATTGAACTTGTTACGCTCTAAAAGGCACGTAAACCACGTCGGAAGCTTCGAAACAGGTGTTCGCTCATTTCGGATCTTTCACTGAGCGATGTTTCTGGAAAATCGGCTTTTATTACACTTGGCAGGCTTCTCCCGTCAGTCTCTATCGTACTGTATGCCGCATTTGTTTCGTTTTGACGTAGAGTGTGTCCATAGTTCCTGAACGGCTGGCGAGCGTTGCAAAACATACACTTTTAAAAGTCGAAATAATTTCTAGACAATACGTGCGACGACAGTGTTCAATTTCCCACAGTAAAGAGGAAGAATCAGTGTATCTACTGATAGAGTCCGACCTAGTATGACGTCACCGCGTGATGCGATAGTGTGTCTAGCGACAAGAGTCCGACCTAGTCTGACGTCACCGCGTGATGCGATAGTGTGTCTAGCGACAAGAGTCCGACCTAGTATGACGTCACCGCGTGATGCGATAGTGTGTCTAGCGACAAGAGTCCGACCTAGTCTGACGTCACCGCGTGATGCGATAGTGTGTCTAGCGACAAGAGTCCGACCTAGTATGACGTCACCGCGTGATGCGATAGTGTGTCTAGCGACAAGAGTCCGACCTAGTATGACGTCACCGCGTGATGCGATAGTGTGTCTAGCGACAAGAGTCCGACCTAGTCTGACGTCACCGCGTGATGCGATAGTGTGTCTAGCGACAAGAGTCCGACCTAGTATGACGTCACCGCGTGATGCGATAGTGTGTCTAGCGACAAGAGTCCGACCTAGTATGACGTCACCGCGTGATGCGATAGTGTGTCTAGCGACAAGAGTCCGACCTAGTATGACGTCACCGCGTGATGCGATAGTGTGTCTAGCGACAAGAGTCCGACCTCAGTATGACGTCATCGGTTGGTGCAATAGTGTTAGCCGTCGAACGAGTGGCTGCGTTGCATGTGTCACGAAGCTGTCAACTTGTATTCGGGAGATAGTTGGTTCGAATCCCATTGCCAGGAACACTAATTGTTTTTCGTGGCTTCCCATTTTCACACCTTAATTAAGGGCACGGTCTCTTGCTTCCCGTTCCTAGACCTTCCCTCTCCCATCGCCGACACAAGACATACCTGTGTCGATGCGACGTAAAGGAAATTGTCAAAAGGATTTTTTGAAATAGTGCAGCCAACTTGAAGTACAAAAATTAGCATGCTACACGGTTAAGAAATATCGTAATACTAGGTGAAAGCACGCCGTGTGAGATATGCTTTGATTAGCCTCAGTAGGCTGTATATATGCATGTATGTGTGTATGTAGCAAAAACAAATGAAACGGTGAGTACTTCAGCGAATTGTAGTGCGAAAACTTCCTCTTTCTCAGAAGGTTACGACGTATGGGCAATAAATCGTTTCAAAATCAAAAGCTATCAAGATAACGGAGCGGCTTTTCAAAATTAAAAAAAAATCCAAAATGGATCATGTCTAGCGTCAAAAAGCTGATCGGGAGTGTCTTCAGATTAAGCCGGCCGAGCTTCAGGAGGCGAATTCCTCACTCCATTGACCCTAACCGAGCAAAACTACCGCCCCAGTATTGGTAAATAATTTGGAGCTCATGTTATTAAATTATGTAAATTTGTTTAGAATTATTTATTTTCTTACAATTGATTTTACGTCGCGCCTACACGAACAAGCATTATGGTGACGATGGGATAGGAAAGGGCTAGGATTGGCAAGGAATTGGCTGTGTACTTCATTAAGGTTTAGCCCCAGCATTTGCCTTGTACAAAATGGGAAACCACGGAAAACCCTCTTCAGGGCTACCTACAGTGGAGTTCTATTCCACAAATCTCTCGAATGCAGGCTCACAGCTGTGCGCCCCTAACCGCACGGCCAACTCGCTCTGTGTTTAGAACTAAGGAATATCAACTATAAAATTCCACACTCATACTATCTAGATATTTGACTATTATAATTCCTATCACTCGAACCCCTGTGTATGGGCACGGTGGAATAGATCCACGGTAGCGCCTCCTGTCATAATAGGTGACTAAAAGGTCCGCAAAGCCCTTAATTCTGGAGCGTGGGTTGGCGACCGCTGGGCCCTTAGCTGAGACCTGAAAATGGTTACACTTATTTTTGCTAGTTTCCTTACTTTCATGTATCCTCTCCAAACTTCCTTGGTCAACGCGTGTTCCTTTTCGAAGCCGACGATATTAAAGTATTCGAGGGCTAGGGAGTCTTACATTTTCACGCCCTTCGTGGCCGTCTTTGACCCATACGTTCATATTTAGAAGTGTCGGATCCCTCTATTTTTCTCTCTGATTAGTGTTGATAGAGCATGGCTTTACTTCCTCATAAAACAGTAATCACCACCACTACCGCCTATTTCGTGATATGCATTCTATCACATCAAATCTTTCGGTCTAGATCCCGACGTAACCACACTAAGAATGGTGTCTCATTTCCCTTTATGAAAACGAAATATCCATAATTAGAGATATAGATTTTCTCTAGATTTTACAGTTTTTCAACCTATTCATCTTTACGAAGAAAATAGAAAAAGAAAACAAAAACCAATAAAGGCAAAGCAAAACTAGGAAAATACAAAACTCTATAATGTTACAAATAATAATCATCACTATTAAACAAAACTAGACGGCAAAACGGCAACACAAAACAAAAACTAAAGAACAATAGCCTACCTGTCAAACCCTGGTTGAATCAGCAAGTCTTATCATCCGACTCTAAACTCTACACTCGCAGGCCACGACCTAGATCAGTGCAAAACCTCGTCCATGGATTATATTTCACTGATTCTCGACAAGGCTGCATTCTCCAGATCCAACCTGCCACGCTACCATGCTCAGATCTCCCTCGTTATTTTAGACCGTTTGGTGATTCAACCCCGTTCCTTCCCGTATATTGCTGGGCCTCAGTGCGCTATGTTTCTCATTTCATCTTACGTTCTTTACCTATAACCCACAATATCGAGCAAAAATACAAGTTGTCTAACAATACAAAACAACCATATCAAACTCTTCCATCCATTACCATTATACCTAATTACACGTGTAAGTGTCTCTTGAGTACTACTCAAATGTCCACTTCCTTTATTTTCTTTATGCATAATTTTCTCACTGCGTTTAAATACAAATTTATATTACCTACCTTATTCCATTCTTTCATCACTCATCCAATAATTATTTGATCATTACCATTTTGCTTCAGTAATTCCTGCTGAATCTCACTCAATATTTTCCCTCTCACTTGTTTCATTTCCTTACATCTTACTAACAGGTGCAAGTCTTCCCTCACTTCACCACACAGTAAACATAATGTATTATCCTTTTCCAGAATACACCCCATATTCTTGTATAGGCGCACAATCGACCATAATAAACCTCTTTTTGCAGCTCTATCTACATTACTAGTACCTATTAAACATACATAGGGTCGCTCTCTTCTGACATTCCTCCATCTGACATTCATTTTGATATCCTTTACCCTCCTTATAATCTCCAATACCTACTTCCCCTTCTATCCCAATCTTCATACCATAATCTCTCAGACCCACCCTTTTCATTTACATTTCGATCTTAACCAGCCAGCTCTCCCCATACATACTTTTAATTTGGTTCTGATAGCATGTTGCAGCAATATTCCCCCCTCACCTCTCTTTATTCCCACCCAGAAATTAAGTACTCTTTTCACAATTTCCACTTATATATACTCCCCGCAAATTACTATCGCCCCCGCGTTTGCTATGCACTCAGGGAATTGCATCAGCATCTTACTAAATTGACTAGTAATCTGTTTTAGGTCAACACTTGCTTCATTCAGACCCCGTAATTCAGCTCCATAGATTACTTTGATTAACACTAATGTCTTGTACACCATCCTTTGTATACTATAATTTATTCCAATGTATTTGATCTCGAAAATCTTGACAATTCAGATAGCCACCATCCCCTCCATTTCGCTCTCTTAACATGATCTTCCCATTCCACTTTTTGTTTATAAGAACCCCCAAATATTCCAAATGTTTTGCCTATTCAGTCATCTCCCAATCAACTCCGTCTCGACCCGTTCCCTCCTCTTCCTTCTCGTCCTGTTCTTTCGAACTACCATCACCTTCGTCTTATTACAATAAATTTTAGGTACTAATTACTTGCATACTCTGAAACCACATTTAAACTTCTCTGTAAACCCCACTCTCTTACAGTCATTAATATCATATCGTCAGTAAAAATTAATCCTTGGATCTCTTTATCGTCTAAAACCTCGCACGCCCAATTTTTCCTCCGTGGCCTTGCTAATTATCATTGATAAATAATTATAATAGAATCGGAGATAGTTTACAGCCCTGCTTCAAGCCAATGTTACATTCAATCAGGTCGCTTACTGAGCCTTCTTCCAGTTTAATACAACAGTAGACTATAATATATGGCCTCAAATCTGAAACCCTCACCCTTCCAATTTTTTCTACTAACGAACTTCTACTCACTGTATCGAAAGATTTTCCAAAAACAATAGCCGGTAAATATACTTTACCTCCTTCTTTATTCAGACACTTCTCCAGGATCATATTACTATCATTATATTATCTGTCGTCCTTCTGCAATTTCTAAAACCACCCTGAAAAATTGACAAAATCGACTGCTCTTCAGCTCAGTCTCTCAGTCCCTTCGCTAATATACCTGTACAAATCTTACTCAAGGAGTCCTGTAAAGGTATTCCTGTATAATTACTCGAAAGATTTCTCTCACCTTTCCTTTTGTAGATTCGGCGTATAATCCCAATGTGCCACTCCTTATGGATCCTACCACACTCGAAAATATTGATGAACAACTTTAATATGTCCTATATCATCTGTCTATATTTCACTATATCTTTCCAAAATAAATTATGGAAGCAATAATTTCTTCCACCTGACGACCTAGTGTTCAATTTTTATATCATCCCTGTTACCTCCTCTTCTCATATCTCTTTTTCTAACTCATAAATCTGTACATTTATTCCACTCTGTATGATCTTTTCCCCTTGTTTCTCTCCAACAATCCCTCCCTAATTCACGAAAGTGGTCCACCCATCGATCGCAGTCAATTTTCGCTTTGTCCAACCTCTTCCCCACCTTATTAATTTTGTTCACTCGTTCCACACCATTTCAGTTAGCTTCAATCTACACTCCCTATTTATCGCCTCTGATTGTTCTCTTAACCATAATGTCTTCCTCTCTGCAATTTTGTGCGTGTATTCTGTCCTTAATTTACAAAAATATCCTCCTTTGAACTCCCTCCGTGCTTCCTATATTCCTTTAGAGCCCTCATGACAAGTTTGATCATTTCCTTACACTCTTATTATACCAACCGTCTGTCCGTACCTTCTTTCTTTTATTAAAATCTTAGCTACCCTCTTTATTCGATATCCAATTAACTCCAGCGCTCTATGACCATAATTATATCTTCTTTATCTCGGTCATCAGATGGCCATCAAGCATATGACAGCCTGCACGGTTGCTTGGTAACATTGTCTGCCCATCTCTTGTAATAAATCATACCTATTTCAGCTTTCTCCAATAAAATGTATGTACGTTATTCGCATTTACCATCTTGTCAAGGAATAATAGCTTCCCAAATTATGTGTTCAGTCGTACAATATATACCAGTATTTAAGTGGTTTCTTCCCAATGAAAAGGCACAAAAGTACATGGAGGAGATTGAAGTATTACTTTTTACTCATTTTCTAGCTAACCATTGAGCATATGAAAACTGGTTTTCTCAACCTCCGATGGACTGTAACAAAAGGACACGTTGACATAACAAAATGATTTTATCAGGTTGTCTCGCAACACCTTCTTAAAGGCTATTTCAGCTTATGCATGATGCAAACCACTCGTGAAATTACCCCAGTACAGACCGACAGAGGTATGACCTTAGAGTGCGTCAACAAACCGAGCGACCACCGGAATAGGTGGCCCTCGTCTACCAAGTGCCAACGGCCTCTTCGGAGGGCGGATGAGCGTTTAGACATTCAGGGTACTCTCTTGCCCTTGGGGTGAGAAAATGCCCTTAAAGGCGGAAGAGCCCCTAGACGGTCAGCTGCATAGGATAATAATAAATCCAGTAGCGTCTTTTCACCTATTTACTGCGGCAACTGGTCAGCGTCTGTACTACGAGTCGGAGCGGCTGTCTCACAAGACCTGCAGGTACTCACCCACCTGATTGTTTTCCGATCATTCGGTATCAACCCCGTCGCATGAGGACAAGCACACCATTAATCGTGCAAGTAAAAGCAACATTATTCCAGGTGGTAACCAATCCACCCGCCAAGTGAAAACGAAGGCGGCAACCGGCCACTCGGATTCTCAGCCGGTCTTACACGAAAGAGAGAGTTGGAGCTCTCTGGCAAACTTCCCCAAAATACCCTTCTACACCAGCACGCTAAGCATCAACACATTCCTGTAGATTAACAGAATTAGATCATCAAAACATGCTACCCGCCGTACAGCAGACCCGACTCATTTAGTCGGAGATATCAGAATATGGTAACTACCGCATTTTAAAGAGCAAAACTACACGAACTGTAGGAAAAGCCATACCAATGTTATGCATGGCATTTCTCGTACACAAAAGATATCGAACTCCATGGAAGAGATCACAACCATAAACAACAGACCTTGCGACTTCGTTGTCCAAATCGCCAATACACCTTCGTAAATGACCACGCACCCACCAAAGACTGTAAAGATCACAAACAAACAGCAAACTTTTGGAACAAAATTGAAACCAGACTCATAATAATCCCTGAAATAAACGCAATCATTCTCCTTGGCGATTTCAACAGTAAAATTGGTAAAACATATATGCCACAGAATAACCGCATGAAGATGCTCAGCACACGAAAAGACTAGCTAAAACTGATGATGATGATGATGATGATGATGATGACGATGATGATGATGATGCTTGTTGTTTAAAGGGCTTAACATCTAGGTCATCGGCCCCTAATGGTACGAAATGAGACAAAATGGTATGACGCTTTAAAAATCCATAATCCTCCACTGACCAGAATTCGAAAACGTGAGAACGAAGAATGAATGGATGGATACTAACATAAACTAAAATGGCAAACGTCTCATCGAGCTCTGTCAACAACACGACCTGAGGATCATGCCAGCATCCCCACAGGAAAACCCCAATAAGCTCTTCACATGGGAATCACCCAACACCTGCTGCGCTAAACACCACGTAGATCATGTCACAATCTCCTTCCCAGCACAAAAAGAAGTACACAACGTCCAAGTCCGCAGAGAAGCCAACATTGACACGGACCATCATCTAACAAGAATCAAAGTGAAATTCACCCCAAAACGCTTCTACCAGAAATCCCAGGCAAACAAAAACTTGAACATAACAAAAACAAAAACATCAAATTTCAGGAAAACGTGAGAAAAAAAACAGAAAATCTTGGAACGAATTCCTCACAAAATAATGAAGAGTGCATCGAACAAATCCCACTAGAGAAGAAGAACAGACAATCTATTTGGAACACCGAATGTGACCAAGCCATATAGAACAGAAAAAAATACATACCAAAAGTTCTTCAGCAACAGTACACCTGAAAACAAGGAAAAATTCCGTGAAGTCCGCAGAGAGATGTCTAAACTCATTAGACAAACCGAGAGGAAATATTTGGAAGACCAACTGAAATCGGCCGAACAGGACTTCTGTAACTACAACACCAGAGATTTTTACACCGTGTTCCGCAACAGATTAAATGGGTTCGTGACCAAGAACCTCCGATTCAGAAAACAAAACGGAAAACTGGCACTCACAGATAACGAAAACATCCAAGGAACTCGCGAGATAGTTCCAGTCACTAGTCAACTGCCCAGAACCGACAGAAAGGTTTCAAGATAGACACAACCCGAACCCAACGACTGAAAACAACAAGGAATCCGCATCGTAGCAGAGCTTCTTAAACATCTAGGAAGGAATTCACTCCAGGAACTCGCACAAATCATACAAGAAACTTGAATAACGGAAAACTACAAGAAAATTGGACAAACGGCCTCCTCGTTCCACTTCAAAAAAAGGCGACCGAACAGATGTGAAGAATTGCAGGGGAATTTCCCCAGTCCAAGTCGCATACAAAATCCTTCCCGCATCCCTCTTCCAAATAGCAAAGGAACAACTAGAGCCACTCATGGGTAAATACCAAGCGGGCTTCAGGCCATACAGAACAGATACTCAAACTGAAAACTATCTTGAAACTACGACACACCAGAAAAAACCCACCATCTGCACCTTCGTGGACTTCCAGAAGGCATACGACTCCATTGGCCCGTAATCCCTCTTCCTCACGGACTGGACAACAAGACTCAAAAGAATCATCAGACTACCTCTTAACAATACCACCTCCAAGTATAATTCTTGGGAAGCATATCTGAAAATGTACAGATAAAAACAGGTTTCCGACAAGGAGATGGACTTTCCCCACTAATCTTTAACATAGCCCTGGACAAAATCATGAGGTAATGGGAACAAGCTTTGAGCACGACAGAAAACATGAAAAAATCTCCTGTCTCGCTTTCGCAAATGATCTCGTGATCCTCGCAAGAAACGAACAGCAGGCAATCATCCGAATCGAAAATCTCAAGAAATGCGTAGAAAAATTCGGCCTACAGATCTCCTTCTCAAAAAGCAAGATCATGTGCAACCACTGCAACGTCCAGAATTTGATCACAAAATTTGGCACAGTCAGAAAGTAACTGAGTTCCGATATCTCGGAGAAATTGTAGTACCAACAGGAAAAGAACACAAGTCACTCGAGGTCCGCATCCAGAAAATGAAGAGAGCCCTCGGCCGAACGCAAAAATTTAAAACAAAAAAAGTCTCTCAATCTTCACCAAAATTTGACATTACAACACCGTGATCAAACCTGAAATACTATACGTGAGTGAAACACTGGATCTTCATAGAAAAACAGTACTCGAGGATATCCTAAAAGTGGAACGAAAAATCAGCAAATTATCGGCCCAAAATTGACTGACGAAAGATACCGACTGCAATCTCGTAAAAAATCTGAAGAGCTCTCAAACCTTGCGGCCGACATCAGAAAAAGACGCCTGAAATTTTACGGACACATCAAACGCCTTCCAGAAAAAAGACTGACATGAATTTTACTACAGGCAATATAAAACATCAAAACAAACAGGTGGACATCGGAAATCCACCAAGACCTGGAAAAAATCAGGAATCAAAGTGGCCGTCATGGCAGACCTAACCTGCTACAGAAAGAAAATCAGCAAGTGAGAAATAGAGTCAGAGAAAAACCACAAGATGAAGACAGGATCCAAGTGGACAGAAGAACGAAGAACCACGATGAAAGAAAAATTGAAGGCTGCCTGGCAAAGAAGGAAATGCACAACTTCTAAGTGAACTTTTCGTGATAAGTTTTCTGGTCTTTTTCGCATCTAATAATAATAATAATAAGAAGAAGAATAACGGCATACATACAACCTCCCTTCAACTAATATCAGTCAGAGGATATATGCCTGCCTGGTGGCCAAGACACTTAGGACGTCAATTATATGATCTGACACATTGGTTAGCCGGTTCGTAAACAATACCCGCAAGGATAGGAGAGGTAGTGGTACACAATTTCTAATCGTTAAATTGCGTTCCAAAAGCCTACATCAGCAGAGCTAAAATGGAATGAGGATATACGAGGCTGTTTATAGTGATTTGTCCGTTGGGAGAGGATGTTTAGCGTTGAGCTGACCATTGCTATTATTCTACAAGAGAAAGCTACGTGCCAACACCCGGATTCACCCTCTTCGCATCGCAGTATCATCACCAACATCGTCACCGTCGACATATCCACATCAGGATCAGCAGGCCGCCTATGGGTGTCAAATAGAAATGTTCGCAGACACTTCCGGCACTAAAATAAATAAATAAATAAGTAAATAAATAAATAAATAAATAAATAAATAAATAAATAAATAAATAAATAAATATTGTATTAGATCACGTTGGAATACCAAAACAGTCCTGAATTCGACACAGGTCTCGCGAATTTAAAGATTATTCAATACCAATCCACCGTACTGGGACTCAAAACCAAAGACTTTGAGCACTTAATAATTCTAGGCAATACTTTCCTGTTAACACATGATATAGGGTCAACCATCCTCTTTAACATAAAAGTCTGGCCGAGTAACGCGAGAAATAATAGAATTAACAACATAAATAATCCATACTGATGCTTGGATGAAGCATCGTTGTTGAATGGGCTACTAACACGATGAAGGATGAGATATGTGTGTTCTAATTGAAGCTGCAGGCATTTTGGTATATGAAGCTACACATATGTGGCATTCTGAATTAAAATTGTCAATTTCAGCTGCTCGCTGTGACAGGAATGGGTATTGGATTTCATGGAGACCATAATGATCTCTTTTATGTGTTTCGCCTGTAGTTGTGTCACATACTAGCGCTGACAATAACAGCCCGCTGAAAATCTCACCAAAGCTACACATGCCGGTCTCTCCAATGAGTTCTCTTTCCTCGATGCGAACGTTAATAACTGTCATGGTTAGAACTCCTCAGATATTAGAAATTGTAATTTTTATCATATGTCTAAATTTTTTCCGACTATTCTGCTTTCAGAAGACCCGTGAATGGCGGATTTCAGCACTGAAAACTTGTATTTTCTGTGCCAATAGTACTTCGGCGTTGCGCCTGCGGAATCTGCTATATAATAACGTTGAGAAAGAAATACCGACCTGCAACACATATATCATCAAGAGCGAAAATTATTTTAAATTAGTCGCACAATATTAAACCTTATATGACAGAACCTCCCACCACTCCAGTGTAGTGGTTAGTGTGATTAAATCCCACCCCCGGAAGCTATGGTTCAATTCCCAGCTCTGCAACGAAATTTGAAAAGTGGTACGAGGAATGGAACGTGGTACACTCAGCCTCGGAAGGTCAACTGAGTGGAGGATGATTCGATTCCCAACACAGCGAACCTCGAGTTTTTTCTGTGTTTTCCCCACTTCTCCAGAAAAATCCCGGGATGTGTCGAAAACATAAGGCCACGGCCGTTTCCTTCCCTCTTCCTACCCTGCCTCAAGGCTCCTGTTCAACATACCGGGTGAGGCCACCTGGGCGGGACTTGTTCTCCTTCCTAGTTGTATCACTGACCCAAAGTCGCACGCTCCAGGGTACTGCACTTGAAGCAGTAGAGAAGGGATCCCTCCCTGAGTCCGAGGTAAACTCCAACCCTGGAGGGCAAAAGGATTAAGAAGAAAAAGAAAGATGACAGAACCTCGCCGGCCAATGTCCTAAGCTGAAATATTTCATATAGTGGCTTTCGTAGCCGCAACGACGACTTATTACTTATTCTCCACAACGCTGATAGCAGAATATGGAAAATTAATTCTACGAAGAGGCATCCCAGGACAATTTTATAACAATAAACTAGCCGGGCTGAGTGGCTCAGACGGTTGAGGCATTAGACTCCTGACCCTAATTTGGCACGTTCGATCCTGGTTCTATCCGGTTCTATTTAAAGATACGTCGGTCTCATGTCGGTAGATTTATTGGCACGTAAATGAAGTCCTATGGGACTAAATTCCAGCACCTCGACGTTCCCGAAAACCGTCAATAGTGGGATGGGAAAACTATAGCATTCTTATTAAAACAAATTATTTCCAAAATGGTCATTATTCTATGACTAAAGATCTGGAATTGTGACAAATCTCTTGTTTCAAACCCGAATACTCTGCTCACTGTACGAGTGCGATAATCGGTTCATCTTTAATGATCAATGCATGAAAGGCACAGACTCAGCTTTTTGATATTGAAATGCATGTTTTGGAGACATCCTCTGGGCAAGGACTGGGTTACTACGAAACCTTTTTATTACAGAGAGTGCTCTCCATTTGCCAATGACAGAAAATGACAAAGTATTTGTAACTCTGAAATGGCGCTTTGCGACAAGCTTACCTCCTAAGCCATTTCTAATATAATCTTGGTTTACTGAGCAAGGAAGATACCGAGCGGAGTGGCTGTGCGAGTTAACGTGCTACAACTATGGAACGCTGCTTATTGCTTGATGATGCTTGTTGTTTAAAGGGGCCTAACATCAAAGTTCGTCGGCCCACTACGGAACGAAGTTTTTCATTCGGCAGACGAGGGGTTTGAACCTCATCGTCGAGTTTCCTGTGGTTTCCCATTTTCACTTCAAGGAAAATGCTGAGACAGTTCCTATTCATAGGTCCCAGGCCTTTTCTGTACATCTCCTAAGCCAACTCCGTTCACCATCTTTAATCTCATTTTCGTTATCTCCTCAACTCAGGTTGGTATCATGAAGGGCATTCGGCCGTAAAACAAGGCCACTTAATTTATTCGCACCTCATACCAGACTCCGTATAGGGAAACAGTACTAAGGAATAGGCACTAGTGGCGTGCATTTTTCGAACTTGAGACGAGTAACCAAGCCGGAGCAAGATGTGCCTTGCTGAATATGCAACCACCATTACGCATGACTGGAGCGTGTAATCTAAAATGCCCGAGTTTATTCCAGTTCGTTCGACAAGGCATGCTCGAGGTGAAGTTGACTGGCTAGGGAGGATGACCTTGCTTGCTTTACTGACGTTTCAAGCAATGTTGTTCATCCAGAGATGAGTAAGCCCTTGTGTGCAAAGAGCTAAGGCCGAGAATTTGGAAGTATAAAATGATGATGGAATGGTTGAGTTAATAATTACTTTCGAGCTGAATGTCACCATACCACGTGAATCGACGGATAGCGTTATGGCTAGAATTCAAATCAATGAACATCACGTAATCAAGAGAGATGGGTTCAGTTGTGATGATTAGAAGAAATTCCTGCTTGTGGTCACTGCACACAGTCAGCAAATAGGGTATGTTTCCTGTGAAACGTGCAGTGCACTGTTTACATAATAATAAATCCGTTATAACTCATTTAAAATAAAACACGCATTCAAATTTAATGCTAGTGTTCCTCGTCAAGCATTGCCCGGCAATAAAAGCAAAACACAATTAGCGCGTGTGCGGAAGATTTCCGACCATTCAACCCTGTTGCTGGGGAAGAGTGTAAATAATTAGGGCTGTCTGTGTCAAATGGGAAACGTTTTTACCTCGAGAGGTTATTCAAATTTTCCTACCAGGGCTGCTGATATGTTGTCACGCAATACCACCCACTCAATGCACTGCGTTCCACGAAACATTTCACTGCTTTAAATATCACTTACACCGAAACAAACTAATTTTACTTAAAAAATTACCGCATTGAAATTACCTTCTTGCTTGTCATACATTATAATTACGCGCCTAATCTAAATAAATAAAATCGTAACGACCGTGCGTCCACACAATGAATATTTTGGTGAAATTTTCGAACAGTTATACGTTTCAGGTATAATAATGATCATCCGCATATTTTTTAGCTTTGGTGTCTGTTCGCCTGTTTGTCTCAGTGTTTATAAATATAAAACTACTGGGTATAATTCCACCAAACTTCATATCTAGAATCTACTCATCCTTGGGTAGGTTTCAGGGAAAATTTATTCCTAAATCCTTGAATAGTCTGCGGTTTTATAGGAGGATCTAAACAGTGATTTTACACTAGCACAAAATGTAACTGACCAACTTTAATATATATTTGTTAAATTAGGTCTATCAAAATACTGTGTATAACAAATGTTTAATTATATGTCATTGCCGTTATTTTGCGTCATATACGTATTTATCGTACGACTGTAAATACCGAAGATACTTTCGAAAAATTGTATTTTTAGTTCAAGTCCGTGGAATACTTCAAGGTGGATTAACGGGAAGAACGAAAGTGCCATTTTACTGTTTACGATATAACCGATAATAGGGGAGGTTATATCATTAACGATGGGTTTTATGTCTTCAGCCACAACGCCACTCCAGTGGTCAATGAAACAACAACACGTAACCGAGAATTTCGCACAACTTTGAACCGGTAACTGTACCGTACAATAAACTCCCTAACCGTCCTCATTCTGTCTGTTTTGTTCATCTTTATCGTACTTCACGTTACTGCCACATTCTTTCATAGAAAAATACTTTTCAACAGGCAGTATTAGATAGATAAAGAATGGGTGAGCCGAAGACCCTTTGTGTCCCTTAAACGGATTTGCCTAGTCCAGCACCAGTGCTCCTATAAAGGATGCCAGGTGTCCGGATGTTGGCATTCCTGATGTTTTCCAGGTTCACGAAATGTGAGCCAAGGCATCGATGTCTAGTGCTTGCAAGAGCCTCGCACTGACATACCACATGCGCGGAGGTCTCTTCCTCCCTACCGCATCTTCTACACATCGGATCCTGACTGATTTTCATGATGTGTAGGTGTCTCTGTAAGGTATTGTGGCCTGTCAACAGTCCAACTACCATTCGTATTCTGGTCCTATTCAAATTTATCAGGACCCTTTTATAACTTTGGCAAGGCCCATTGATAAGTTCACGTGCCTGCCTTGCTATGGTTAACCTCTTCCAAAGACTGATTTGTCCACTGGTATATTAACAGTTTCACGATTCGGAGTGACACTCCCAGGAAGGTCTCTGGTCCTATAAAAGGACCTTTTGAGCCTTGTTTCGCTAGTTTGTCAGCTTCATAATTTCTACTGATACCTGTGTGCCCAGGGACCCATAATAGGGTAACTGAGCTAAGTTCACACAGCTCATCTAACATCCTTTGGCATTCCCATACCAATTTTGATGTTGTTTTAACTGCACATAGTGCTTTTAACGCTGCCTGATTATCGCTGCAAATGGTGATGCATCTTCTGTGTCCAAGCATGTTCCATATATATAGAGCACAGGCCAGTATTGCGTATACTTCGGCCTAAAAAACAGTAGCGTATTTACCCATAGGTAGGGAGAGCCTTGTCGTAGGCCCCCAGACCCCGGAGCATGTGCCCGTCTCTGTCCGCGAGCCATCTGTGTACCATGTACAGCCCCCAGACCTAAGACGGGCCCCAGCATCCGCGGCCCACTCCTCCCTTGTGGGTATCACCACTGTGAACTTATGATTCAAATTAAAAGTATGCTTCATCAGGTCCCCGATCATCATTGTCGTAGGGCAGGTCTGGTGAAGCCTTGTAAGAATAGAGGCATGACCTCTATTCGGATTCTTGAAGGACCATCCTCCGAGTGACCAGAGGCGGTAGGCACTCATTCCCGCTATTTCCTTAACATATAAATGTAAGGGGGGAAGACCTAGGATGGCCTCCATTGCACATAATGGTGTAGTATCCAGTGCCCCTGTTATTCCTAGACACGCAAGTCTTTGGACAACAGGCAGTATTAAATGTCTGAATACAGAAATGTAACTTCACATATATTCATGAAGGAAACATGTGGTCCATTGCAAACTCCCATGCGAGGAGCGCGTACAACCACAGTCTAATATACACAGTCGCGAAGCGACTCCAGCGCTCCACGTGGTCAGCAAGCTTCTGGTCTACTGACATGTGTAAGTTGTGTATAATTTGCAAGGTTAGTGTGAGGTAGTTCCACTACAAGTGATTCATTTTATGTTCAATGAAGATGGTGTTCACGAAAGGAGATGTGTGTAGTGCAGTCAAGTGCTCCAATAACAAGAAGAAGACACCAGAGCTATTACTCTTTAGGTTTCCTAAAGATGCTGAAATGTAAAGCAAGGCTTATTGGCTACGATTTACATTTTTGCATAATAGACCAATAGTGTGAAGATGTATAAATAGTTCAAATAAGTAGGTTTTTGATTAGTCACGTATCCAGAAGTATAACTCAATGGGGGAAATCCACCCAATTATGAAATTAAATAACGTTTTAACCCAAATTTTTCTTCTAACACGGAGCGATATTTTAATTCTCAGGTGTAGAAAATGGCTGCAAATAGTAGGAGGGCTTATTTAGTGAAGAAAGATATGAACTATTTGTACAATAACATAAAGTTATGCTCGAATCATTTTGAAGACTGCCTAAAATTAAGCTCGAATCATTTTGAAGACAGCCACTTTATGTCAGTCGAGAAGAAGAAATTAGTGTGGAAAGCAGTTCGAACTGTATTCGACATTTCAAATAAACCTCCACGAATTTTCTTACAGCGAACGTTATTGATTATAGATGATGAACCCATGTCAAAGAAGAAGAAATTATGTTGTAGGCAGTCAGGAGGCGTTGAGAGAACAGGAGCTGCTGTTAGGACAAAGACTGCTTCAGACATCTCACTATATGTATCAGGTAATCTAGTGGAAGTGTCAGCGGTAGAGGAAATACAAAAATTGAATGAAGTTATTGATAGCCTGTAGAAGAAGTGCAAATATGTCAGCTGATGAGGTTCGTTTGCGGCGGAAGTGTAGGGAACTACAGAGGTGTACATGCACATGCAAATGTCAAGGTAGAAAGCATAAAGTAGCTAGGAAAAGTGTCCTCTCGGACAGAGAAAAGCTTAAATGCATAGGTTCTAAATACCTGACGGCGTCACTTAATGTATTGTTACACCAAATTAGGAAACCACTAAATATAAGTGTGGAGTTAGATGGAATGGTGAAATTAAATTATTCGCTCTAAACTTATTATACTGTAGTCCGCAAGGCTACCGATTTCTGTGTCAGTATTTTGTCTACCCTCAGTACGAATACTGCAGAAATACATGGAGGGTGTTCGGCTTAAATGTGGATTAAATGAAGGTATTTTTAAACTACTGAAATATGAAATATTTTCCAGAACATGAATGATTAGTGAATAATTCAATGGATGAAATGTCATTAATATGCAACATGGCATATGATCCTTCTAGTGACAGTATCATAAGGTTTGAAGATCTAGGTGATGAACGTACACCAAAAGTTGCAAATAGTGCATAATAATAAATGGGGCTTTTAGAAAGTTCAGGCAGCCGTTATTGTATTGTCATACCAAGCATTTGAAGGACTTACTTTTACTATTGTATATAAACTGGAAGAAATAGGTTTGACTGTTAAGACTTGTGTATGTTATTAAGGCCCTAATTTTATGGAGTAGAGAAAGTGTTTGGGCATTGCTGAGTCAAAGCCATACATAACAGTTGGTGATAACAATATTTATTTCTTTTATGACACACATCATTTAATAAAAAGTGTTAGGAACAATTCATTTAAATATAATTTGGTGTTCAGCTTAGAAAGTGGTGAAGTAGGAACTGCATCTTGGCAATATGTCAAAGACTTATATGAAAGTGACACTAAAAGAAAATATAAGCCTGCACCAAAGCTTACAAAAAATCCATACAGCTCCCACCATTTTCAAAATTGAAAGTTAGTACTGCCTGTCGTGAGCTAAGCCACTCTGTGGCGACAGCTAATGAAACACTTATGACAGGTGGCAGTATCCGTCCAGCAACCTTGCCTACTACCGAGTTTTGCCAGAAGTTGAATTATTTATTTGATATTTTTAATTTTTATAGTTTTAAAGGTACAGTTAATTTGAGAAATGCCATCACATTCCATTTTGAACATTTTTAAGTGGTTCTTGGCCTTAGAGAATTTTTAGAATCTTGGAGATTTGTGGATGTGTACAATAAAGATGTAACAAATAGGATAAAGTGTATAAAGGGGTTGAGAATAAATATTGTTGCATTAGGCGTGTTGAAAAAAATGAATCGCGGGTTATCGATAATAAATACCCATTAATGCTTAAAATAAACCAGGATCGCCTGGAAAATTTGTTCTCTATAAGGCAGAAAGGAGGGTTTTACTCCAGTCCATCTCCAAAGCAGTTCATTTCTGCATTCAACACTGCTACATTCAGTCAACTGTTTAATAACACTTCAAAAGAGAGTAGCAACTGTGAGGTATTAATTTGGGACCAATTAATGTTGGACATAAAAGTGCTCATAAACTTAAATTGTCAACATTATTAAATAGTGTTAATGTTCAGTCAGTTATTGATGTTCCGAATGTCGAACTGTCAAAAGAATTTGGTGAGGTAAATAGCATAAAATTTATGTATTCGATTACTTGTCTTCTCTCTGTTCACGACTGTAATACATGCAGACAGATTATCTAGATGATAGTGTTAAGATTTATTGTCATTTAAACAATTATGAACATAATAGTGCTTTTGGTGGCCTGCTATGTGTAACGATGTGTTATATTCGTTTTTAGGAAAGTGTGAACATAGGTTTTTCTGTATGTTTGAGGAGAATGCTCACAAGTTTCTGTGTGGTACACTGTTCGTTAACTCCCTACTGGGAATACCTAATTTTACACAGGAATGCTGTTGCTATTGAAATTATTTGTAAAGATAAGATTATATTACGTCATCAAATTTTGAAATGAAAACGTTCATTGCCATATAAAAAACGTGAAGTACTTGAAATTCAATCATTTAGGTTGCTGAGATCTTAACCGAATTCAGTTCAATAAAAGGTCTTTGTAAATGGCTAACCATAACAACGCTTTCCATGCTATAGCAATAAATAGTCTAGTATACCAGCGTGTTTTGTAAAATTTACTATTAAAATAGTTGTTCAGGTGGTTGTAATATTCAAAATTTACGTGGAGGTACAATCAGCAGTTGGATAGAAAACAGTACTGGCTTGCTGGCCGCTGCGAGCGCTGGTGTCGTTCCGCTTTTCATCACTAAGAAGCTTCGCGACTGTGTTTATTAGACTATGGTACAACTGCTAGTTAATTATAAAAGTAAATTTAAATAATAAATAAGAGAAATGATTTACGAAATGTATACATTTCAGACAGGTAGTATGATACAAAGAAAATTTATATTATGTTCCAATTTCTTAAGTCTGTGTATCATCTACAGCACGGGTGCCAAAGCTTGCCCCCCTGTAAGTGCAGTGTTCGTGCTAGAAATACCTGCGCACGAGGGCGCAAGTCCCTTCCCCTCACTCGGTTTGTACTTCCCCACGTTGCTGACTCAGGGCTGTGCACGCCTACAATAGGCCTTAGTTACCTGTTTTTGTCTAAAAGTAACGGTTGAAGCATTCACCTGTATAGGCTGTGGAATAATGATTGACACATAAATTTCTTAGTGTGTGTTAGTGTACTTCTTTATCAACATGATTGCATGAAGAAATGCTATTATATTTCATAGCTTTTTTTTTTGTTCAAGTTTATAAATCCATGACGTTTTGTTACAGAAGCAATATGGCAGCGGCATAGTATTTGGTATTATTCTGCTTCATAAATGCTCAAAGGAGAGCTGAGCATATTAAGCCCCAAAAATATAAATGCCTTTTACTTTGCACTTCATTGTTTATGGTAACCTTTAAAGTAATTATTCATTTTCCTGGTACACGGTAACTACAAAACATGTTGTTCGGCACATTTATACAAACAGCGTGTTGAACACACTTATTTATGAACATGTTTTGTACACCCCACCAGGGTTGCGCTATCTGATATTGTCCTAGGCTAGCGTTCGTAACAGCTGTTTCTCGTGCACGCAGAGCTGTCAGTCAGCTCGTGACATTGACATGACTGATCTTAAAAAAAAAAAAAAAAAAAAAAAAAAAAAAAAAAAAAAAAAAAAAAAAAAAAAAAAAAAAAAAAGCGGGCACAGTTTGTCTCGGGGAGCATCGCTCCAGCTCAGGCTGGTAGGTAAAGGAGCGGCGGCTGCTTGCTCAGCTCTCAGTTATAACTAGTGAAGGGGTGTATATCTGATCGGATTATAACTTGTAATATTCTTATGGTGCCTAATGTCTCGTTCTATTCAGTGCTTTAGATTATGGTCAGGAAATATATTTTTGTATTGAAATAACACTGGCTAAGTAAATATGTTTAATTATTTTAATTTTATTAGATTACTAGCAAATGTAGCCGTGCTTCTCTACGGTATTCTGCATTGTATTCGAATATAGAAGTAAATACTGTACATGCAGTAAATAAGATTGTTTTAAAATTGCATATCGCTTAGCGTTATCCGAGAAACAGCATGGAGAGATCCCCATACGCTGTTTCCAATGTAAAGTCTTTGTTATGGATTTGTGATATAACGGCAGGTTCACTTGCCTACTGCCATTCACAATCGAGTTGGGATGTTTACATTATCATTGCAGGCCCCATTGCCTACTGCGCGGTCACAATCGATTTGGGGAGTTTTCGTTACAATGGAAGCCCCCATTCCTACATCCAGACAGATAACAGTTGAGGAGTTTTTATTATAATGGCAGGCAACTACCCTGCTATCAGTCGAAATTGAGTTGTGCAGTTATCATTATAATGTCAGGCTCCTTTTCCAACTGCTAGCCAGCTTACTGCCAGTCACACCAAGATGAAGAGTTTCAATCAAAATAGCAGGCCACTATGCTTAATGCCAGTCACATTTTAGATGAGGATATTTGTTTATAAATGGGAGCACACTGCCAAACACAATCGGGTAGGGGAGTTTTAAACATAACTGCATGTTCCCTTGCCTTCTGCAAGTCAAATCGAGAAGTGAACTATTCATTACAATGGTAGGCCTTCCTTACTACTGCCCGTTACACAGGAGTTGGAGAAGGACCCCATTCCTACTGCTAGTCAAGGTCGGTATGGAGAGTACTGATTACAATAACAGACATACCCTTTCTCGGTCGCAACAAATCGACATCAATGAACATATATACATCGACATACGAAAGTATATGCTTGTTTACAATATTGCAGACCTTCATTTACAGATAACTGCTGCTAAACGTACGTCATATCGACAAAGGATTGTACCATAAGACTCCGGATTGAGTGGTCTAAATGGCTGGTTCTATGATATCTCATATATTCTTGGGTCAGATTGAGTTAGAAACGTTGAACATGGTAAAGTTCTTGTAAGATTATCTCACATTGCATTACTTTTCGGATAATTATGTGACAGCTACATACATAGCATTTGTCCCACATATGGCTATTGGGTGGGCCAATTTTTGTGAAGAGTTTGATGATTCTGTATTTCCTAGAAGTGATTGAAAGTATGAATTATGCATCTGAAAAGTTCAAATTTACTTAACATCGATTAACAGAGAAAAATCAAACCTACAAAGGATACAGATACGACAAAAAGGTCATAAGACCAAGGTTCATTCCAAATTGAACGGAGATTGTGCAGTCCGTTATGTGACAGGACTTCCCGAAGGTCTACGCATTCATTAAAATTGCCTCCATATTTCGATATTCTTCGGGGGTAAAAAGTGAAAAATTTAAAGATCTTTGAAGTTTTTCGTCCGTTACAGGCTAAATTGTATAATTTTGTCAAATTTCCATTTTCGTTTTCGTCTGGCAGATTATGCCGCAATCTGTACTTTCGGCGAGGAGGGTAAAAATTAGGACTTTCAGGAAACTAAACCAAAAAAATATGCAGTTGGCCATTTTTGCCTCTTAAACGGGCATCTGTGCGAAAATTTCGCCAAAATAGTCAATGTACAGGCACAAAGTCGTTACGATTTTATTTATATAGATAGATAAGTAATCTGCTCCACGTACAACACCTTTTGGGATATGTGAGCTGGACTTAACCTGCAAACTTGACCATTCATGATATCTCCCTTATTAATCCTCCTGACGAAAAAGTACACATGAAAAAAAAAGTTTTAAAGATGGAATTCCATCACGTTTGGTCGATTTCCAGTTGGTCTTGTACTGTATATATTGTGGAAGAATCACCATTTCGGTTCCCTATAAACCACCAGTCCATTCCGGGAACATGAAATGTTATGGACATTTAAAACCTACCTTTGGACAGGTGGATGCTAATTATAAAATTTGGTTCGAATATCTTCACTAGTTTTCAAGTTGTAAGAAATACGATTTACACGCACCCGCTCTTGAGTTAAGTCTGATGGGACTTGTACCGTAAAACGGTCCGTTAATGATATCTCCCTTATTAATCCTCGTATCAAAATGATGCACATGAGAAAAAAGGTTTAGATATTAGTTTCCATTAAGATAGGTAGATTTCCATTAAGTTTGGTTGTGTATATTTTGTGGGAGTGAAAATTCACGGTTTCGGTTTCGTATAAACCCCCAGTTAATTCAGGGATTTAGAAACAATATTTGCCCTAAGACCTACCGAAGGACAGGTGGATTCTAAATATGAATCTTGGTGGAAATATATCCAGTAGATTCTAGCACTCGCGTACATACGGAGTAATTAAGGAAAAAAATAATACAGTTAAAAAAGTTGAAATTAATAGAAAATGGATTATAACTGAGGACAGCTGTACAACGACAAATATGTAAATGCCAAGTGAATGTATTGGAAAATCAAATACCCGTCAATAAATTATGCTGGTGTGAGTTATGAATGGATTTAAGAATGCGGTAACAGAGGAGAAATTTACGCGCAGTGATTCTTAGGTAAACAGATAAGAAGATGACTAATGGTGTTATTACTTAATCTATTCGAGGGCGGTTATAACCTCCAACGATATTCCGCCATTATAACACAGATAGGCCGATTGACGCCTCTCTTGCCTTCTACCCAAGGAACAACCACGAATTTAAAAGCATGATGAGGAAAATGGCAATACGTTACCTCCCTGCTGGCAAGCAGTCAGAGACGTTGCCATGGTAACCTGTAGGTTCGTTGTCGGTCTGTCGATCACTCAATGCAGAGCATGATACCCGCATAAAATAGCAAATTTCTCCGTCATGTGAACAGTAAGGTAAACTATGAACATAACGAAAGTTGTTTATAATGAAGAGACGTTTCACGTACGGTCCACGGAGTTTACAAAAAATCAATAGTATAAGAGAAAATGGAGGAAAACCGTTCTAGTTTTCTTATAAACCCCAATCTATTCAAAGATTTTAAAATGATATGAATATTGAAACCTTCCCCGGGATGCGTATACTCTAAATATGAAGTTTGGTTGAGATATATCCAGCCGTTTCGACGTGATGGTGGAACAGACAAACAGACAAACAAACAGACCCGAAAAGTAAAAAGCACCGATTCTGTCTTGAGTTGATCCAAAACGGATACATATCTGGAAAATTGGCAAAACAAACGAAATTACAGACAGCGGACCCCCTACATCTTTATTTATATAGATGCGTAAGATAATTATTTTGACATGTGATAACTAAATACTCCTTCGATTACTATCTGCAGTCGTGGAAATACAATAGACCTACATAAATACTTGTTTAGGAATGCAGCATAAACAATAAACTACAAACGATCTCTAGGTTAAGTACAGAAATAAATGAATATATAAATATCAGTCACCATTTACAAAACATTGTCCTTATATATCTGGAATTTCAATCAGTAGATTATGATGAGGGGGTCTATTCTCGCCGAAGAATATTTACGTTTGGTGCATGAAACTACTTTCCGCAAACCATAACAAAAATACCCGATCTTGCGGCACCATGTGCTTGTAGCTTGCTGTGCACAGAACAACAATCTACGCGATATCATTCACTGTTAACGCAGCCCGACAATGGAATCTCTTACAAGTGGACGTCATAAGCATCTCCAGCAGCTCATTTTTCGAACACGCCCGTGTTGTAATACTAGGTAAAGTGCCATTTCACTGTCCGAAATTGATAGTTTTTTGGGACTTAAATGGACGCAATTGCTACGACATAAGTAAATTCGGCACATACACTCAATCATTTATGTCAATAAAATATAATGTATGGCATGATCGAGGCAGGAATGATCAAGGCGGCAGTGAAGAAGACTAGAAGATGTTTGGAATTGTTACAACACTACTATTTAAAAAAACTGCAGATTGAAACAGCAAACTGAGGCACTGATCGTATTGAGATAGACATATATCGCGAGCAGCAAGTCATGACTTGAAACGAAACTAAAGAGAATTAAGGAAGAAGATTTGCGTCATATAATTTTACTGATGAACTCAGAAATACGAGACCGAAAATAAAACAGCAAGTCATGATAACGGGAAAGCTTACATCGTAACTTCAAATCGGCAACGGATGACCATTGATAGTTGCCAAGAAAGAAATCTTTAGGATACGGGAAATAACTAAACTGACGTATAAAACAGCAATTATAAAACAAGTGGCTGAAACAAGAGCAGACATTTTGGTAGTTTACAAGCGTTATTAGAGTTAAAGTTAAAACGTCAGGCTTGATATTGAAGTTTCCATGTTAGAAGGCTATGGAATCCTTATCATAACGAAATTGACTTCATCTGTATTTATTTCTGTTGCATTTGCGCAAGATATGGCTGCCAAGATGTTCTAAGAAGACGATGGCCCGATGTCCGGAGGAGAGTAACCTGAGATAACGGCAAAGGAAACTTACCTATCCCAGAGCATCCTAATGACCAGCGAGAGGATGTAGATGCCGTGCCTGATCTACAAATATCCCAGAGATTCTAATGCAGTCCCGTTGGAGCGGATGGAAAAATATAAGTCTTATTTATTAGCGCAGTAACTAAAATAAACCTTACGGTATTCAATGATATTTTATTTGGTTGGTGAATATTATGGTGAGGCGTTGTGATCTTCAAATTAGCCCAGAAATGGTAGATTCTCGCGAATTAATGATATATTTGTGCCGAAATGCATTGGTGATTGGTAACCATCTGTAAAACATAACCAATACTTGTCTAGGGCATATGTGAAGTGTATAACATGACGTGCTATCGCAGTGACGTTTAATCTAACGATGAGGTTATTTTATATGGATTATAAGATCTATAACGATATAATAGTTAAGATTATGAGTGAGTAAGGGTTAATATCTTGTAAAATGGGGAACGTATAGTGCCATATGAAGATCATATTTGATTATATGAGGATATGGGAATAATATGAAATAAAACAAACATTGATTGAGAAGAAATGGATGAATAAAGTGGATAAATGATGGTTACAGAATTCTATGCGTCAAGTTAAGGTATATATGAAAGTTATTTGCAAATGAAAGAAGAAATATGGTATTGAGATATGAAGAGAGTGATATATGAATATTGAAGGAATATGAAGAAGAATAGTGAATGTGATATGTATTGTTTCATCGGTAAGGAAGAAAGTAATTTGTTGTGTAGGTAAAAATAAGAAGATTGGCGCAATCCAGGGTTAGTACTGTACTTGATACCATGATGTATGATAGTTGATAAATAATCTATATCCAACATGTACGAGAACGTATTAGGAAGGTTATAAAGAGTTTAAGCACTAATAAATCATTGAGATGATTCACTGTAGGAAACGTTGTGTAGGATATTAATCAGAAATGAACCCAGATCTCCACCAAAATGATGATTATTTGCAAAACAAGTACACGGCACTTATTTAATCCTATGCACAAGTGTGACAAGTTTTTCATGTATTATACCAGAAGGTAATGAGTGATAGAATCTTCATGAACAATACTCTCTAGCTATTTTTATAAATAATAGTATGTGAGGTGCTGCAATTTAATTGATTACCTGATGACAGATTTCGTGAGACACATTTGTATAATTAATCTAACGTGTGACATTTATGAGATGAATGATATTAATTTGGGGTATTAAGTGATAGTAGATATTAATCTAGAAGGGAGCGCATGATGTGATGTGACTTAATACTTGTCATTTTCCTGATGCATCCGTGAAGAACAACTCCTGAGTAATAAATTGTATCCTAAATATCCTAAAGACTTAAATAACTGAATAAAATACCTAAATAATTAAATAGCTAAATAACTAAAAGAATATATGAGTACGAGAAGAAAATAATTGAGTCTGAAATGTATGATTTCCCAGGAAGAACTCTAAATATTTTGACAAACTTTAACTAAAGTAAGGATATTTCTTTCATACAGATGAATAATGATAAAAATAATGCGATTTCATTTATGTGAGTTGAACTTTAGATAATTATTTCAATTTTGTATTTTCTATTGTGCATAATTATTGTTATTATTTCAACTTTATCAAAGAAATTTAATTCAATGATGGTAGATAATTAATGAATTTTAAATTAAGATAATAATTCTTTTCTAGAATGTTTCATTCCTTTCTTTGGTTTTACGAATTTTTAAATAAATAGATGTAATGAAACGTTATTGGTATTTATGTTCACAGTTTAGCATAAGCAGCGTAGTCACATAGTCATCCTTAAGTTAATATTTTCGGAATTATTTAACCATAAATGGTAGTTGATGCGGTGGAGACGTCCATCGGCATTAGCGATAGAGAAAATATCCGTAAGGTATAAAATCCTTCGCAATTTCCCCGAATCCACGACAAGAAGACAATGATTGGAAATTGGACCTGAACGACTAGTCTGGATTTCTTCGCGACTCACCCTGGACGCAGGACAGGCGCAGTAAAGATGAATGAATCATCTAGTTTAGAACTCAAAACACCTCATACTTCCTCTTAATCATTATTTCCCTGTTCTTTTCACAGATCATTACTTCTTATTCTTATACTTCTCCCCCTTACTCCTCATATTCCTTCTCTTCGCCTCTCAATTTAAGGCGAAATTTTGGTATCTTCTTGAAACTTTCTTTTCATCAGTATATCTAGTACTTAATATTCACATACGTTTTTATGAACGTACAATGAGTTCTATGTATATAGACGACATGATTTGATTCTTCCTTAACATCACTATCTTTGATTATTTAATTTTCACTATTACTCTTATTGTTGTTAATAGTTTCATCTCATTGTCATCATTTTTGCATCTATTAAAAGCAATTGTAAGTATTAACAATTTTCTACTGTAAGGGTTAAGACAGGTTACGTGTAAGAAAGGGAGTACATCTATAACTTTGCCAGAATATATAAAATATTATTATTGTATGTATGTTCAGTCCTCAGCCCTAAGGCTGGTTGGATCCACAACAGCTCTGCTACCAGCTGTCATAGATGGCCTAGGCACCACTGAAGAGGCGCACTAGGGAAACGAAGAGTTATGTAGTTTCCCGTTGCTTTCCTCAATTATTATTATTGTTATTATTATTATTATTATTATTATTATTATTATTATTATTATTATTATTATTATTATTATTATTAACATCTCACACTTCCAATTCGAAGAACTGCTATAAATCCATCGTGCGACCTGACCGTTGTAAGATCGGTTCCCGGCAGAATTTTCAGCTCAACCCGTTGCCGCCAAAACGGTTGCAATGAGACCGAAACGCTTGGACATGTGCTGGGGTTCTGCAGGAACACCGAATTACTGCGTAACAATCGTCACCATCGAGTAAGGACTTCGAATGCTCAACCCAACTGACGACTCAACGGGAAGAGTGGACATCGTAGCCATCAATAAAAAAAGAGAACAAAGCGACGGTGTTAGGTCCTACCATTCTCTTCGAGATGGACCTGAAACAGGCTCAGGATGTTTATCTGAAAATAACAGGCAATGTATACGCCATGTCTGTCAAATCTATCAGCCAAGTATAACATTACTCTTGCTCAGTGGGTTGTCAGAGGCATCCTTATTGGATCCAGTGGTACCCTGCGGAAGAACACAGCCACTTTCCTTCAAAATCTTTAACAATTCCTTGTTATGACATAGAAAAAACATTAATACAGATCATAAGAGATTCTTTACAAATCATACAGTTGTATTTATACCTGAACTCGTAATCTCTTGACGATGAATTTTCCAGAAAATATAAGTTTGTATTTCATTATTATAATTAAATACTGTAACTTATGCATTCCGGACCTTTATGGTCACCCTCACTGGTGGACGGATGATATATTTTTTAAATATATCATGCTACTATCTTCATTACAGAGAACAGATTCTTGTAAAGATATGTTTAGCCAAACACTGATAACAACTTGGCAGCCATTGTGAGCAAATTTGGGAAAAAAAATTACAGGTTACATTGCCGTAGCTTTGTTTATTCGCGCTCATTCCGTTAGCTCAAAGTGTGGGTCCCTCTCATTACCCACCTATGCCTTAAAGCAGGGATTCTCAAACGCCCAAAATTTCTCGCGTGCAAACCGAGGCGCAGAGACTCTGTGCACCGTACATCGGTCCGACTCGGCTCGGCACAGACAAGCGTTTATCTTGGGGCGACTCGGCTAAACTCGAATCAACTCGGATCGGATGGTGGACCGCTGCAGAGCGAGTTAAGAAGGCGGAGTAGGAGAGACAGGCGTAGGGAAAGAGAGAGATAGAGCTATTGTTCAAAATCGTAGAGTGGGGGATCTGCACTCTAGTCAACCCAGCGAAGTCGTCTTACGCACCTTGCGCCGCGCAATGCAACCGGTGCATGCACCCTGAGAGGCCCTGATCTACAGCATCTATATTTAAATACATTTCTAGTAAGTGTGTCCCTTAATTCGATGATGAAGATGATGCTTGTTGTTAAATGGGGCCTAATATCTAAAGTCATCGGCCCATAAGTTCAAAATCATCCACTGACCAGAATTCAAAACGTGATGAAGAATGCATGGATGAATATAAATTTAAAACAATGAGTGGATCCGACCCGCAATGCTCCACATTCCCAGAAACTATCATGAACCGTAGTATTGCTGCACAAGGGACTTCTTCTGAAGCACAGTCCTGAATCGATGATGCTTGTTGTTAAAAGGGGTCCAAAATCCAGGTCATCGGACCCTCATAATGGCACTTATCTCTTGTAAGGTAGAACCATGTTATCTGTCATGTTGCAATACTAATCAAAAGTAGCGTACACTCGCGGTATTCCACACATTATAGTACTATTCACAGATAAAGTAATGCGCGCTTGTAACGCAGACCTATGGTGTTTCTCACATTGCGGTGCCATTTATAGGAAACGCATAACTTTGGTGTTCCTAACATAGGTGTATTAATCACAGGGACTCGTACTATCCCGTGGTGTTTGTCGCATAGCGGGTACTAATCATAGGCAACGCAGACCCACGGTGTCGCTCATATAGTGGTTCTAATCAAAGGCAAATCCCAGATCCGTGGTGTTTCTCACATAACGGCACTAATTGCAGGCAGCGTAAGCCCGTGGTGTTCTACATGTAGTGATGCTTATCACGGGTACTGTAAACCCACCCTGATTCACACACTGTTGCTCTAATCACAAACCTATTTTGTACCTAAGATAGTGGTACTACTCGCAAGTAAAGGCGACCCATCGTGTTCCACGTGTGATGGTACTAATTACAATTAGTCTCATGGTCCTAATTCGATCATCCCTTGGTTTCCCCTTTTAGTCGCGTCTTATGAAAGTCAGGGGATACCGTGGGTGTATTCTGCGTCCCCCACCCACAGCGGGTTATGTGTTTCGTCCGTGAGAGGTACTTGGGACATGCCACGTGGTAGTGTAACCTCTCCCTCTGCTACGCCTGTGTAGTAGGTTCGTGGTCCCTTACTTAAATCAGAAGTGAATTCCAGCAGCGTGTGGTTGCAGTATTAATGAATAACTGTAACTTGCCGTCCGCTAAATTTTGTTTTTACAATTTGCTTTCCGTCGCGCCGACACAGATAGGTATTATCGCGATGACAGGATAAGTAATGGCTAGGAGTGGGAAGGAAGCGAACGTGCCCTTCATAAGGTACAACTCCAAAATTTACCTGGTGTGAAAATAGGAAACCACGGAAAAGCAGCCTCAGAGCTGCCGATGGTGGGGTTCGAAACCAGTATCTCCCGAATGCAAGCTGATAGCTACCTGACTCAAACCACACAGCAGCTTCCTAGTTCCCGCTAAATTCGAAGAATTATAGGAAAGAGAACCTCCGTGGCTCAGGCGGCAACACACCGGCCCCTCACCGCTGGGTTCCGTGGTTGAAATCCCGGTCACTGCATGCGAAGTGGAGGAATGACATGCTTTTCTCCGGATACTCCAGGTTTCCCTGCCATTATCAATTCCAGCAACACTCTCCAATATGAAATGAAATGTCATATGGCTTTTAGTCTTTCTATTTGACACCGTAGGCGACCTGCGTATCGTGATAAGGATGAAATGATGAAGACAACACATACATACAGCCCCCGTGCCATTGGAATTAACCAAGTAAGGTTAAAATCCCCGACCCGGCCCTGGAATCGAACCCGGGACCCTCTGAACCGAAGGCCAGTGCGCTGACCGTTCAGCCAATGAGTCGGACACTCTACAATATCATTTAATTTGTTCCTTCAATCATTAATCATTGCCCCAGAGGACTAGAGGACTGAGACAGGTTTCAGCGGCCGGCACTATTCGTGTCCTCACCGCTAGATGGGGCTTCATTAATACAATCCCCGACCCGGTCTAATGACTGGAAACAGGCTGTGGATTTTCATTTGAGTAGGGAAGAGATTTTTCACCTTGTTGGGATTCATGATAGCAATGCCCGTAACTGTTGCTAAATATTGGTACATGATATTTTATTTGAACTCACAACATGTAAGTACTGAGAAATTGTTGTTTGTACCATCTTAATTCATGCAAAGGAACTATTATCTCCTGCACACCCGGAGAGACAGCATAAAATAAATGACCGTCGTCTGAATATTTATGTGGTGGTTAGTTGTCACCTTGTCTAGTGTTCGCGAAGCATTTACATACAGTAACAGAGCTTATAAAATATTCAGATTGCTAGTAAAATTTGTTTACTAAATAATTCACTGCGACACGAGGTTTTCATCCTCCATCGCTGAGAGAGGGAGAGATACCCATTTCTCGGAAAGCTAGAGAACGTTTCCCGATAGAAAGTGCGTGCACGTCTCAGTTTGCATAATGAAGTGCCTACATTACGAGAGCTGCCCATAAATCTGCATTGTTCCATTCCTTGCAAGCCGCGAACACCCACGCAAGACTGAGGACGGTGCAAACATTTGTATCAAAGACGTGTTAGTCCCGGAGAACGAGATGCTCTATTATAATAGCAACGATTTGTAAGATCTTCCAGTTCAGGGCTCATAAACTGACGTCCATGAAAGTCAAATCATGAAGCATAGCGGTCTTTATCTCAACAGTGGGGCCACAGTTTTCTCTCCTGAGAAAAATTTCCTGAGATTGTCCATTCTCCCACAGCAAGGAAAATGCCAGGAGAGATCACTGTGTAGGCCATGGTGCCCCCCTTACCTCCTTCGGACCTCAAATCACGGTTTGAATTTCCGTGTCCTGAGGGAGGGTATAACTTTATAGGAGTCCCACTGTACCCCTTCAGGGGAATGAATGCAAATATTTTATTGTTGAAAACATTTCTTAGCAGACAAAGCAGGTGGTCCTCATACTACGAAAAAAGTTTTTTTTTTTTTTTTTTTTTTTTGCTATTTGTTTTACGTCGCACCAACACAGATAGGTCTTATGGTGACGATGGCACAGGAATGGGCTAGGAGTGGGAAGGAAGCGGCCGTGGCCTTAATTAAAGTTTAAAGTACAGCCCCAGCATTTGCCTGGTGTGAAAATGGGAAACCACGGAAAAACATTTTGAGGGCTGCCGACAGTGGGGTTCGAACCTACTATCTCCCGAATACTGGATACTGGCCGCACTTAAGCGACTGCAGCTATCAAGCTCGGTGAACGAAAAAAAAGGAAAATTAAACAATTTCCTCCATTGTGACGAAAGTTGGAGGGCTAAAGGTTCCTAAAAGGTGAGCGAGTTCGGATAGCTCTATCAAGCTAAAATAATACAAATTTCGAAAGTCGCTTCTGGCATAAATGCAGTTCCGTAAAACAGCCTAAAATCGCTTGTTTCTTTATGTTATTGTTTAAATTAAAATCCTAGCCAAATTAACTTATCTACATAATTCTTCCTATAATGTGTTCCTTGGTTCAATACTCTCACATAATTTTTGATTTTTTGAAAAATATCCAAACCGAAAGTAGTTATAAGGGCTTAAGTGAAACTCTGTATTGACTCACATTGCGCTCGTAGTGGTAGAAAAGGCAAACTGCTAATCTAATTGACCGGATAACGATGATTAAGAAAAGGATTGTAATTTTTAGGAATAAATAGGGAATATATTCTCATATCTTATTATATCTTATTTACCTAAAATCTCATATACCTAGGATGTTTTCAATATTGAGTTACTTGCCTGTGGATTTTTGGTAGTAGTAGACAAATGAAAATTAACCAGTAGAACACATGTACGGTACCACCTGCCTGTCGTAAACGGTGACTAAAAGTGGTCTTAAGAGGAAGTACAATTAGGTAAACATTCTCTCTGAACAACTTAATTGGGAAAAAATATAATAAAACTGATAGTTCAAAGGGGATTTTGAAAATCGATAAAAAAATTTTAAAAAATATTTGAATGAGCAGAGAGCTTCCACTGCTCAGTTGCCTGCGCGCCGGCCTCCCACCCTTGGGTTCAGTAGTTCAAATCCCGGTCACTCCATGTGAGATTTGTTCTGGGCAAAGGGGAGGCGGGCAGGTTTTTCTTCAGGTATTCCAGTTTTCCCTATCATCTTTCATTCCAGCAACGCTCTCCAACATCATTTCATCTATCGGTCATTAATCATTGCCCCAGAGGAGTGCGACAGGCTTCGGCAGCCGGCACAATTCCTATCCTCGCCGCTGGATGGGGGCTTCATTCATTCCATTCCTGACCCGGTCGAATGACAGGAAAAAGGTGTGGATTTTCATTTTCATTTGATTAAGCCGAAATGGACACAAACAAGTTCAAAGTGAACGTAAGCTCTCCTAGTAACAGAAATGTACACTGAGTGGCCAATAGTCATGGTAAGACATTGAATGTAATGTACTCAACGAGCTGATCCTCCACGAGCCCTCAAAATGGCAGCAATACGGTTAGGCATCGACTCTACAAGGTGTTAGAATCGTACTGGAGGGATCTGGACCCACGCATCTTGCAATGCTGCTCAAAATTGCTTGGTGTACTCGGTGCGGTGTTCATGGAGCGTCGACAGCATTCAATAAATGCTCGATTGGGTTAATATCGGTCGATCTGGAGGGCCTATACATGGTCATAGCTTCACTGGAGAGTTCCTCCAACCACCCGTGTGCCTCCACAGAGCGGTGCCATAGCGCATTGTCCTTTTGAAGCATGGCACCTCCATCAGGGTATTCTAGGGCCAGAAAGGGATGCAGATGGTCTAAAAGAATGTCCACATAATGTGCACCTGACAGCGTTCCCTGCAGCCGGACAATTGGGCCTAATTGCGACCATGAGAACGCCACCCAGATCGGGACTGAGCCACCTCTCGCCTGGACATAACCTCGTTGACATGCAGGAGCAGTATCTTCATGGGGCATACGCCAAACTTCCACACGCCCATCATCTCGATACAACGGGAACAGGGATTCATCGGACAATACCAGACGCCGCCAATATTCCATGGACCATTGGCGATGTTCGCGGGCCCAAGCACGTCGTTGAGCTCTGTGTCGAGGTGTCAGCAAAGGGACACGAGTTGGTCGTCGGCTGGTGAAGCCAATGCGGTGCAGTTGCCTCCACACAGTCCTGGTAGAAAGGGGTTCCTGACTTCCAACATTCAACTGAGCGGTGATTGACTCACAGTTGCCCATAGAGCGCCCATTGTGGTTCTACGGAGGCGACGTGATGTCCATTCCTTAAACACCTGTGATCTTCTCGTGCAGCTATTTACGTGGATGGTAACATTCTCTCTGCGATACTGAAGATCCACTCTCGACACTCTTCATCTCGGAAACCCGAATTCGCGTGTAATCGCCGCAACGCTATGACCCATACGCCGTGCGCTGATGATCATCCCACGTTGAAAGTCGGTTAACTCACGACGTGTTGCCAACTTCACGTCACCGGTGTCTATGACAGACATCTCAGCTACGCCGCAGCTAGCCTCAAAGCTGAGGGGTCATACACGGCATATTTTCCAGTGGGACACCCTTTCCCGTGACTTTTGGCCACTCAGTGTATATGTTCTGATTAATCCACTCTCGCACATGAAGCGAATGACGAGATCAGCTAGTGCGAGTTCGAGTGTTTCTTGCAGACCTCTGTGGTTCTCAGCTTTGAAGCGTGGGTTGGCGATCACGGAGCCCCTTTCTCGAGTGTAGCATTATTTTCATTTAATTTCGTCATTCTCCTAGCTTTCATCTTTCCTGTCTACCCTTCCTTGGTCAATTCTTGTTCTCCTCCGACCGACGTGGTGTTAGGTTTGTTAAGCTTAGGGAGTCTCATTCGCACGCCCTTCGTAGCACTTTTCTGTCTTATGTCCACACTTTGATTCTTCGAAGGACAAGACCAATACCTTATTTCTCTCCTGGTTAGTATAAGGAAGGGGCTGCATGGTCGAGGCGGTAAAGACGCGCTTGGTTCACCCGGAAACCGTGGGTTACACTCTCCATTCAGAAGTCGAAACATTTAAGAAACGAGATGGCCCCGAGCTTCACTCAGCCTAGCCTACACCAGAAGTGAGAACCAGGCTCATACCTGGGGGCAAAGGCGGTCGGGCGTAGAGCTAACCACTCTACCCCATCAAGTGCCGAGGTTACGGATAGTGGAAGCCTTCCACCTCTACAAGGACCCTCATGGCCTATACGGAGATGACGTGCCTTCGTTTCCGTAGTATTAAAAAAAGGTTGGTTGCCCAGTTTCAATCCTCTTAAAGTAATAACCACCACCGCCAACATCACTAAAATTAACCTTTATATTCGCTAGAATTTTACAGTGAAGAGAAACAAGTTATCTGTGTAATTTTACTTTTCAGCAATTCATGTATGTGTATTCTGTCCTCACCCTGAAGGTTGAATGGATCCTCAACAGTTCCTCCGTTAGCTGTCATAGATGGCCTACGGATTACTGAAGAGGCGTAGTGGGTAATGGGGAGTGAAATATTTTCCAGTTTCTTTCCTCACTGAGCCAGAAATTGCTATTACATATCAGTCGGCCAAGCCCACTAATATGCATGAACCAGCCGACTCCATGAGCAACATTTTGACACCGTTCATAACAGGGACTAGCTGCATAATGAATGGCATTACTAGCATCGCTCGCACCTCAGTCACTATTAAATTGTCAAAGCCAAGGATAAGACTGAGACAAATCAATAACATTTAAAAAATGTTCTAGCGCATACCAGAAGACACAGTGCACTGTAAACACTAGGACTCGCCAACAAAGGCGTCAGCAATTCATAGCAATAATTATAAATAAATCACATGTCTGGACCCGCGGTGTAGGGGGCAACGCTTTCGCATGCCACGTGACGGCCCTGGGTTCGATTCCCAGCTGGGTCAGGGATTTTTAGTTGTAAATTATTAATATCCCTGGCCTGGGGACTGGGTGTTTGTGCCGTCCTCAATGTTCCTCTCCTCACATTCAACACTCTACACTTCCTCCATTCTGATTACACGCAGGTTCATATCACATGGTGCAAGTAGGGGAAAAAGATCTCTATAGGTCGACGCCGCGAACAAATAGCATTTTTAAAATTTAATAAAAATCACAGGCAAGGATTTATCACTTGTTTATATCAAACAAAAACATCCAAATCGATAATGTGAGTAATGCCTTGCTAAAGACCATTCCAAATTTATATATCCTCATAAACTCCAAACAACAAACTGCGTCGGATTTAAAAAGATAATAGTGTTAATTGCTGTACGTCCCACTAACTACTTTTACGGTTTTCGGAGACGCCGAGGTACCGGAATTTAATCTCGCAGGAGTTCATTTACGTGTCAGTAAATCTACCGACACTAGGCTGTCGTATTTGAGCCCCTTCAAATACCACCGGACTGAGCCAGGATCGAACCTACCAAGTTGGGGTCAGAAGGCCAGCGCCTCAACCGTCTGAGCCACTCAGCCCGGCTACCAAAAAAAAGAGAAGACACCTTTGGAATCTGGTGTTACGGAAGTATGTTGTACTGTACCACAAATTAGGGTAATTCCAGGAGAGTTGCCGCACTTTTTATGTCTTTTGTTATATCTTGGTATATTTACTTTAAAAATTGTTGCAAATTCATCGAGCATAATTTGAAAACATGTACATTTGATCAGGGATGAACAAAATATTGGCAATTGAAAGTAAATGGGAGAAAGGAGGGAACAAAGGAATTGTTGCACCTGCGGCGTCTCTCCCTGGATCCCGGTATAGATGCCGACTTTGCTCGGGAGAGATGCCGCAAGTAAAATAATTAATGACAAAATCAAATTTAAGCCATTTTCTTCAACTTTAATATAACCGAACACTAGAACGTACTACAAGACAATTATATCCACATAATACAATCATTCAATGGAAAAAATCTATCTGATAATTTACAACATTAAATTAATCATATTTTAATTTCGATTTACTATAAATGTGCATATGCAATGGATTCTTCACTGTGTTATATAAAACCCCACGGCACTTAACACCATTGAAAGGGCTCTGGCCTGCACAGCGACCGCTGCTCAGCCCGAAGGCCTGCAGATTACGAGGAGTCGTGTGGTCAGCACGACGCATCCTCCCGGCCGTTATTCTGGGCTTCCGAGACCGGGGCCGCCATGTCACCGTCAGATAGATTCTCAATTCGAATCAAGTAGGCTGAGTGAACCTCGAACCAGCCCTCAGGTCGAGAGAAAAACCCTGACCTGGCCGGGAATCGAACCCGGAGCCTCCGGGCGAGAGGCAGGCACGCAATCCCTACACCACGGGATCCTCGTGTTATATAAAGGAAACGTCAAAATCATAATGAATATAATTCTGTCCTGACACAGTAATTTGGAAACATGTCTAAGGCAGGATTCTTGAATCAAAAACTGATGTTTATCCTCTTACAAGTTTTTACAGATTGTTTCTTAAAACTTTGTTCTCTAGCAATTTTGATGCAACAGTCGTTATATGTAGAGCAAGATTCATGCAGTCACTGTTTGTAACTCAAACACTGGATACAGTCATCCTTTTTTGAATATCATTTTGACTTCGGTGATTATTGAAGTAGCTATACCTGCTGGACCCAGAGAGCCCTTTTCCAGATTTCGTGACTGCATTCTAAGTTTCAGTGTTCGTTCCGGAATTCTGTAGTATCATTCTGCCTCCCTGATCAGTATTTCCTTGGCTTTCAGTCTTTTAACAGCCTCTCTTAAATTGTCCTGTGTCCATTGAGGTATTTTAACAGTGCCCTTACTTTTATACTGAGCAGGCATGTCGCAAATTTTTATTGTTGAAAATAATATAATTTTATATAATAAAATAATGTTACCAATGAAATTAATAAAAATAGATTATGTATATCAAGAATCGTGAGACGATAAAATATTCGAATAAAATACCGGTACACTCTGAATAGTATTGAATGTTCCCAGATCGCTTGTAGAATCTGATAGCAATGAGGCATCTCAGCCGGATTGTTGTGCGACAACTCCCCCAACCATCAGGGAGAGACGCCGCACCCTCCTGTTTTCATACCTCAAGGCTATCAATGCCCAAAATTAGCTTACTCTCAACTACAGTTATATCTGACGTCTTCTGTACTAAAAACGTCTGATTTAAGCATTTGAAGCCAACTTAATATACAATAAATTAACACACGCAAAAACTTTGTCAGGAGAAAACATGTACTCGCCACATGATATCGGCTATAATTGGCGTAATATACGAGCAAATTTCGTCACACTCGCAGACAGTAGTTCTTCCTTAGAAACTGAAAAACCACACATATTACCATCTAGCTGTAATGATGGGAACGTTTAGCTACAGTGTATGCGGCATCTCTACCGGGGCGGCATCTGTCCCAGATTTACCTTAAAAGGCACTAAATATTTCGTGAGAGAAGGTAAAGTTGTAGATTTTCTCCAGGAGAGGTGATAGAAAAACTTCATGTGATGCGATGCGACGTTACGTGACATGACGTGACGTGACGTGACGTGACGTGACGTGACGTGACGTGACGTGACGTGACGTGACGTGGATGAAATGGAGTATACTTAGACAAACTCAAACACTTAGACTCACCGAGCGAGTTGGCTCTGCGGTTAGGGGCGCGCAACTGTGAGCTTGCATCCGGGCTCGAAACCCACTGTCGGCAGCACTGAAGATGATTTTTCGTGGTTTCCCATTGTCACACCAGGCCGCTTCCTTCACACTCCTAGACCTTTCCTATCCCATCGTCGCCATAAGACCTATCTGTGTCGGTTCGACGTAAAGCAACTAGCAAAGATAAAAACACCCAGGCTCGGAGCCAGAGAAACTAATCAGGCGCCGCTAAATTACCTGGTTGGAATTAAAATCTATCTTAAGACCCCCTGAACCCAATTCTGTTTTATGAATAATAATTTCAGAACTCAGGAAAATAAATACAATTAAATAAATAATAGGACGCAGTCAGTGGAATCAGGTGATGCAAACTATATCAGATCAGAAAAAAATGAAATGGCGTATGGGTTTTAGTGCCGGGAGTGTCCGAGGACATGTTCGACTTGCCAGGTGCAGTCTCTTGATTTGACTCCCGGAGGCGACCTGCGCGTCGTGATGAGGATGAAATGATGATGAAGACGACACATACACAATCAGCCCTCGAGCCGGCGAAATTAACCAGTGTTGGTTAAAATTCGCGTCATTACCGGGAATCGAACCCGGGGCCCCTTTGACCAAAGGCCAGCCATGTAGCCGTACGTCAGATCAGGAAACGAAGTCCTAAAGGAAGTAAACAATTATTCGAAATACATTTTCGTTGTATTGAATCGTATTCAGTACATTTTTTTTTCCAGTACAATGCAATCGTGAAAACTAAATATTCATTGAAATCGCCCACAATGGGGGTTTCTCACGCACTCTACAGTTTTTTTTTTGCAAGGGGCTTTACGTCGCACCGACACAGATAGGTCTTATGGCGACGATGGGATAGGAAAGGCCTAGGAGTTGGAAGGAAGCGGCCGTGGCCTTAATTAAGGTACAGCCCCAACATTTGCCTGGTGTGACAATGGGAAACCACGGAAAACCATCTTCAAGGCTGCCGATAGTGGGATTCGAACCTACTATCTCCCGGATGCAAGCTCACAGCCGCGCGCCTCTACGCGCACGGCCAACTCGCCCGGTACTCTACAGTTTTGACGGCAGTACTGCGTGAACTGTGGCTTAGATCAGTTCCAAAAGAACAAACTGGGGCCTGGGCCACCATACTTCAACCGGTCGTCTGACGTCAAAGAGAAAGGTTGTCTGTTTGGATCTCACTGTTGACCAATTGGCCATTTTTGTTCAGTACTTAATACCTGCGCTCCAGGACACTGCTCTTGAGGCGATAGAGGTGGGTTCTCTCGCTGAGTCCGAGGGAAAAACCAACCCTGGTGGGTAAGCAGCTTAAGAAGAAGAAGAAGACTTAACACCTGCTTTGTACATACGAAACACGCACCATTACATTGCAAGTATATTTGTAGAATAAAGTGATCGTAAAAATTGAATATTCCTAGAAAATTATCGTTAAATAAATAGAAGAATAGCCAAAGACAAGAAAAGAAAGCAGGGCGTACAATGTTGATTAGTGCGAGTAACGTAGGTATTTCTTAGTTCGTGCGTAACCTCGGCCGAGGTAACACACCAAGGCGTGTCGGTACTGTGTGGTTGTCGCGTAGTGCAAGTGTGTGTTCCTAATACATATTTTGTGTATTCCTTGGAAAATTGTATACACAATCATGGCAAGAAGCAGAAGAAATACCACAAACTGTGTTTTCGAAGACAGGATTAATATGCCTTCGCCTTTAGAAATCCATCGTTGGATTAGTCACGAACTAAAACTCAACAGTGACCAAGTGATCGCAATACAGTTAAATAACGGGGAAAATGATGTGTACATAAAGCTAGTATCTGCGACTTTTTATGAAAACCTTCTAGCACGTCACGAAGGAGTGAAAACTTTTCGTTTAGCTAATGGTGGCACCACCAAAGTAACGATTTCAGCAGCGGACATTTGAACTGAACGAGTACGTGTGCTCAACCTCCCTCCAGAAATATGCAACGATCGCCTTGCACGAGTTCTCTCTACATAAGGAGTAGCCAAAGATATCCAGGAAGAACGGTGGAATGAAGCCTACGAATTTGCAGATGTAAGTAATGGCATACGAATTGTAAAAATAGAACTTAAGTATCCTATCCCGTCTCAGCTTATGCTGAATGACTGTAGAATTCTACTATCGTACCAAGAACAATCAAAGTCATGTTTCTATTGCAAAGAAACGACACACCTTCAAATAGATTGTCCCGATAGCAAAGCCCGTCCAGCGCTGAGTAGAAAACAAATATACAGGTCCGCAGTGGCCGAGTCTGATGGGAGCAGTACACTAAGCAACACAACAGATGCAGAGTCGGAGCTCTCGCCTGAATACCCAACCGTATTAGAGAGTATTACTCATAAACAACAACAACACGATTTTAAATAAACCTCCCTTCTAGCTAACAGCATAGAGGACACATATTTACCCCGTAGTACGGGACAAGCAATCAGACACTTTGTAGTGACAACTTTGAGAAAGGGGGACACATTCAGACACCACAGGAGACTGTAGATCAGGCGGCAGCCGCAGAGAGCCCAGTTAGAATGAAACAAACAGTAAATTCCTTCCCACTCCCAGGCCTTCCCTGTCCCATCGTCGCTATAAGACCTATCTGTGTCGGCGCGACGTAAAGCAACTAGCAAAAAAATAAAAAAATAAAAAAATACACCGATAGAAAGAAAAATATGGTTTGTGGATATGGATATCCAGGAAGACACCCATACACCAAGAAGAAGCACTCAGTTAACAGAAAAGTATACACACCCAGATTTTACAAACCATCCAGTCACAGACAATAAACAAGCGAGGTGTGCTTCTTTGCGCAGTGAAGACATGGAGTTTACACCAGATTCAGAAAATTCTTCCATTCCTGACCCTGTAATTCATTCTAACCCAACAACAGGTCCGAGTGTTAGTGAAAGTGCAGTGACCATGCTAGCAGGTGACACGACTACCCCGAATACGACAGGCAGTAACAAGGACTCTCACAACGTACATATAATAATAATTTCGTGTGGCTATTTCTAGCCGAGTGCATCCCTTGTAAGGCAGACCCTCCGATGAGGGTGGGCGGCATCTGCCAAATGTAGGTAACTGCGTGTTATTGTGGTGGAGGATAGTGTTATGTGTGGTATGTGAGTTGCAGGGATTTTGGGGACAGCACAAACACCCAGCCCCCGGGCCACTGGAATTAACCAATGAAGGTTAAAATCCCCGACCCGGCCGGGAATCGAACCCGGGACCCTCTGAACCGAAGGCCAGTACGCTGACCATTCAGGCAGCGAGTCGGACTAACTTACAGATGAAAGTTGTCAACAAATACGTTGCACGTGACGAATAAAAACCGTACAGCACCCCAAGGCGTAGTAACTCGCGCAGTCGGCCTAAATAATAGAAAGTATAGACCAGTGCATGCGTGAAAGTGTTTTGACCACAGCAGCTTAATCAAATTCTCCTACCAGGATGAAATATACTACAATTACCTTGATTCTTCCCTTGTTTCTGCAGATGACTCCCCTACGTTGTGTCACCACCTTGGATGTAGACGGCGTCAAAATTCTTACCACGCGAGCTCTCCTTCAGTATTTTCACAGGGTTCGTGACATAGATATCCTATTTCTTCAAGAAGTTAATGATCCAAACTTAGACTGGCTGTCGGGATACGAATATAAAATAAATGTTGGTCCATCACTTCGAGGTACGTCTATAATACATAGATCGGGACTGACTGTTTCTGAAGCGGAGTTTTCGCAATGGTAGAATTGTTGCTGTGAAATATGAGGACACTCTTTGTATTAATGTGTATGCTCCGTCAGGTTCTCAATGGCGTGTTATTAGAGAACGGTTGTTTGAGATGACTTCAGATATTTCGTACAGGGCCCCTATTAATAACATAATTTTGGCCGGTGATTTTAACTGTGTATTAAATCTCCGTGATCAAACCGGACATTTCAATAACTGTCCCAGCCTACAAAATCTTGTTCAGGGATTATATTTACATGTCGTATGGGAACTTACACATGGAACACGTCCAATTTACATTCTGCCGGGCCGGGTCAGCTTCTCGAATCGATAGCGCATACATATCACGAGAGATGATAAATAGGCTACACCGTTTCTGAGGTTATAAAGGTATAATTCAGTGACCATCATGCTCTCATCTTTCGTTACTCAACAACAGTACGACCACCTCTATATGGGTATGGATACTGGAAACTTGATGTGTCACTCTTGTACGACCAAGATGTCAAAAATTATTTTCGAACACTATGAATGAAATTACGTAGTAAAGGATCTAAATACGATTACCACGTGACATGGTGGACTGATACTGTTAAACCAGAAATTAAACTATTTTTCAAAAGATTTACCAACAACAGGCAAAGGAAAAGAGCAATACATTGCATTTTATTATGAAGTTATATACCAGCTTCATCGACAGCAAGCCAGTGGAGAGAATGCCACTAACGAAATGAAAGATATCGAACACACAAGCATTAATTTTCAAGAGAATCATCTGAAAGTGGCGTTCATCCGTGCAAAAGTACCCTCAGTAGTTGAAGAAGAGCGTCCTTCACTATTTCACATTTTGACTGAAATACGTAAAGGGAAGGGGAAAGCAATTACTAAACTCCGGGATGAGCATGGTCACATAAAGTCGGACATAGAGGACGTCCTCCAAATTGGTGCAGACTACTTCACAACACTTCCATGACGACCCACACATTAATTAGCACTTTTACAGCATCCTACAGCACGGTGTACCAACATTGGAGAAATAAGATGGGTCAAGTTTGATTGCGGATATTACCTCGGAGGAAGTACTCTCTGAACTTTTCCAAGCACAGTGTCATCGCTCTCCAGGCCCAGATGGAATAATTTATGAATTCTACAAAATAATGTAGGGCATAGTAGGGGAAGACCTGTTGAAAGTGTACCAAGAAATACCAGAGAGGCCACACATCTTAACGAAAGATTTCACGTCCGGAATTATTTTAATTCCCAAAACCACAAGACCTCTAGGAATAGAAGACTTCAGACCGATCACCTTGCTAAATACAGATTACAAGATCTTCACTAAAATAATAGCATCTCGAATAAAACTGCAGTTGCAACAGATTATCGGATAATGGCAATAGTGTGGGACATCCTGTCAAAATATTATCTGCAATCTGTTAGTGCTGAGAAACATCATTCTGTTACACGACAAAGCCTCATCGAACCTGCCTCCTACGACACTCGTAAGTTTGGACTTCCATAAGGCCTTCGACAGATTAGAACATCCGTATCTATGGTCCACAACGCAAAATTTCGCCTTTCCATCTAAATTGATTGAGTGCATTAAAGGACTGCATAGAATAATTATAAATCGACATCTGCAGTAACTCTGAAAATACCTATACGGAAATCAGTTCGCCAAGGATGTTCCCCCTCTATGCTTCTGTTCATCGTTGAAAATCTCGGTAACCTTTACGAGGACGGTATAACGTAATTTCATGAATTTCAGGAAAAATATCGAAATTGTGTTTGGAACAATAAAAAAATCTCTGATGTGTACTGTATCAAAATATGCTTTTATTTTTTAAATGCCGCCATTTTAAAAGTCCACAGTGCCTCCTTTAAATATCGTTGCGCTGGCATTTGAAATGTCTCGTGCTCTACGGGACACGCCCCAACGAATCAGGAAAAGGAGCTCAGGTGAAAGCAAATTGCTGAGGAAACAGGAGAAGGTGATCAAATATCACTGGAGGAAATAAGTCTGAAGTATTGTGCAGGACAATTCTAACGTGATTGAAGTTGCATAGATTTTTATTTTGCATTTTATGGCTTAGCAAAATCTTCATGTTTTCTTTTATGAAAAGAGTCCTTTGTTATGCATTTTTTTTCTGATCTAGGTGAAAGTTTACACAGTAGTAGTTAGATATTTGTTGTTTAAGCCGATAATGTCCATTCTACGGTTGAAAGTGATTCAACATTATTTTTACCTACGAAATGCTGTGTACAAGTGTGTAGACTATTTAAGAAAATTATATATGTCAAGACTGACTTTGACACCGATATTTGTGAGCGAAGCTATCCAGCACATTTGTGCAAAAGTTGGTGGCAAATGGAAAAACGCTGTGATGCCAGAGACTTATTTTTATCGATTCTGATAAAATGAAAGTAAAAAAAATCCACTCAGAACATTTTATAGCTACAGTATTGAAAGTTGGCAACATTACTGTATCAGAGGAGATATACCTCAGAAAAAATGGAAAAAAAAATTGATGAAAAATACGGAAGTTACGAATTTCAATATAGTGTCCCCTTAATGTTGTTCATTCTATGGCATATTGTCCAACTGTGATAGTTTCTGACAAGTGTTGAACTCATATCCACTGTGTACAGGTTGCTTCTGCAGGATTTAGATAGACTGAAAAATGGGCGCGTGTAAATCGAATTAAAAATCCAAATCGAAAAAGCAAGAAATTGTGTTTCAGTAAAACAAAAAATAAAAAGTGAGTGGAAATAGGGATTAAGAACTTGGGGTGGAGGTGGGGGTGAAGTGTGGTTGAAGTTGATGGTTTTAAGTACTTAATTGTTGCTGTTAGAAAAGACTTAAACTGGTCAGAGCAAGTGGAAAATGTAGATAATAAATCCTGGAGATTGTTACTTGTTTTAAAAATGTGGAATCTCAAGAAAGCTAATTCTTCTGGTGCCAAAGCAAAGCTTATAAATGTTTGTTAAGGCAATTCTCGAATATAGATTTGCGTGCTGGGGCCCGTAAAAGGTAGGTTTAATAAATTCCCTAGATAAAGTTCAAAGAAGAGCGATGCGTTTCTTAAAGGAGAATAGGAGGAATACCATTAATTGGGAAGGTCTTGAATCTAGGAGAAGTAGAGCTCACATTTGTGGTCTTTATAAAAGCTACAGGGAAGGGCTGCCTGGATTAGTATTAGAAATAGTTTGGAACCTCCCTCGTACTTATCGAGAAATGACCGCAAGAATAAAATTAGGGCTAGAAACCAGCATAAGGACGTGGACAATTTTCCTTCGAAAAAGGGCCATAAAGGATTGGAATAAATTACATGCAGCAGGCTTTGATAGATTCCCTTCCGATATAACAACGTTTAAGAAGGTTATTAGTGCTAGTTTAAAGTGAAAAGTAAATGCTATAAATGACGGACACTGAATTTATGATTTTCTACTGGATTTAGACTGTTAAACTAGTAGTATTTCTTGTAATATTTTCTTTCCATGGTATTGTTTGTTGTACTCTTGTTGTTGTAGCTGTTGTTGTTGTTGCTGGGTGAATATGTTTTAACTCCATTATCACACTACTATAAGTGATCATTGCCCCCGGGACATTTCCCAATTGCAGTAGATTTTTATTATTATTATATTATTATAGTAATAATAATAATAATTTCTTTTCTCAGAAATTACGTAAGGAAAGGTTTTTGAAGTCGAAGAACGAACATCGTTCAATGTTGTTGAAGTCAGTGCCATGATTTGAATGTCGAACCTCAGGAGGATGGAACGTCATCTTGCGTGTTCGCCTCTAGAATATTAACGGGGTATTAACGAGAGCTAGAATTCCTAATGCCCAGATTGCATGTCGAAGGCCTCTGTTACATTCCAACGCTCTCTCTACTGCATATTAAGTAAAATGTATTCATGCAAAACTCCCAATGAGGATTCAAGCCTCACGGTTTGCGGATGAGGAATTAGCTACGGTATGACGTGTCATAGCTGGGAGGCTTTGTCACTACATCTGCATCCAATTCCGGTTAATCATATATTCACGTGACAGAGGTATGGACTGTACATTAAACTACAGGTATCACGTCTTATTAAGAAAGAGAAGTAGTCATGCAAAGCCAGAAGGTTCCTTTAGTAACCTAAATTGTTATTATTTATTTCCTCCAGTCAGAAGCAAGAACGTACAATTCTGTAAAGGAATGTTACAATTATACATTGAAAATTGAAAACTAATAAAATGGCACGATTATACAGAGTGTTAGGGGTATACGTGAAGATATTAAGCTAGTCGGCAAAGAAAAATACATCTCACAATATATGCTATGTACTTTTTACCTTGTCCTATTAGTTTGCCCATAACTGAGCCAAATATTTCAGGACCGAATGTGTTTTGAACGGCCGTAGCAGGATATGCCGGTTACGTCATTCTGTCCACGCGTAGTGGAAGTACAGTAGCAGAGTGTAGGGCTTGTTGAACCTGTTTCTTATCGCAGGCCAACACATGTTGTTGTGCACTTCCCCGAAAGGCTTGGCAAGTAGGAGAGGATGACTCACGTGCCAGGCCACTTGCTGTACTCGAAAACCGGCCTAGGGTACTCTGTGTGAAATGTACACATAATCCTTATAGTGACCCCGAAGATCCGTACCAGCACATACGTGCGAATCAAGTATTGTGTAGTTGTGTGTGATTTATAAGACGTCAATGGCATTACTCAGTGATCCAAGCTGACAAAATGAAAGGAAATAGTTAATAAGTAAATGAAAAATGGGCGCAACATTTATGTGCTGTTATTGCGACAGTCTACGATGAATTTCTGACAATAGACAATGCAAATTGTCTATGCTTATTCATAAATTTTTCAGGTCAATGAAAGGACGGTGGACACTGAAAGAAAAGGCTGCAACTATTCAGTGAAATTGTTATTAATGAGACAGATTTCAAAAACCGTAGTTGCAACAATGCGTGAACATTGCTCGAAGGAAAACTAGCTACTGTGGATATTTTTTTGCTAGTTGCTTTACGTCGCACCGAAACAGATAGGTCTTATGGCGACGATGGGATAGGAAAAGGCTAGGAGTGGGAAGGAAGCGGCCGTGGCCTTAATTAAGGTACAGCCCCAGCATTTGCCTGGTGTGAAAATGGGAAACCACGGAAAACCATCTTCAGGGCCGCCGACAGTGGGGTTCGAACCTGCTACCTCCCGAATACTGGATACTGGTCGCACACAAGAGACTGCAGCTATCGAACTCGGTCTACTGTGGAATTGCAGCCGGGCATTTCTAATAGAAGGCTTAATCTCCTTTTTCCTAATCTGTTTACCCTCTAGGGTTGGTTTTCCCTCGGACTCAGCGAGAGATCCCACCTCTACCGCCTCAAGGGCAGTGTCCTGGAGAGTGAGACATTGGGACGGTGAATACAACTGGGGAGAATGACCCGTACCCCGCCCAGGCGGCCTCACATTCTATGCTGAACAGGGGCCTTGCGGGGGAATGGGGAGATTGGAAGGGATAGACAAGGAAGAGGGAAGGAAGCGGCCGTGGCCTTAAGTTAGGTACCATCCCGGCATTTGCCTGGAGAAGTGGGAAACTACGGGAAACAGGATGGCTGAGGTGGGAATCGAAACACCTCTACTCATTTGACCTCTCGAGGCTTAGTGGACCCAGTTCCAGCCCTCGTACGACTTTTCAAATTTCGTGGCGGAGCCGAGAATGGAACACGGGCCTCTGTAATAATAATGTTACTACTACTACTACTAATATTTTTACGTTCCACTAACTTAATTTCACGGTTTTCGGAGACGCTGAAGTGCCAGAATTTTGTACCGCAGTACCTTCTTAAATGCGAGTAAATGTACAGACACGAGACTGGCGTATTTCAGTACCTTCAAATAGCACCGAACTGAGCCGCCATCGAACCTGCCAAGGTGGGATCAGAAGACCAGCGCTCTATCGTCCGAGCTACTCAGACCGGCATTGGAGCTTAGAGTAAGTTGATCGTGCTGTTAGGGGTGCGCAGCTGTGAGCTTGTATTTTGGTGATAGTGGGTTCGAACTCCACTGTCGGCAGCCGGGAAGATGGTTTTCCGTGGTTTCCCATTTTCACACCAGGCAAATGCTGGGGCTGTAATTTAATTAAAGCCATGGCCGCTTTCTTAGATTTGTTGATGTGTATGTTTGATGTTTATACACAATGCGAGATTACAGCTGACTCATCCCCACGAGCTTGACCTGGTTATCGTCTTACGCATAGTAATCTGTAGGTAACTACTGCGACCGATGCTAACTCACGTGACATACATTTCATACTGTTTCCTCTTAAACCACGCATATTTTACTATTTTCTTCCACGTATTTCAGCTTTTAATGACCTGATAATAATAATAATAATAATAATAATAATAATAATAATAATAATAATAATAATAATAATAATAATAACGTTAAGTGCTTTACGTCCCACTAACTACTTCTACACCGAGCTCGATAGCTGCAGTCGCAGTATCCAGTAATCGGGAGATAGTGGGTTCGAGCCCCACTGTCGGCAGCCCTGAAGATGGTGGTCCGTGGTTTCCCATTTTCACACCAGGCAAATGCCGGGGCTGTACCTTAATTAAGGCCACCGCCGCTTCCTTCCACTTCCTAGGCCTTTCCTCTCCCATCGTCGCCATAAGACCTATCTGTGTCGATGCGACGTAAAGCAAAATAGCAAAAAAAACTACTACGGATTTCTGAGACGCTGAGGTGCCCGAATTTAGTCCCGCACGAGTTCTTTTTTGTACCAGCAAATCTGCCGACACGAGGCTGACGTACAGTATTTGAGCACCTTCAAATACCACCGGACTGGGCCAGGTTCGAATCTGTGAATTTGGAGTCAAAAGGCCTGCACTTCAACCGTCTGAGCCACTCAGCCCGGAAGGAGGCACGAAATGTAGGTACGTTTAATTTATTTAGTTGTATAACATGTCCATTATTCCTTTGAAACTAAACGTTCGATGTGTTTCGATAATTTTATTCCGATGCTAGTCATTTGGGCATCCCATGACTGCTTTCGTTGGGGTAAGGAACTGCCATCTTTCTGCTACCTTTATACAATGCACAACGGGGATCGTACCGTATTTCACGTCCCGGCGCGTCTATCCCAACCAATAATTATAACACACGCTCGTACAGGTCCCGCACCGATACAGGTTTTCAGGTCATTTCCATACTCACTAGACCACGGGGCTGATGACCACAGATATCCCAATCCCCTAAAGGACATAACAGAAAATGAACCAGTATTAACACTGAGAATTCGGTACATCTTTAGGGTCCGAAACCGATAACCAGGGTTGTCTGAAGCCCCTAAGACGAAAACTAAATACTGACAACAACGAAACCAGTCTGGCGAGAATGTAACGTAATATGGCATACATTACTGTAGTGCTACCTTCAGCTGTTATCGTAGCTCAGTTGCTCTTTAACATAAAACCAGTTTGACAAGTATGTTACGTAACATCTCGTGCATTGTATAGGTAGCGTTCAGCTGTTACAGTAGTACATTTGCACGTAAACATAAACAGAAACCACTTTACCACGAATGGCGCGTGACTCGCCTGTTCTCAAAGGGAAGCTATTCGTTCACAAGAACAAGACATACTACCTATTCTAAAAACATCGTATCTCTTTGCTCTCGAAAATAACTTCCGAGGATTACTAAAAGTTTGATATATAGTGGTTCTTCACATCGTTCTCTATTGCTAGAAGAAATATCTGCAGGTGTACACCTAACAACCTGTATACGTTCAAGTACCTGGGAGAACTGATAGCACCAAACTTGTCAGAGAAAGAAGCCTTTACATTATGGATGAACAGAATAGAAATGGCATACCATTTAACCAAAAGCATCTGCAACAAAAGATCCATATTTCAAAGCAAAGATGAGGCATTACTGAAGTGTCATGAGTTCAGAGGTCTTATACGCTTCAGAAAATCATGCAATTATAAAAAAAAATGCCAGTTTGAGAAACTGGAGGCCGAAGAAAGGACGATTTTGAGAAAGATTTTAGGTCCCGTCTGTTACCGTGCTTTTGTGGTAGTTATGCGTGAAAGAAGGTGCGGGTGTGAACGGGTCTCAAGCTACGAAATTCGAGTTCATGTAAAATTAACAAGGTTATATTTTCTTTTCAAAATAAGAAAATAACAAGCATGGCAGGTACAGAGTAGCAAGTCAACAAAATGTAGTTACACAATATACTGGATTTGGGCTTCGCGCCCCGACTTCACAATGCTTGGGCAATCAGCCCAACCTTACTTCAAAATAAGTTTTAACAGAGGGCAGAAAACCCCATTCATGCTCAGGAGCACTTGCTCCAAATTACACAGAAAAGCCTCCTCGAGGCATACAACACTCAATTTTCAAGAAAGAGCTACTCGCTCTCAAACTTTAAGCCTCTAAAAGGCCACACCAAACTCCACCTTCAAGTTGTCCTCTCAGGACATAGACACAGGGGTAAAATACCCAACCTACTGAGGCCTATTAGATGAAAAAAAGGGGTAATTACATGACCTCTAAAATAACAATTTGAGAGGAGGCGAACTTCCGCTCCTAATACTCTTTGTTTAAAACCTACTTGGCACTAGGCCGTTAATACAAGGGCTAATCCCATACTAAAGAGGTGACTTAAGAAAGAAACAATTTACATTACGTTAAAGAAGAATAGGTTGAGAAAAATAAGTTCACCTCAAAACAATATGAGTGGGAGCTCGAGAGGGTTAAGCACTCTCTATCCCGATATGTAGTTTAAAGATAGAATAGATACCAAAGGTCTTTACATTTTAAGGAAGGTTACATTATGGAAAAACTTCGGACCCGCCCCGAGAGTTAAACTGCTGAGCTAGCAAAGAAAGAAGTTATTAATCGGCCATTACCTTGTTGTTGACCGCTGCCGAAGAAAGAGGCGCTACCCGCCCCCTGCTATGTACTTTACACACTGAGAGATGGTACAGAAGTGGCGCAGAGACCCAAAAATCAGCAGTTTATATACTCTCGCGGAAAGTTCGAGGCGTTTTAGGGAAGAAAACACCCGCCCACAATCACTTTATTGGGTAGGGTACAGCAACATATTCAAGTTGGGGGAAGATACATCAGATTGGTCAGAAATTAATTAAAGAAATTCGGGATTGGCTAAATACAAAACAAGGGGAAAGAGAGGGGTATACAGCCAACTTAAACAATAACAGAAAGAAATTTAACAACAAACAAACTTTTGAAATAAAAATTTCTCCAAAAAATAGTTCTTTCACATCGCACTAGGGTGCACCATTGTAGTTTTTCAGTAGTGTCCTCTAGAAGAGAAAGTTCACACTTCTTACTACAAGCAAAACAAAAATACGTCGAAAATGACACAGTTCAAAAACTCCAAAATTTCCAGGTAGTGACATCTTCTGAGAAAGTAGAAAATTAATACCGTAGATAAAGTTCAGACTTCCTCCAGCAGAGGATTTTCAACTGGCGCACATTTTAAATTAGCGGCGTGGAGGTGTACCGCCTGGTACAGACCTCCCCCCCCCAAAAGTTCCTCCAGGGGTGACACATGAAATTTGTTTAAAAACAAGGTCCAAGTTTTGATGTTGAAATGGAGATTAATTGCAGAAGTATTTGTAAGATTTTCTTAATGTGGTTTGATTCAGTTTCAAAATTTTTGTTGTGACTGGCGAAGTAAAGTCTTTATGTTTGTAGAAGTTGAATTCAGAAGGAAAACTTTAGTTTTTAAAGTTGAGGAAAATTTTTCTAAGTCCACCAAATATTGCAGTAGAATACCGAAGAAAAGGTAGTAAGTTGAACTGGAATGTCCATATAGCTGGATATGTACTTCAAACGTTGATGATTTTAACGGCCAGACCAGCCGCCACTGCTTGCGTTCAAAGGAGGCCACCCGGGCCCCTCAAGTAACCTGAGATACCGCTCGCCCGCACTATGAGGGGAGCAGTGGTGTTGAAGCACGCCGCGCCCGCGGTGAACATATACAGGCTGCGGGCAAGTAGTAGGTCGTGCGCCGCACATCAGCCTTGGCCGGGAGGAGAGCTCCGGCTCGCCGTGCACATGTCGTCCTCGCTGGGGTCAAGGGGGCCCTTCCTCTATCCCAGTCGCGGCACGGCGCCGCGCGGCTGCGGGGGCACTGAAACATTAAAACTAGGCGGCAGAATTTGTTGGACCATCATCCTTTTTGAGAGCACAGGCTTGTGGAGAGGTTGAGGGGCCAGCGGCGTGCAGATATCCATGGCATTAATTAAGCCACTGTGTAGAGTGGAGCAGGAGACGGGAGCGTGGTAATGGCCGTGGCAAGGACAGGATGGCAGTTTAACGGTTCGGGGCAGGTTTCACAAGAATGCTTACATATAAAACAAAATACTATAGAAGGGGCAGAAAGCCTTAAAAGTGAAACTCAAAAAAAATATAACCTTCGTATTCCTTTCAAGATAATATGAGGCAAGTTAGCACAGAAATTATACAGGTTTCACCTGCGACAAGTGAACCCTAAATATCCTCTCTGTGGCTGGATTGCTTAATAACAACATAACCGGCGTAAGGAAATCGAGAATGACACACGGCCCATGGAATCTGGGGGCAAGCTTGCCCGCGGGAACAAAATTCTTGACCATTACTTGGTCACCTACCTTCAAAGAGGTGGGTCTCCGTCCACGATCATACCTTTCCCTAACCTTTTCATGAGACACTGTAAGATTGGCTTTAGCCTTCTTCCAAAGATGTTTAATGTTGTCCGGATCTATTGTCTCAGGTAGAATGTCACTCAGGGACCAGAGGTTAGAGAGGGGCGTGTTGGGAACAAACTTGAACATCAAAGAGGCTGGAGTAAATTTATGTGATTCATGAACCGCCGTAAGCTAACCAATGCAGGGACGTATCCCACCTGGAATGATCTTCATGATGATAGGCAATAAGCGCGGACCTGAGATTACGGTTAACCCGTTCAGCCAGAGATGGTTGAGGGTAATAAGCAGAAGTAGTTACATGAGAGATGGACAAGTCAAAACAGAATTTACGAAAAAGATTTGATGTAAACGCCTTAGCATTATCAGACACAATATATTGGCACGGACAAAAAGAGGCAAAAATAGAATTTAAGCAAGTAATGGTGGACTGAGCGGTAGCCAGCTTAGTCGGAAATAACCAGGAAAATCTTGTGAAACCATCTACGCATACAAAGATGAACTTGTTGGCATTTCCCTTTGACTGGGGGAAGGGTCCTACATAATCAATATACAGGCGTTCCATGGGGCGCGACGCTTGATGCGAAGACAGGAGGCCTACCTTGGTGGACATGGTTGGTTTACTGAGCAAACAAGATTTACAAGCTTTTACTAGTTCACGGATTTCACCGTCCATACCCTTCCAGATGAACCTTTCACGAATCTTTTCACGAGTTTTAAAGATACCAAGATGCCCTCCTAATGGGGTCTCATGATAATACTTGAAGATCATAGGTACAAGAACAGCTGGAACGACAACTTTCATCATCTTATCATGCCTCGATGGGCAACATAAAACACCATTCCTCAGAACATAAGGGACAACATGTTCCCCAGAAGAAAGGGTTTCCATTATCGGAGCCAGCCTCGGATCTTCACGTTGGTATTTCTCGATATCCCTAAAGAGCATGGGAGCATCTGTTAAGATGGCATTAGCATCAGATAGCATGGACTCGGGAGGAGATGAACTATCGACCTGTTCATGGTTCTCAACGTCGTTGGAAAACATACGGCTGAGTCCATCAGCAACAACATTTTCGGTACCTCTGATATGCCGGACATCGAATTGGAAGGCAGAAATACGGATGGCCCAACGGGCTATACGACCAGTACGACGCGGCCTACCTGAGACCCAGCTTAAGGCTTGATTATCTGTCTCCAGGTCGAATTTGACATGTTCCAGATAGAGGCGGAACTTCTCTAAGGCAAATAAGACTGCCAACCCTTCGAGCTCATAGATAGAATACTTGGCTTCTTGAGGCGATAGAGTCCTAGATGCATAGGCGATGGGTCGCCTCCTTAGTTCAGTCTCTTGAAGAAGGACTGCAGCTACTGCTGACGACGACGCGTCGGTTTGGACGATGAATTTCTTCGAGAAATCAGGCATAGCATGTACAGGGGCATTACAGAGAGCTAATTTAAGATCTTCAAAAGCGGCTTGTTGAGAAGGTCCCCACTCGAATTTGATGCCTTTCCTACGAAGAAGGTTTAAGGGCGCCGCTCTATTAGCGAAGTTAGGAATACCAATGAATCTGGCGATACCTTTAACGTCCTTGGGAGGTTTAAAATCACGGATGGCCTGTGTTCTGGAATGATCGACGGCAACACCATCAGGTGACACAATATGCCCTAGGAATGACATAGAGGGCTTAGCAAAGGCCACCTTGGACAACTTGACAGTTAACCCAGCCTTACGAAGGCGATTGAGAACTTCTCGCAGATGATCTAGATGTTCTTCAAAGGTCTCCGAAAATACGACGACATCATCCAAGTAGTGATACAAGTACTCAAATTTGATGTCGGAGAAGACCCTATCTAGCAGCCTAGTGAGTACAGCTGCTCCCGTGGGGAGCCCGAAAGGCACGCGGTTGTATTCGTATAAGTTCCAGTCCGTGGCAAACGCTGTAAGATGTTTAGACTCTTCGGCAAGGGGAATTTGATTATAGGCCTGATTCAAGTCCAGGATAGTAAAGAACTTGGCCTTACGAAACCATGAAAAACAAGAATGAAGGTCAGGAAGGGGCACGGATTGCAACACCACCTTCCGATTGAGAGCCCTATAATCAATGACAGGCCTGAAGCCTCCTTGGGGTTTCGGGACTAGAAAAATAGGCGAAGAATACGCCGACTTAGAGGGCCTAATAATACCATCCTTCAACATTTGATCGATGATTTCTTTCAATGCCTTCATTTTAGGTGGAGATAGCCTATATGGTGGAAAACGGACAGGAATCGAATCCGTAACCTCAATTTTGTATTCAATAAGGTCAGTAACACCAAGAGTATCAGAGAACACCTCTGGAAATGACTGACATAATTTACGAATACTATCAGCCTGCTCCTCAGGTAGATGTCTAAGGTCTAACAACATCTCATCCTGGGTAGGCGAAATAGATGAACATGATACAGAATTACACTTTAACAAGGGAATTTTACAATTGGACGCAAATTTGAATGTGCACGACCTACTCTGGAAATCGAGCACAAGACCAGTGTAAGAAATGAAGTCGGCTCCCAATATAATGGGGCAAGACAAGTGCTTAGCCACAAACAATTTGATTTTCCATGTAAATTTAAAAATACGAATTTTGACATTTACAGAACCTAGGATTTCCAATGGAGATGAATTAGCCGAAACATATTGAACAGGAGAAGAGACATAGTCAGGTAGTTTACAAACAGATTGCAATTTTGAATACCATTGGTCCGAAATAATTGAACAAACACTGCCTGAATCTAATAGAGCTGTTATAGGCTCGTTATTTAACTCAATCTTAAGGAAAGGAACAGGTGCGGGGGTATCCGCCGCAATCCGAAGACATTCTTTGGGGCATTCAAAAGATAGGTTTGCAGATTGAACATTCCCTGAATTTACGACCTGTTTACCAGGGGCTGAGCCTCGGGAAGAGGGATTAGTCGACTCAGCCGAAGCCACTAGTCGTTTTTTATTATTGGCATTGGGGGAGTTTGCACCAGACGTTGAGCAGGAGGGGGTGCTATTTGAATTTGGGCAATTTTTGGCGATATGTGAGAAAGCCCCACATTTAAAACAGCCTTGTGATGAACCGGCCCCATTCCTTGTCCCACTCGGCTTGATCAGTGGACACTTATTGCGCAGATGGTCGGGCGACCCGCAAGCATAACATTTACGGGGTGTGACTGGTCGGCGAGGTGGAGGCCGAAGATTACTAAAAGAGGGAGGGGGTTCTTTCGCGACACCCAAGGAGTCGGCGTATCTAACTCCTTCCGCTGAGACGGCCAATGCTTCAAGTTCAGAGAAGGTTTGCGGGCACGCCGCTAAACACAAATATGACCTATAGGATGGTGAAATTCCTTCCACAATAGCTTGTACAATCTGATCCTCAGGGAAGTGAAGAGCAAACACCCTAGTATAGAACTTAATATCTTGGATGAAATCTGCCAAGTTTTCATCCAAGCGCTGTACCCGATAATAGTACTTCTGAATAAGGGAGGACCTTGCCCTGGCCGGGATGAAGTTAGCTAGCAAGTGGGCGTGGAAGTCTTCAATCGATGATTGCTCGGGAATGGCTCTAACTATTCTGTCTGAGAGAATACCTATTGCATAGGGATAGATAATTTGCAAAATTTGACATGGAGAAAGAGAAAACACAAGAGCATGATCCTGAAATTCAACTAAAAATCTTAAAAATGAAATTACGTCACTGGTGGTATTAACGGAAAACTTAGAGATACCTCTGAGCAACATTGCCAATGGATGAGGCAAGCTGCTAAACCCGGGTGACATAGTAGGTAAAGGTTTCAATGGCAAGGAAGTTAATTCAGAACGTATATTACTCAACGATGCACGGCGTTCAGACTCGTTGTCCAATGGGGCAGAGATAGTTTGAGCGGCAACGGTTATCCTATTGGCTTCTCCCTTAGGAGGCTCTTCCTCGCTACCTACATTCATCGTGGTGGGTTGATCAATTTTGGGAGGAACTTCCCCAGTTAACAATTGAGTGACCTTGCTAGATAATTCAGAAATACTTTCAAGCAACGTACTAGCTTCCTTCCTCTGAACGTCATTCAACTTCAGAGACAACAGATCGTTAACTCTATTTGAAAAATTATATAGCCTGGCTTGCACACGCTTAATTTGATTAGGAGAAGTATCATTTTCGTCAAAAAAACTAACTACCGATGCTAGCCCAGTAGTATTCTCGGTGATCGTGGAAAGAGAGTCGTCAATTTCTTTCTCTCCCAAATTGGGGATGGAAATGGGCAAATCAAGGGACTCTCTAAGCTTGTTGGTGTCTATCGCAACCGTGCCTCCAGGTTGCACATTTCTGATAGTTAACTCATAGATCAACTCCTCTTTGCGCAAATAGTTAAGATGGAGAACATCGCGAGGGCCGGGCATGATGACAGAACAATTTTGAAAAACTCAAAAAATTCCAGCAACTGAGAAAATGGTTAGAGTTCGGAACAAAACAATGTTTAGCCGTCAAAAGGGGCTAAATTGAGACCCATTCAACCACGCTCTGCTACCACTTGTTACCGTGTTTTTGTGGTAGTTATGCGTGAAAGAAGGTGCGGGTGTGAACGGGTCTCAAGCTACGAAATTAGAGTTCATGTAAAATTAACAAGGTTATATTTTCTTTTCAAAATAAGAAAATAACAAGCATGGCAGGTACAGAGTAGCAAGTCAACAAAATGTAGTTACACAATATACTGGATTTGGGCTTCGCGCCCCGACTTCACAATGCTTGGGTAATCAGCCCAACCTTACTTCAAAATAAGTTTTAACAGAGGGCAGAAAACCCCATTCATGCTCAGGAGCACTTGCTCCAAATTACACAGAAAAGCCTCCTCGAGGCATACAACACTCAATTTTCAAGAAAGAGCTACTCGCTCTCAAACTTTAAGCCTCTAAAAGGACACACCAAACTCCACCTTCAAGTTGTCCTCTCAGGACATAGACACAGGGGTAAAATACCCAACCTACTGAGGTCTATTAAGTGAGAAAAGATTAATTACATGACCTCTAAAATAACAATTTGAGAGGAGGCGAACTTCCGCTCCTAATACTCTTTGTTTAAAACCTACTTGGCACTAGGCCGTTAATACAAGGGCTAATCCCATACTAAAGAGGTGACTTAAGAAAGAAACAATTTACATTACGTTAAAGAAGAATAGGTTGAGAAAAATAAGTTCACCTCAAAACAATATGAGTGGGAGCTCGAGAGGGTTAAGCACTCTCTATCCCGATATGTAGTTTAAAGATAGAATAGATACCAAAGGTCTTTACATTTTAAGGAAGGTTACATTATGGAAAAACTTCGGACCCGCCCCGAGAGTTAAACTGCTGAGCTAGCAAAGAAAGAAGTTATTAATCGGCCATTACCTTGTTGTTGACCGCTGCCGAAGAAAGAGGCGCTACCCGCCCCCTGCTATGTACTTTACACACTGAGAGATGGTACAGAAGTGGCGCAGAGACCCAAAAATCAGCAGTTTATATACTCTCGCGGAAAGTTCGAGGCGTTGTAGGGAAGAAAACACCCGCCCACAATCACTTTATTGGGTAGGGTACAGCAACATATTCAAGTTGGGGGAAGATACATCAGATTGGTCAGAAATTAATTAAAGAAATTCGGGATTGGCTAAATACAAAACAAGGGGAAAGAGAGGGGTATACAGCCAACTTAAACAATAACAGAAAGAAATTTAACAACAAACAAACTTTTGAAATAAAAATTTCTCCAAAAAATAGTTCTTTCACATCGCACTAGGGTGCACCATTGTAGTTTTTCAGTAGTGTCCTCTAGAAGAGAAAGTTCACACTTCTTACTACAAGCAAAACAAAAATACGTCGAAAATGACACAGTTCAAAAACTCCAAAATTTCCAGGTAGTGACATCTTCTGAGAAAGTAGAAAATTAATACCGTAGATAAAGTTCAGACTTCCTCCAGCAGAGGATTTTCAACTGGCGCACATTTTAAATTAGCGGCGTGGAGGTGTAATGCCCGGTACACCGTCAAAGACAGTGGAGAGTACAGACTACGGTATAACGGTGAACTATGCACCCACGCAGAGAAGATTACCGATACTATCCGGAAAAGAAGAATTATCATTTATGGGTATGCGACACGAATGCACCAAACAAGACTGACCTACCGCATCATTACCTTCTTTCAGCAGAAGACATCCAACGGGACTTATTTCATTGAGGTGAACACAGACCTTGAGAAAGTGTTAAGCACACGTAATAACATCCAGGAGAGTGTCCGACGTGATAAGAAGCTTCAAACGTTCCAGGGTTTCTGAGACAAGTCAAAATTAAAAACTGGAAAGGCATGTACATAGGAGAGGAAAGAACTACATCGACAACGCATTCGAAAGTTCTGGGCAGACATTAAATTCAGAAGTAGCCAGCTGAAATGACATGACCCGACGTTGGCCAATTCGACGTGTATGAACGAATGAATGAAAATATCTCTCAAGGCAACGCTTCCGTCTCTAAATCTCCGATACAATTGAGATTTGGTATAACGACTTTAGTAGGAATATTTTACTCAGCCATATCAAAATTAGATGCTCAGTCGTATATTTAGCACTTGTTTTGGGGTGTCGAATTTCGCTTATTTAAGCACCGGATAGACAGAAAGCAGGTAGAGGGACGGGGCGGTCCATCAGTTCTTGTGTCACGCTCTCACTCTTTGTCTCTCTCGCACGCACACACTTCCCCACCTCCACCTGCTAAATAAAGCATTTCTGCTGAAGTCGTTGTACCAAACCTCAGTCAGATCGGAGGTTTGCAGTTGGAATGGCCTCCTTGTCAGGTTAGATGATTCCGCCCAGCATTAACACAACCTACCATTAACTCTTGCGTTGTGCAAGAATATGGGCACAGTTCACAGGTATGTAGGTGAAACACTGTCTGCCTCTCCTCAAGATCTCATAGATCTGAGTCCTGTAGGTACCCTCATTTACGTAAATTCACTCTACATCTCACTGCACCAAACTGTTGAGTGACCGCCATATTCCCCATTTTGTGTCGTAATCTGCAGGAAGGCTTTGTTTGACCTTCATCCATTTCTTATCTGCATTGGGAGAGTTGGCCGTGTGGTTAGCGCCGCGCAGCTGTGAACTTTCATCCGGGAGATAATGTGTTCGAACCCCACTGTCGGCAACCATGAGTATGGTTTTCCACGGTTTCCCATGTTCATCCCTAGGCCTTTGACATTCCATCGTCACTGTAAGATCTATCTGTGTCGGTGTGACGTAAAACAAATTGTAAACTGTTTCTTGTTTGCTCTCCGTTGTGAACACAAGTGTGGTGTGCTCTGTATCCAGGAAACTTAAATGATAATAATACTTGAATCGACCGGATGTTAAATCTGCTAAATGACCTTTTTTAAAAGAAATTGGAGTTGTTGGTACAATGGAAAGAACTCGGTGACCTCTCAATCTTCAAAACCTGATGAAATAGTTTGAAATGGCCAAAATAAATTCTGTCAACTTGCGAAACCTGCTTAATTAAATACGCAGCATTGCCACATATGCAAAACCTGCTTCATTTTGTTGTTTCAACGCAGTAATTACACCATGTTGTTTGTAAAATTTGCTTTACATCGCACCGACACAGATAGGTCTTATGGCGACGATGGGACAGGAAAGGGATCTGGAGTGGAAAGGATTGCTCCGTGGCCTTAATAATGTACAGCTCAAGGATTTACATGGTGTGAAAATGGGAAACCACGGTAAATCGTCTTCAGGACTACCGATAGTGTGGTGTGAACCGACTATATCCCAAGTAACGGATACTGGCCGCACTTACGCTACTGCAGCTGTCGATCTCGGTGTTATAACACTATGTAAAGCATCCTGATACATACATTTAATATCAAGAACATGCTAAAGTTATAAATCTAGGACAAGAATGTATTGATAAAGACTGGAAACACTTGTCAGACAGTACCTTGAAGAAAACCGGACAGTGGCATTTCCAGTTTTGAAAAGTTAAGTTTATAACTACGAATAAACGTAAGAATGTTCGCTTCCTTCAAAGAGAATAAAATAAATAATCCACAGCCTGTTTCCAGTCATTTGACCGAGTCAGGAATGGAATGAATGAATCCCCCATCTTACGGCGTGGATAGGAATTGTGCCAGCTGCCAAGGTCTGTCGCACTCCTCTGGGGAAATGATTAATGAATGACAGATGAAATGAAATGATATTGGAGAGTGTTGCTGGAATGAAAGATGACGGGGAAAACCGGAGTACTCGGAGAAAAACCTGTCTCGCCTCCGTTAAGTCCAGCACGAATCTCAAATGCAGTTACCTGGATTTGAACCACGGAAGTCAGTGGTGAGAGGCCGGTGAGCTGCCGCCTGAGCCACGGAGGCTTTCGTTTAAGAAGAAACGTTATATAATTTTCAATCCGAACAGCGGAAGAGCTTAAACAGAAGAGGAATGTGTGTTCGGAACAAACATCTTCTTAATTCCAGGGCATTGTCCTGAAAAGCCAAGAACTGAATGACCTCAAAGCTTTACCCAAGAAACACTGCGGAGACAATTGGGGGGAGCTGGAAAATTTCAAGCTCTGATTTGGACCTTTTCAACGAACAGGACCGGATAATTGGCAATGAATATAACACCAGCGATGGAGAGATGTTTTATATGACGGATGCTGAAGACTTGAAGATTGCTTGATCGTTAGAAACATTGTTAGTAATGTTTTAAAAAGGGAGTCTTGAGTGGAATGTTGCGAATTTTTATCAGAAAATTGAATTTTTCATTTCAACTTAAAAATACGCCAATTTTTCCTCTTTAAAATCCCGCTATTAGTTTTTCGTAACACCGTTTTTAACTATAAATGTTGGATTTAGAAGGTAGCAGTTCGGCGTATACAGAGCAAGCCCACGCCTCTTTCTTTAATGCTGTCAGCCATAATCATCTTCTAAGTTCTTTCGGACTACCATTTCAATAATAGCACTTGTAGTAGGCCTACGCTGCGCATAAGAGGAAAAAGACATCTGAGGGAGCAATTTATAGTTGAAGGAAGTTTTAAAGCGACTTTGTTTCTTAAAACTTTCAATTGCAATTACCTACCTTAACAGTTTTTGAACTCTTTGGCATGCATAAAATGCTCCTTGCGACGGATTTCTTATCGAATTCACCTGAAAATTGAAAAGAATGCTTGAATATGTACAGGAATTGAAATTAGTTCCGTATTTTATCATCACTTGAATATTACCTTCATATTTTTACTCCTGAATTATCCCGAAACAATATTTATGCGTATTGAATGAAAAAAGATATATCCCCTATAGTTTGTGCCTGACTGCAAATTCCGGGGTTGTTCATAAACATATTAGTATTTTTGATAAGTTTACCAAACTGTAGACCAAAAAATAAACACTGTGCCGCAACTAGCATTTTTTCGTGAAATATATTAAAAGAAGTTATTTGTCAGTAACTTTGAAATCAATAAACTAATCAACTCCAACTTTGTGTGGGGTTATATCTTAGCTAGTGTTTTAAATCTGGCTTCTGAAGTGGTAAATTGTAAAAGTTAATAATTTCAGTCGTGACTCCCCTTAAAAGAAGATTCAACTCTTACAGTAACGCACGTTCTCCAATACATTATATTTGCAGTTAGTAACTGCCTGTACCTGTATTTTCTATTTTTTTCCAAAATTTTACTGCAGTTTTTTTATTAATGTTTTCGGTTATGATTGTAAAATTATTTATTTATTTTATTTAGCATATGGCTTGAGATACAGCGTCTGTTGTTGTAAGATCTACACTATATACGTATGACCAAATTGTTTACATAGTCTATAGCCTCTGGAGTCGCGAAAGCAAAGTCACTAGCACTGCCATTATATTTTCTAGTCCAGGATTATTTGATGATGTGCTTTACTGTCTGTTGTGTAGCGCCACAGTCACACTCAGGTGTTGGGATTCTGGAAAGCTGCACAGCTCCCGTGGTCTGTTCGGATTCTGTTCAGTGCGGACCATAGTCTACGAGAGAGGTTGAAACCAGGTGGTGGCGTCTTCTTCACAGAAGGCATTGTCGGGCAGTATTTGTCGTTGAGTCTCTTCTGCCATTCAGCGGAAGTTTGGTAGTTGCTGCTCCACAAGTTCATGGCATCTCTAGTTGGTGGTTTTCTCGAACGCAGACGATTAATATGCACATCGCCGATGTCATTATTTATCGGCAGTTCTGGGTTACTCAATACTTTACTGAATTCTCTTAGGAGAACATCTTTACGTCTGAGATCTGGGGGTGGGATATGACTGGTAGCTAATGCGTATTAAATAAAAAAACACGATATATCCCCTCTAGCTTATGTCTGACTGCAAATCCTGCGGTTGTTTATAAATATATTGCGATGTAAAGCCCCTATCAATAAAAATATAAATATATTAGTATTTTTGACAAGTCTACCTAATAATAGCCCAACGTTGCTCACGTCCGTAGGTTTAACCTGAAAGTACCCTACACGTGATCCCTGGGTGGTGCTAAGGGAGCAACGGCGAACAGGCGACCAGACGTAAAGTTTTACCACCTGGTCTATATACAGCACAGAATTACGATGTGACTGTAAAAGTTTTGCGTCCTTGAAAGTAATGACTGCTAGTTTTCTTTTCAATTTGGTTTGTTAAAATGTTATCAAAAGAGTCAATTTTGTTTCTTACCTTACTAGATTTTACTTTATTCTTTCAAAGACTTTTTAAAATACCTTCTAGTTCAGCTGAAGCAGAAGCCAAATTGATGGTGTTCATTAGAGGAGGGATTTATTTCAACATGTACAAACATTTATTTAATTTTATGTGACTAATCACTAAAATATCTCTTCTTGAATGTTCTCAAAGCTATCTTCTACAGAAATATGAAACAAGAGTTGGTCCTCTTTAAGTGATCCATACTTCCTCTCGGAGCCTACAGAGTGCGTGGTCACTTTTACGACGTCACCCCGGAGAAATATCACTCCACGTACCACCCATAGCCGACCTTCGTAAGGCTGTATATTACATACTCAGAGCAAAAATGATCACAAGAAAGTAAATATTACATACCTTGAAGCCTATGTACAGTGTATGAAGAGTAGAAAAACTGATAGTCCGTAGTCACCAAAAGCTTTTCATAATTATGCAATTGATTTCACGTCTCACTAACTACTTTTACGTTTTTCTGAAACGCCGAGGTGCCGGAATTTAGCCTCGCAGGGTTTCACTTACATGCCGTTAAATCTACGGTGACGAGCCTGACATATCTGAGCACCAAATACCACCGGTCTGTGTCATGATCAAACATGCTAACTTCAGGCCAGGAGACTAGCACTCTACCGCTTGAACTACTCAGCCCGGCCTAAAGTTTTTCAATTTTCAATTTATTTTATTACAATTTACTTTTCTTCGCACCGACGCAAGTAGATCTTATGGTGACGATGGGATAGGGAAGTGCTAGGAGTGGGAAGGAAGCGATCGTGGCCAGCATTTTGCTGGTGTGAAAATGGGAAACCACGATAAACCATCTTCAGGGCTACCTACAGGGGGTTTGAACCCACTACCTCCCGAATGCAAGCAGATAGCTACACTACCAATATTAAATATATATACAGTATGATACAGACATATATCTAACAAATAGTCTAAATGTAAATCCATGACGTTCTCACAGGTATATTTTGTTTCCAAATTATTCCATTTGAAAACTGAACGAACGTTGATGAAGGAAAAAATCATCATCATCATCATCATCATCATCATCATCATCATCATCATCGTGAATCTGCCTATCAGCAGATCTACCAAGCCGATCTGCCTTCTGCCATCCTTTCATTCTTCCGGTATCTTCCATTAATTTTCGCACTGACACTCATCTGATAGCTCTTTCTTCCTCTCAACCATCTCCCTGCAACTTTTCCTTCCAGTGCCTGCGTTAATGAACATTTCCTTCGTAAACAGTGACCTAACCGATTCTTCTTTCCCTTTTGAATGGTTTCCAGTATTGCCGTCCTTTGGTCACATATTCTTTACCATATTACTTCATCCCTTAGTTTTTCTTGTTGGTTGATCTTCTCCATTGTTCTCCATACCCACATTTCTTTCTTCCTCCCTTCTCAAAGTGGAAGTCTCAGACCCATAAGGTGCAACGCTATATATAAAGCAATTCACTAACTGCTTCTAAAGGTCCCTATTAAATGGTCCACTCATCAGTACATTTTACTTCATGTGTGCTTCTTTGGCCATTGCGATCCGGCTCTTCACCTCATCCAAACATTATAGATCACCTCTGATTGTACTTCCTAAATATCTGAATGCAGATAGTTGTTCTATTTCTTCTCCTGAGAGAACTATCTTTGCTGTTACACCCTTTTTCTTACTCACTATCATTGCCTTCGTCTTCTTTTGTTCATTTTCATATCAAAGTTTTCACACAATATGTTCAAATTTTTCCATCATGATATTCATCATTTTCTCAGTTTCTGCCAGGACAACCATGTCCTCAGCAAATCTGGTGCGTTCAATTTTCTTTCCTTGCATATTAACACCTTGATTACCTTGATAAATTCCAACTATTTCCTCAAAATATATATTAAACAAAGTTGGTGAAAGACAACAACCTTCTGAAAAACCTTTACCAATTTTGTTTTCTTGCGACAAATTCCGTCCTACTCTTATCGGAATTGTTTGATTTTTGGGAAGATTCTCTGTCAGTCTACTCCGTTTTTTCTTCAGTATGCCTATGATCTATCTTTACAAAAATATTTATTTATTTATTTATTTATTTATTTATTTATTTATTTATTTATTTATTTACACTGACTGACAGAGCAAATGCAACACCAAGGAGGAGTGGTTCGAAAGGGATGAAAGTTGGGGAAAAAACAGAGTCGGCACGGAAGAATAATTGATGTTTATTTCAAACCGATATGCAGGTTACACAATGCGCACGGCATCGACTCAGTAGGATGTAGGACCACCGCGAGCGGCGATGCACGCAGAAACACGTCGAGGTACAGAGTCAATAAGAGTGCGGATGGTGTCCTGAGGGATGGTTCTCCATTCTCTGTCAACCATTTGCCACAGTTGGTCGTCCGTACGAGGCTGGCTGGGGCAGAGTTTGCAAACGGCGTCCAATGAGATCCCACACGTGTTCGATTGGTGAGAGATCCGGAGAGTACGCTGGCCACGGAAGCATCTGTACACCTCGTAGAGCCTGTTGGGAGATGCGAGCAGTGTGTGGGCGGGCATTATCCTGCTGAAACAGAGCATTGGGCAGCCCCTGAAGGTACGGGAGTGCCACCGGCCGCAGCACATGCTGCACGTAGCGGTGGGCATTTAACGTGCCTTGAATACGCACTAGAGGTGACGTGGAATCATACGCAATAGCGCCCCAAACCATGATGCCGCGTTGTCTAGCGGTAGGGCGCTCCACAGTTACTGCCGGATTTGACCTTTCTCCACGCCGACGCCACACTCGTCTGCGGTGACTATCACTGACAGAACAGAAGCGTGACTCATCGGAGAACACGACGTTCCGCCATTCCATCATCCAAGTCGCTCTAGCCCGGCACCATGCCAGGCGTGCACGTCTATGCTGTGGAGTCAATGGTAGTCTTCTGAGCGGACGCCGGGAGTGCAGGCCTCCTTCAACCAATCGACGGGAAATTGTTCTGGTCGATATTGGAACAGCCAGGGTGTCTTGCACATGCTGAAGAATGGCGGTTGACGTGGCGTGCGGGGCTGCCACCGCTTGGCGGCGGATGCGCCGATCCTCGCGTGCTGACGTCACTCGGGCTGCGCCTGGACCCCTCGCACGTGCCACATGTCCCTGCGCCAACCATCTTCGCCACAGGCGCTGCACCGTGGACACATCCCTATGGGTATCGGCTGCGATTTGACGAAGCGACCAACCTGCCCTTCTCAGCCCGATCACCATACCCCTCGTAAAGTCGTCTGTCTGCTGGAAATGCCTCCGTTGACGGCGGCCTGGCATTCTTAGCTATACACGTGTCCTGTGGCACACGACAACACGTTCTACAATGACTGTCGGCTGAGAAATCACGGTACGAAGTGGGCCATTCGCCAACGCCGTGTCCCATTTATCGTTCGCTACGTGCGCAGCACAGCGGCGCATTTCACATCATGAGCATACCTCAGTGACGTCAGTCTACCCTGCAATTGGCATAAAGTTCTGACCACTCCTTCTTGGTGTTGCATTTGCTCTGTCAGTCAGTGTATTTATTTATTTAAGGACTCATTTTATTTCTTGCTTCATTGCATTAGACATGATACCCTTGAACGATAGCTGAAACATATTGGGTTCGACACTAAAAAAAGGTGAATTGGAACCATGCAGATACGTTGAAGCTGGAGACCACGTTACATATGAGATCACGGCACAAAACGGTGCGGGATACGGTTGTATCCTCATTTCATTCCTTTTCGACTTGTATTCTGAAGACGTTTTTCGAACTGTCCTTGGAATTAATCAAGGAATCGAGATTTACGAAAAACATATTACATGTGATCCGTTGCATGGAGAGAGACCTGAAGTCGGATTTTCCGTTTTAGAGATTTTTGTAGTTTTGAAATTGGCATAAGCTACTGAACACTTTAAAATGTTCTAAGTGCAATACATCAGAAGATATTAATTATTCACTGTTGTTATACCGGGCTGGTACGACTCCTTCTTTGATTGGTCAGCGCTGAGGACCTCGGTTCAGAGGGTCCCTGGTTCGATTTCCGAACCGTTAGGGAATTTTAATCTCTTGTGATTAATACTTCTGGCTCGGGGACTGGGCGTTTGTGTTTGTCCCAACGCTTAGTTTTTCATATTCAGACAACACACTACATTACCAACCACCGCAGAAACACGGAATAGTGATTACATCCCTGCATATAGGGTTGGCGGCAGGAAGGGCATCTGGCCGTAAAATAGGTTCAAATCCACATTTGCGACTCAGTTCGCACCCGTAAGCTCACAGGTGTGGGAAGAGCGGTGAAAGAAGAAGAAGAAGAAACTATGCCGGGCTGAGTGGCTCAGATTGTTGAGGCGCTGTCCTGATCCCAACTAGGTAGGTTCAATCCTGGCTCAGTCCGGTGGTATTTGAAGGTGCTCAAATACGTCAGACTCATGTCGGTAGATTAACTGGCACGATAATATGATCACTGAGTATTTGTAGAGCATGACGTATCCACCAACCTGTGCACGATATTTGCGTGAAACTCTTTAAAAGTTGTAATAATTTGAAATTTTGAACGTTGGTACGACAAGTTATATTGAATTCGTGACGTATCCGACTCACGCGCCTGGTGCATGACCAGCACGTTGGTTGTAATCGCGAGGTAATACTGGTCATCGGGCGGATCACACGTCAGGCGCGTGGCTAGATTACTGTGCACTTTTACTGCGGATAACAAATTCATATGTTTGATTACAAACATAAATATATTCATATTTTCACTTTTCTATTATACAATTTTATGTCACAATGGTTTCATCATTGCAAAATTGCAAACTGCCGAGGCGTCTGTCGAAGCGCGCCATTTATTATGTGGGCCTCGTGATTTTGAAGGAACTGCATTGTGGACCTTCTGAACGAAATATAAATAAAATGATAACATAAGCATCATGACTGAGTCAAAAATGATTATTACAAGTTCTTTAATGTTACTCATAAATATGATGCAAGAATTAACGAAAATTAATTTCACTGAACATACTGCAGTAGTGGAATTTATTTCAAAAGCGGAATCACTCGAAATTCTCTTGAAAAATAATAAATAGAAAATACAGTGTCTCACCTCGCATTGCAATTGTCTTGCTGCTCAAAGATCCCAGAAAGAATGATGTATGACGACAGGTGTGGAGAAGAAATAACGCTGAAAACGGAATACGCATGCTCAAATCCGGCTACGGTTGAACCTGCTAGTAGATTGGACGTACACGATATACAGAATGACAAGGACAGTTTTCCTTACCGTGCAAGAAACCCTGTAATTCACGTTTTTAGCACCCTTCCCATGACGCGCTAGGTGTTTGATCCGCACATGTTTATAAACTAGCGTCACGCACCTAGATAGTGGGACGTGAATCCAATAACATTATTATTAATATTAAGAAAATTGTTTTGAGTTTTCTCAAAAACTCAGTTGTGTCTTTCACTAATTTTATTACCTCCTGTGCAAAGATTTCGTGACTAGGAGTGTCAAAGACTAGAACTGCTGCGTAACGTAGTTTGTTAAGAAGATCCATAGGTAGCGCAAGAAGTCAAAACATCAATATGCAATTTTACATCCCAGACACTTTTGTTCAGCTCTGTTGTAAGACTTCCATTGATGACTTTGAGTCTCTTTCCACAAAACGGTTTGGCGTGAAAACCATTCGCTACCTAGAGGACACCTTGATACTGGTTGGCAGTTTATAAAACCTTCAATTCCTGCTGAGCAGCATCTGCGAAATAAGCGAGGAGTTTGAGGAATGTAACTTCATGGCAATCACCAAGCAGAAAATCAACAACTTTGGACGGAAAAGTCCTTGAAAGGATGTCACAGTTCAGGTACTACAGGCTAACGTAATAATAATAATAATAATAATAATAATAATAATAATAATAATAATAATAATAATAATAATAATAAAAGTAATAGATTTATTGCAGCTAATAACCATTAATCATAAAACAATTATAGTGAAATTGAAAGTTTATTCACTACAGAATTCCTCAGGAGAACTCTCCCTCCTATCACACCACTCAGCGTGATAGCGTTTATATTTCTGTCCACATAGTTGACAGATGCACTCTATGTCTGGCTCGTGGAAGGCTTTGGTTTTACACACTCGAAAGTGGAAAGCGTGCATTGAGAAACAAGTTACCATATTCGAAGATCATTGTGGGGCGTTTTGCAGTCTGAAAATGTCATGGCTTCAGTTGCATAGGACTCAGCCTGCAGGATTTAGCCTGGAGCTCTGTTAGCAGATCATAGTAGGCGAATCTATAGTCTTATATTCTCTACCTCAGGATCACTCAAACGCCCAAAATATCACGCGTGCAAACAGAGGCGCAGAGGTTTCGTGCACCTTGCATCGGTTCGAACCAGCGTTTTGTGTCGGGGCGACTCTGGTAATCTCGGCTCAATTCTGCTCGGATGGTGGAGCACTGCAGAGTAAGTGAGGAAGGGGGGGGGGGGGGGCGAACTGGCGGAGCGAGCGAGACAGCATTATTGCTGCAAGTTCATGGAGTGGGGGTCTCCACTCGGGTCAACCTAGCGAAGTCGCCTTTTGTACTTTGCGCCACGCAGTGCAGTGCACCGGTGCATACACCCTGAGAGACTTCACTGTATATAAAATAATTCCCTGGCTAATTCATAAGTTTGTGTGGACGGGACGTTTAGTGCCAAATACAAAGTCTTCTTTAGAAAATTTGCCTTTGTTTTTTCAATTACGTTGTTTTTGGTGAGTAAGGGCCGAATGATTTTCATTCCCATAGGTTGCGATGGGACTTATTTTATTAAGGAAGATCTTAATAACCGTGTCAATTGATAGCCTTCGTAGTAGATGATATCACTAACCCCTATTACTGGTGTGTCGCCCTCTTTACTACATGTTTCATGAAGAAGCTTCTGGAGGTCTGCAAGGTTCCACCAATATAGTTGAAATAATTAACAAATTTTAGGGAGACTTGTTCATAGTACAGTTGATCTGTGGCGACAACTCTAGCACTGAATATCATGTGAACTAATTTTTCCATGTTTAACTGGATTCTTTTTTGCTCAGGGTACCAATGAATTCTAGCATTCCTGCAAGACTTCTAAATTGGTAAAGCCAAGAGACATGTCATCTGAAGTATGTAGAGCGATGTTCCCTTCAAATCCTTTCAGTATTTTCACGATTTCTGCAGTAAGCAGATTGAATAAGAGCGGACTAATCGGTGTCACCCTGTAGAACACTCCTCGTCGTTATGATAGGTCGTGAGGACTGAACATAGTCTCTTATAATAACTGTATTATCCTGTGAGATATTTGCCAATATGTTTGTTACATAATTCGACAATAATACCGGTTGAAGAAAACAAAAAAGCAGAGTCGACACTGGCAGGAGAGTATTTCTGAGATTAAAACATCTTTTGTACGTAGGTGGATCAAAAGGTTAGTAGCACTAACGCGCCGTAGCAGCGCGCTGTGTGTCGCAAACGTGGGCACAGTGGAGAAAGTGACAGACACTGCCCACACGTCTGTTAGGCAGGTCGCTGTGGTGTCTCGTCTAGTATTGTGGAAATAGCGGACAAATGCAATGGCGCGTCAACTGGACGTTCACTCTAAATATGAGGTGTGTGCGACAATCCGATTCCTATAGGCCAAAAGGAAGAATTGCACGGGCATTCATCGTGAAGTGCTGTGTATGGGGAGCGGGGCATTTCCCGGCAAGGTATCGTAAAGTGGTTTCAGCAATTCGAAGCCGGACGCACGGATATCACGGACAACCATCGCGAAGGCAGGCCCGCAACGTCCAGGACCCGTGCAAAGATCAACAGTGTGAATGCGATCATTAGACAGAACCGGCGCATTAAACTGAGAGAAATCGCGACGCAGCTGAACATGTCGTATGGCAGTGTGTTCGCCATTGTTCACAAGGGCCTTGGATATCGTAAGCTGTGTCGAAGATGGGTCCCACGTCTTCTCACCGATGAGCACAAGGGACAACGTTTCCAATCCTCCCTGGAATTTTTGCAACGCTATGCCGCAGACGGCAACGGGTTTCTGCGGAGAATCGTCACAGGCGACGAAACGTGGGTCCCCCACTTCACCCCCGAAACAAAGCGAACATCAGTGGAATGGGTGCACCCCTCATCACTACAACGAAAGAAGGCCAAGGTTCAACGTTCAGCCGGTAAGGTTATGGCGACAGTGTTCTTTGACATGCAGGGTTTGCTGCACGTGGAATTTATGATCAACGCGGCGTCATATTGTCAAACGTTGCATCGGTTGCGTGAAGCGATTAAAGAGAAGCGCCGGGGAAATTGAGAGCTGGTGTGATTTTGTTGCACGATAACGCAACACCTTACAAGGTCCGCCAAACGAGAGAACTGCTGCAGTGTTTCAAGTGGGAGGTCTAGTAACATCCACCCTACAGTCCCGACCTAGCGCCATGTGTCTTTCATCTGTTCGGTAAGCTCAAAACGGAGCTCGGTGGTCGACGTTTCCAGACCAATGAGGAGGTGAGGGATGCTGTCTCCGAGTGGTTGCAGAACGCTGGAGGAAATTTCTATGCATCCGGCATCGAGAAGTTGGTTGTGCGTTCGCAGAAATTTTTGGAGTCTCTTGAAAACTATGTGAAAAAGTGACGTTACAGTGTATGTCGTTATAGTCGTGTTGCTGTTGTATAGGTGGTGTAATAAATGGCCATAACTGGGAAGTGCAACTTATTTTCTGATCTGCCCTCGTACATCCATGACCTCAAATTCGTAACTTTTTCGGGTATCAAGAATTGTTATGCTTTACGTGTCTTGGTTTAATGGGGGCAAACATCATCATCATCATCACTAAACGATATACTCATTTCTGAATGTCATGACTCTCCTGGTTTTGCTGGTCACATCTCTGCTGTAGCGTCGTTATTCTGGCCTATGTTCGGTTTTCCTAAGGGCACTTTGAAATGATAAACCAATGATAGTCTTCACTTGTCCTGTCCATCGGGTTGCAGTCTTTCCTTGTGGTCTACTGCCCTCAAACTTCCCTTCCATAATCATCTTCGCGAGATTTTCCCCATGTCATCCCGCAATGCGTCCACAATACCAAAATGAAGAAAAGAAGCAACCTGAAACATTCTTTCACTGATACGAGAAAAAGTGCTTTACAAAATCTTCAGCTCCAGAATGATGATGGTGCTTGTAGTTTAAAGGATAGTAGCATCTAGGTCATCGGCCCCTAAGGGTACGAAATGAGACTAAAATGCAATGTCAGTTTAAAATTCCAAAATTCATCCAGTGGCCAGAATTGGAAACTTGATGAAGAATGAATGGGTGAATATGAATGTAAAATAATCAGCAGTTCCAACTCACAGTACGGAAGTTAAAAATAATTCCAAAATCAATCCGCTGACTACTGTACAATTCAAAACGACGACGATGAACAATGATTATGAACTTAAAACAATCAGTGGATCCGACGCGCAGAGCCCCACCTTCCCAGAAACTATCTTAAAACAATGGTATGTACTGAACAAGGGGCTGCTTCCAAAATGCAATCCTGAATCGCTATGCTTGTTGTCTAATGGGGTCCTAAATCCAGGCCATCGGCCCCTCATAATGATCTTTTCGCTAGTAAAGTAGAACTATGGTATTTCTCATGTTGTGGTACTAATCACAAGTAACGTTGATTCACGGTGTTCCTCACATTGGGGTACTACTCACAGGTAATATACTATGCACAGGTAACGGAGACCTATGGAGTTTCTCACATAATGGAGCCATTCATAGGCAACGCAAACCTATGGTATTCCTCACATTGTGGTACTAATCACAGGGACCCGTTTCATCCCGTGCTGTTCCTCAATAGTGGGTACTAATCACAGGCAACGCATACCCAAGCTGTAGCTCATACAGTCATATAGTCGCTCATATAGTCGCTAATACGGTAACCGCTATTGGAATAGATTTTGGCAATGTTATTACTCATTAGAGAGGAAGTAATTAATCGCAGGCAACTCACATATCCGTGGTGTTCCTCGAAACGCAGGCCTATGATGTCCACAACCAGAAGCGGAAACACCCCAGTGAGGATAGCCTCTTTTTATCTCCTTGGGGTATTCCAACTGAACCTGGACTGAGCGGAGTCTCTGTCATAGTGGCGGATACTACAAACGGGTACTGTAAACTCATAGTGATCCATCCACAGACCCATGGTATTCCTCAGATCGTGCTACTAATCGCAAGAAAAGTCAACTCATGGTGTTCCTCGCATGATGGTACTAATCACGGGTAATGGTTCAAAATTCAGCATAATAATAACAATGAACTATAATCATACATTGCAGAAGAACCTCCGCACGACAATGTTGGACCAGCTGTGAGAGGGGGAAACCGCATCCAGCTTTGTAAATACCTAGTCAGATATTTACTGATATTCCTTAAATCTCACTCACAGCAGGTAACCCTAAAAATCGAGCGAGAACAAAACATTTCGGAAGATCTCGGGAAATTAATAATAAAAATTGGCTAATACGGTAACCCCTATTGGAATAGATGTTGGCAATGTCATTAGAGAGGAAGTAATTAATTAAGAATTTTGGAATCATTCGGTGAAGCTCACTTCATTGGGAGAAATATCTTTAATTATGCCCAGAGAGAAGTTCGCCTGTCTATCGGCAGAGTGGAAATGACACGAGGCAAGGTCATTGCGTCAGAATACACGGGAAAGTAACCCAAAGAATTAATTAATTATACCCGAGAAAGAAGCAGAAATAATCAACGAACAACACCATTGTGATTGGAGAAATAGGCGGAATCTCTGGCGTGAGTTTCAGAAAAATCGCCGAGTGATTAGAAGACAGGATGATTACACATTAGCCGGGGACGCGTTGTACCGTGTCCATAGATTATGTATAAATACCACTTCTGACCACGAGAGAACCACTCAGCATTCATCAGTCCCACAGGGTGAACCTGCGACAGTCGACACCAAGAAGAGAACTTACAAAATTAAAGTATTAGAAGATAGACTCGGAAATTTCAAAAGTCTTTAGGATTGAATGACAGAACCTTTAGAAACTATTGAGGAGTAATAGAGACAACGTTGATATTAAAATATTTTATTTACGACATTCATCCTGGTAGGTGGGAATATCATAGTGGATATTTGTAGGATTCATGAACTTCTGCGAGGGAGACAGCGAAGTCCCAGATAGCTCTTTTAAATTGTTGTTTAACACGGTTCCTTGGACAATCTGTAAGGTAGAACAGTTGGTTTCTTGTGAGAGAGAGTATCATTGTCCAGTGGCTACATTTGACAAACACCTGGAAAGAGGTAAGAGCTTTCTACTATTTCCATAAGTTGACTGGTCGAGAACGGAGCGGTGTGATCCATTTTGTGTTACGTGCATAATAAAATCTGTTATTTTGTTAGTTCAGGATCAAGACAAGTGCAAAGTCAGTGTAATTGATAAGTTGATATTTCAGTGAAGAATGCCACCTATCATTATGAGGCACTAAGTCGGAGGTTGATGGCTTGCTAAATGCAACCAAAAAGACGCCACATAAATCAGCACAATTACAGGTCTGTCTAATTCCAATAACATGTCTTTGTAGTTAGACACGTAAATGCTTTTCCTCTTAAATTAGTGAATCATGACATCGCGTTGTGTATGTGGCGTGTGTAAAATTAAGTGTGTTGCGATGATTTTGTATCATCCGCAGAAAGTACCAGGAAACACTGTAGGTAAGCTTGTTGGTCATTTCTGTAGCTGCGACGCGTAAAACTGTGTTATTCTTAAAATGTGAAATTAAATATTACATTAAAATCAGTTGAATATGTTCATGCCGGTAAAAGTTGTAATAATGATAATGTAAAAGTAACAATTATGTGACGAAGGCAAATAATAATAATAATAATAATAATAATAATAATAATAATAATCAAATTAGGAATAAATTGAGATACGTAATAATAATGCATTCTTCAGTTGTGTGAGCGAAGTTGACAGTTTCATATCAAAATCCAGTGAAGTGAGATCATTTCGGCATTTGGGAATTTAATTTTGTGACGCCGTGTGTTGGAGAGAGAGAATCATGGCATGCTATTTTGCTTCTGAGGTGTGGGAAAAATTAGAGAAGCTACTTTGAGATCATTATTAAGTTGTTTAGTTACGGGACAACTTGTACTTAAAATATGATCAAGCAAGAATAAATGGATCGAAATGAGGAATGAAATATTTATGAGAATAATTAAGAAGAAAGTTTGAGTGAGAGTAAGCCCTGTATTTTATGAGTGGGAAGTTCTAAGCAGGATGCCTAAGAGAATGGAAAGGATTTTTTGTGACAGTTTGTATATGTTGATATGTAACATTTCCGAGACAGGCTGTATAAGAAGAGCGACATCCTTTAGCGATCCTGAATTATGTTAAACAGAGCGATTTAAAAATTTAAGGATTGTCAAATCCGAATGAGTGCTTTGTAACACACATTTCTTTTATGTACAAGTGATGTTCTCCCATGATTATTATTTTACGTAAGACTGTGGATAACGTCATTTAAGTCGAGTTGAGGATTCCATTTGATAACAGCGAAGTGCATTTTCGTTATAACGGACTTCACGAACAAAATACATTCTTGCACACGGTCGATGTTATACTTGCTTATTGGACTTTACTTTATTCTGTACCTTTGCGAGGCGAAAAAACATCGCGAATTGTAAACATTGCGGGTGAGAGAATTAGATTGAGAGTTACCCTGCGTATGTTGATGAAAATTTACTTCAATGAAGAGTTCACAATGACACATGTTTGGAGTGCTGACATTGCAGGTTATTTGGAGCTTCACACTCTAGGATATGCCGCGAATGTCGTAGTGAATACCAGACAAGATTTGAGTGTTCTTTTATTTAGCGAATGTCACTGTATATGTTTACGTTTTAAGGAGTGACAGATTGAGCTACTCAAACCCGTTATTTTATTCGATTTCACACTTTATAGTAGGAAATGGACATAGTTAATAGTATTCTAGATTCGAGTTTATTTCTGTAGCGGATTTTACTTCATGTGCTTGAATTTCGATGAGAATTGCATTGAAATATCCGGACCTTGTGTTTGAAATTATCAACTTTGTCCGACAGCATCAGTGATATGAAGATACCATAATGTTTCCTCAACGATAGGTTCGGGATTCCGCATGTACTGTACATTATTACTGTTAGAGGTGTGGCGACACTTTAGTGTTGATTCAGCTATAGGTTTGGGATACCGCGTGTACATGATTACTGTTAGGAAAGTGTAGACACTGTAGCATTAGCAGAACGATAGGATCAGGACGCCGTTTGTAATAGCCAAGGCATAGGTTAGGCATATTCAAGGATCGGCTTGATGATAGTGCCTGCAGTAGTGGATGCGGGTTTGGAAGATATTAGCAAGTACTATTTAGGCCATGTTTCGACATAACCTTTGCTAGCTGGAAAGTGCTCCCACCATAGCTTTTCATCAGTATTGGCTAAAATGTAAGGGTTGTCCCGCGTGGAAAGCTGGCTAATGTAGACTGGTCACTACTACTTAGCCACGTGAACTTTCATTTTCGATTTTACACTGTTTGTCTGTCACTTCGAGATTTATTGTTCGGATGTACGGTATGCTACGATAGCGCAGGGTGTTGACACTCAGTTAATTTATGTATTGAGAAATTTACACTACGAATGCGGTTTCGATTCGTCAGCTGTTATAATGTTTTTAGTATTTCTTACATTATTGGCATTACTTGGGTGAAACATTGGTCTACCGATTACTTGTCTTAGGACTCAGTGTTGTCAAGTTTGGGTATACTTTATTCTGGGCCATATTGAAAAATTAATAATAATATCAGTATCGATTGCCTTTCTTTGCAGATGATCTCGCTCACCTTACTTTCTGTCCTGATCTAGCTACTCAACAAATCAATTACCTGCATCAACGCACAGATCAGATTGGACTCAAAATCTCCTACACCAAAACCCACTTCGTTTCTGACATAATATATATGCTCCACCACATTTTCTGACAACCCAGGGTAGAATCTTGAAAGTGGAAAGATTTAAATACCTTGGTGAATGGGTTGAATCCAACAGTTAAAATAAGTTCACGGTCTTGACATGTGTTAACAAGTTTGAAACAGTCTTCCGAAAATCAAAGCATATATAACATATATAACAAAGACCTGAAACATTATATGCAGTAGAATGTTTAACGCTTCGAACACATAATCTCCTTGAAAAACTGGCAATTATGGAAAGAATGATTAACCGAAAAATTTTTGGCCCCTACCTCAAAGATGGTGTTACAGACTTCAGAGAAACTTACCTAGTGTGCAAATCAATTGGGACAAGACGATTTATTACTATATGTATAATACAGTTAGGAGCTTACTGAATATTAATAACTAACGTGTCCTCCTTTTGCTTTAGTGACCATCTGAACACGCTGTGGCATAGATTCGATGAGGTTAGAGCAGGTGTTTGGTAGTTCCTCGCCATGAAAGCACACATTTATTAACATGCGTTCCTTTGTTGAACAGTCCATTTTATCAAGACGCCTTTTCACAATACTCCACAAATTCTATATGGGGTTTAAGTCTGGTGATTTACCTGACCACTGAAGCACATTAATGTTGTTTTGTTTTCTTCCACGAATGTCTTGACTGCATTAGAAGTGTGACACGGGGCCAGATCATATTGAAATGTACGTCAACCGTCTGCGAAGGTCTGTACGAATGGCATAATCCTGCGCCTGAGGATTTACATGTATTTGGTTGAATTCATCATGCCATCAACTGGAACTAGAGCCTCAGGACCACTTGCAGTGAAGAAACTCCAAAACATTTTTTGGGGGATGTTTTACAGTCTGTTCAAGATGCTCAGCTCGCACTGCCTCATGGGTGTTTCGCCTGACTACCCGTGCTCTGTAACCTTGAACAATAAAATGTGATTCGTTACTGAAAATTACACGTTTCCAGTCATTGGAGGTCCAAGATTGATATATACTTTGGCCCATGCCAACCGTTTTTTCTTCATGGCAGGCGTTAACATCTGCTTCTTTATTGGCTTTCGTGCCTTCCGCCCGCAATCAAGAAGCCTATGGCGTACCGTTGAAGAATCATTTTCAATCCCAGTAGCCAATAAATCCCTCTGAAGGTCTTTGCTTGTCTTGTGAGGATGAATTCTACTGTTTCTAAGTAGAATTTTGTCAGTTCTAGGGTTTGTTTTTCGTTTCCGTCCACATCTGCCTTCTTCTCTTTGGAGACAATGAGGCAGTATCACGATATGCCCTAAGAAGTCTTGAAACACTAGATTTTCCCAAACCAACAACAGAAGCAATGTCTCTTATAGTCATAGATGTGTGTTCACGAAGAGCAACTATTTTGCCCGCTTCGTTGGTGAAATGTCCTTTTTAAAACAAACACAAAGTTTTCCTCTCGAGAACACATGAATAACACAGACTGTCGCTATACAATACAAGCACTCACCTGAACTGGAGGGGACCAACAATTGTTGTTCATGGTCAAGGCAACAATAGTCCACCAACAGTACAACAGTTGGGCAGATAAAATCGGTTACTGATAATCAACTTCAATTCTTTTTAAAATATGAACTTGTCCCAGTTAATTTGCACACTAGGATATATACACCCACACCGAAAATATATCAATTGTAATTTGGAGAAGAAGGATAACATTTTACGCTCAGCTCTTCAGATTTCCGGCTGAAAGAATTTGTAAACGTTTGTTATACTACTTCAGAAGTCCCAAAACGATTCCTGCTTGAGTTGGTGAAGATTGATACCTAAGGATCTTTTAAAGTATGGAATCACAGAAACAGGCATTCAACTCTGAGCACCAGTTAAACACAAACTTAGACAGCTTCATCAAGAAGAAGTTTCAACCCAACTGAAGCATGTCCATTCTTATGCATGGAAGAAAGCACACTGTGAAAGGATGAAATCCTGGTGGGTCCGCAAAAAGACAAACAGTTGAGATATCGCGGTCTTTATTGGCCCTAGCGATGAATAATAATAATCATAATAATAATAATAATAATAATAATAATAATCATCATAATAATAATAATAATTACAAAACAATGATATATGTATAAGCTGGGTGAGCTTCTTGTGAGTGAAAATATACTGAAAGTAGACTAATTATTTCAAGTTGATTTCCCGTTTTGAATTTACCTTCATGAAGCATATGCAATGAATTAAAATTTGCCTTGCTATTTTGAAGATGGAATGCCGATGATTTTCAACGTGCAGGAAAGTTTATTAAACTGTCGGGAAACACAAAACGACGTGGTCCTCTGAGTAGTCTGTAGAAATCTTTGTTCAACGTCTGGAGTGATTAGGAAGTAGTTATGTTACAGTGAAGTAAAGGGTGAGGGAAAGCAATTCAACTATGCCATTAGTGCCTTGCTCCTCTCGTCATTTGGTGCGGACTCTCAACAAGGAGAGAAACAATCTGTAGAGCTCTCCAAATGGACTGCTCTTGGACAAGTTACTCTACCTATTCAACATCACGTTAAGGCTGCGCAGAAAATGTTGTCGTATCTAACAATTTTATGATTTGATTAATGAGGTTGGGTTCCAAATATCACAAATTATAAGCTCCCCATACCACATCTCATATTTCTTCCAGAAATAACATTAATTTCTTCCTACGTCTAGACAAGAACACAATAACAAGGTATAGGCAGCAATAATGAAAACGAAAACCTACTACCTGTTTTCCAGTCATTGAACGGGTCAGGGATGTAATGAATGAAGCAGATATAGGCTGTTAGTACGATGGGGTCGCCACTCCCAAAGTGATTTATTAATGATTGATAGATGCTATGAAATGAGAATGGAGAGTGTTGCTGTTATGAAAGATGACAGGGAAAACGGGAGTACCCGGAGAAAAACCTGTACCGCCTCCGCTTTGTCCAGCAAAAATCTCACATGGAGTGACCGGGATTTGAACTACGGTATCCAGCGGTGAGAGACCGACGCGCTGCCGCCTTAGCCACGGAGGATCACCGGAAGCAAATAATATTGATTGAAAATATAACATATTACATTATTAATCTCATAAAGTAATATACATTTTCTAATTATCATGTTCCAGGAGCAACTTTTTGTATCCAAAGATATAGTTACAAATTATCCCATTATCACATTTTTCAAGGATATTAGTTGACGACGGGTTTAATATTGATGACTATTGGAGATAGAGATGGCAGATTAATGCTACGACGGAACAACTTCAGATGCTGTAAATATTGTCCTAGCTACCTACTTTGAATTGCCACGCAAGATCTGGTCAGCTCTTAACCCAATAACAAACAACACTAGCAGGTGTGCCAATTTCCTGCAAAAGTGAAAGAAAATAACATTCTCCAAGTTGCGACTTTGGCTCTAAAAAGCAGACTGTTCACCCTGCAGCTCAAGAATGTCCTCTGGGAGCTTTCCCTGGGATCCAAGAGAGTTCCTAGTTATGAAGGAGGCATCAATAGATTTTATTCGTGCCATTGCCATTATGCCATTGTACAGTAATTTTATTATGGGATAATTTTGTAAATATTAATTATCGATATAGCAATACGCTAAATAAGTAAAAAATCACATTCATTTCATTAAAAATCTTAATTTTCAAAAGCAAACCACTATTTTGTAGAACTAAAGATAAAATGGTATCAACAGAGGAAGGCTTGCAACAAAACAGAAAGAGAAAAACCTTCCTCTTTTAGCTAAACTTCAGTAGATGACTAAATACACACCCAGTATATTCTTCATGAAAGACTTGACGTTGACATTCCAAGTCGACCTACCTTTTATCTAGCTGATTTTCCCTTATAATTCATGGAATGTGAATCTACAATGATCAAGATTATTGTAAACATACGCTGAATCAGAATGTTAAAACATTTTGAAAATTGTGTTGTATCATGAAACATTGAACTGAAAATCTTGCAGTCTAGTGGTAATTTAACGGTGATTTATAATGTCATAAGTTAGCAGAACATAGAAATACTGTTTGTCCACCCCTTAGCCCATTTTATTAATACGGGGTAGGGAATGGGGTGATAAGAATTTCTACGGCATATGTTTACGGCCGGATGCCTTCCCTGACGCCAACCTCAGTTGTGAGGCTAATGAAGGTGAAATGAATGATGGTGGATGATACTGAGTAAGGAGGTAGAAATAATTATGCTCTATCCTACTAACGAACCTTTCCTGGCATATTCCTGCAAGTAAAAATAAAAACCACAGAAAACCATTCTCACGACAGCCGATGATGGTTTTCGAACCCACGCGTCTCCTGAATGCAGAGCTTGGATCCATATCCACAGCGCGTTAACAGGCGTGATCACAGAAATATTAATGTTATTCTTCAATTAGAATTGAAAAGAATGAACGACTATTACAAGAGACGAGAGTTCGCTTAGTTTATTAATTACTGTATAATAAAATATTAAGAATATCAACAGAAAAATCTCGCAAGGTTTTCGCAACAAAATAACACTACAAATGAAAGAATAAAGTAAGCTTTTCACCGATTTTATAACGTAATTATATTCACAGGACCTACAATTTTACGTGGAAATAGAACCATATATAAGTGATTTATATGCTCAAAAATCTCTCACACTTTGATCAATAAACGAGCCGTAGTATCTTGGTCAGAAGGCAGTGACTAAGACACTCGGCTCTCACACCCCCAAAACAAAGTAAAACAAAGGAAGATAAATAAAAATAAGCGCACACGAAACATTGGAACCGGACGAGTTGGCTGTGCGGTTAGAGGCGCGCATCTGTGAGCTTGCATCCGGGAGATAATGGGTTCGAACCCCACTGTCGGCAGCCCTGAAGATGATTTTCCGTAGTTTCTTATTTTCACAGCAGGCAAATGCTGGAGCTGTACCTTAATTAAAGCTACGGCCATTTCCTTCTCTCTTCTAGGCCTTTCCTATCCTTTCGTCGCCATAACACCTTTCTGGGTCGGTGCGACGTAAACCAAATTTAAAAAAAAACATTGGGTTCTCCCACTGTACAAAAAGAGTAGTAGCCCAGTTAAATCGTGTTATTTTTTGGTTACAATAGGCTATGCTTTACGTTGCACCGAATATATAGGTCTTATGACAACAATGGGATAGGAAAGTGCTAGGAGTGGGAAGGAAGCGGCCGTGCCTACAAGTTGCTGCGACTTCTCGTCAGACTAAGATAAGTCGTATGGTCAGTGAATAACAACAAGAAAGAGAGGAAAAGGTAGAATCTTGTTCTTATTCTTCTTCTTTTCCTTATTATTCTTCTTCTACTAATTTCCCCACACCTGTAGAAACGAGGATGCGAAATGTGCAGCACACGGTGGATTTGTCCCTGTTTTACGGCCGGATGCCCTTCCTGACACCAACCCTATGGTGGGAAATAATCACTATTGTATGTTTCTCTGGCGGTAGTAGTGTGGTGTGTTGTTTGAATATCAAGAGGGTACTGTTGGGACAAACACAAACATCCAGTCCCTGAGCAAGAAGAATTAACCAGATGGGATGAAAACCTCTGATCCGGATGGGAATCGAACCCGGGACCTATGATGCGAACATCTCAACGCTGACCAGTCAGTGAAGGAGTCGGACAATAAGGGAGCATAAATAAAGAATTATAAATAAAGGGACTAGCACTCCTCAAATCCGACATGCTCGCGTGGAATTCAGGGGACGTTGGCCATAAGATCAGGGGTGCTACTGATTCTCTGACGCAAACTGCCAACATGTATGCAGGCTGTTATATTGCAGCGGCAAGTGTACTCTTGTTACTCAGGGGTCAATAACACAAACTTTAAGATAACCTTATAAAGTTTGAACGAAGTCAGTGACCCAACAATTTTATAATTTTGTCGATCGGGTAAGTTTCACACCCTATACTCTCTTCAGTACCTAACAAAGTTTAAGACCCCCAGGGGAAATAAGTCGCTAGTCTCATGGTGTAGGGGTTGCGTGCCTGCCTCCTACCCGGAGGCCCCAGGTTCGATTCCCGGCAAGGTCATGGATTTTTACCTGGAACTGAGGCCTGGTTCGAGGTCCACTCAGCCTACATGATTAGAATTGAGGAGCTATCTGACGGTGAGGTAGCGGCCCCGGTCTGGAAAGCCAAGAACAACAGCCGAGAGGATTCGTCGTGATGACCACAAGACACCTCGTAATCTGCAGGCCTTTGGGCTGAGCAACGGTCGCTTGGTAAGCCAAGGCACTTCAAGGGCTGTAGTGCCGTGCGGTTGGTCAGGTTAGTTAGGGGAAATTAGTCATTTAATTCCTGGTCCTACATTTAGGGTACGAATTGGTCTGCAAAAATATTTTTTGGCGTATTCGTGTTGATATGCAACTTATGAAAAATAACTGTTGAAATATCGAATCACGTTTATTACTTACAATTTTTGAGAACCTATAAAAGTACTCCACTTTTGGGTTTAAAGGCCATCCTTTCACTAAATTCTTCTTCTCCTGCTTTTTTCCTAGCATCTAGTTACGTACTGGTAGTGTGTCCGCTTTTAAGCATGCCATCCTCCACAGCCTCAAGGGCATCAGCTTCAGTTATGCCTACAAAACGCATGTCTTTCTTGATGCAGTCGAACCATCGCTTCTTAGTACGACCTCGGGATCGAGAACCTCCAGGAACAAATTGAAGGTGTGTAAGTATCGTTCTGCCTGCAGGGCTTCAGATGACATGACCATATCGTCTAGTCTTGCTTGCCGCATCTCCGCGACTCCCAGTCACCTTCGGACGTCTTCATTTCTAACGTTGTCCAGTCTTGGAAGACCCAGTGGCCAACGTAACAATTTCATCTCTATACCATGTAGAATCTGCTAGTACGTATTAGTTGTAGGCCAACATTCCGACCCATACAGTTCAACTGGTCGGACCGTGGATTTGTAGAATTTTCCTTTCAGGAGCACGGTAGTGACCTGATGCTACTTCAACCATGTAGCATTTACTCGTGCTCGTGTCTGGTAATGTCTTTCCGTCTGAGGTGATGAGTGATCCAAGGTATTTAAATTGGCAGGTTTTAACTATGTATTGCTAGTCGATGCGAATGGTACCAGCAGTCAGCAAGCCACATTGTACACACTCGATTTTACTGACGTTCAGGCGCAAGCCATATTCCCATAAATGGTCTTTCCAATACAGAGTATATATGCTTAAAAGCCGAAAGATTGACGTATCACATGGTCTCCTTTTTCTGCATTTTTCATGACACTTACTGCCCAGTTCAGACGGTAACTGTAACCTCAATGATAAGACGCCATTCAGCGATAATTCTCGATCTCTTACATGTATCGACCACTGCGATCTGTTGAGCGAAGTCTGTACTACGCGATGAGCGCAAGTTCGGTAACGGTAGCTCATTCCAAAGATTTTTCAGGCGTTTCCAATTACGAATTTTTATTTATTATTTTATGACATACTTCTTTTCATGCAGAGGCTGCCTTGCGACAAAGAATACTTTTATATTCATTTCTGAAGAGAAATAGATGTAGGCCTACTTGATAAATGGTGATGGTAACCTAATTGTAACAATGATTTCTTAGAATTATCGAATGTACCCCTTAAAACTAAGATGCAATCTCCCCTAACGATGTAACTGGCAGAGACATCTGTTTCCAAAAATTAGCAGGATAAACGGAACTTGCTCCCCTCGCTCCAATTACTACACCCACTATTGCGAAATTTCAAAAAGAACATCCCAAGGAAAAACGACCCTTTCTTTCATCTTGTGGCTCTTATGCCAATATACATTCTATCGGATAGTTATTTAGAAAAATATAAGGTAGCCGTAAACCTTCCGTAGTTTAGTGAATAGGATGGTATTTGCATCCAAAAGTGGGGTATTATAGGTTCTCCAATATTTGAAAAATTATAACTCTTAAACTTCATTCGATATTTCAAGGGTTGTTTCTCATAATCAGTGGCTTAACTGAGGGCTGCCAAGGCTATCGGTGAAGCCCAAATCTCAAATGAGTGCAATGGAAATTACATGATAATGAAAGCATCAGACACATTGTTCATTTACAATGAGCAATGACTCAACTCAAGCGGCTTGTTTCTGAGTGTCCGATAGTTGTGGGGTCTGAGGGGAGAGGTGTGCTAGGCCTAGGCTTCGCTCCGTCAGAACGCCACTGCTAACCAGGGAAAGAGAGAGCAACCATGCATCTTTATCTCATATACTTACACACCTCATACTTCTGACATATACAGATAACACAGTGCTGGTATTTCACTCCCCTATGCACATACATCGTTGTAGGAAGACCCTGCAATGTCTGCCATTATAGCAGTAATATAATTTTATACGTAGATCTGCTAAAATGAAATGCAGTCTTTCAGATTTAGTGTTGTCTTTTGTTATTTGGAATAGAACCCCTGATCATGGGTCGGACACCACCACTGATCTACCGAGGAAGCTAATAAACCAGTGAACGACCAGTACAACCGCTTATAACACTGTAAAATTCTTTATGTTGATTTAATAATAATAATAATAATAATAATAATAATAATAATAATAATAATAATAATAATAATAATTGTACCGGTTGGTACACCTCTACGCCGCACTTTTGAATTTTCCGCCTTAAAGTACTCTCCTACAGCAGAAACTCGGAACTTTAAAAACTGAATTATCTCACCAGTTTCTCAGAAGATGTCACTGTGTTAATTTCGAACTGCTTTTGTTTACAAATTATCAAGAAGTGTGGACATTCTCTGATAGATGTCTCTACAAAAACTATAACCATGCACCCTGGTGCGAATGGTAGAACTTTATTTAAAGAAATTTTTTATTCATAAGTTTGTTCCTTACTAAATTTCGTTCCTTCATTTGTGGGTTGGCAATATAAATCTTTTCTTTCCGCCAGTTTTGAAGTTAGCCAATCAATAATTTCTGTCATTAATTTTCAGCCAATTGCGTCTTTCTTCTCCAATTTTGATGTGTAACTTTAAGCTACCCAATAAACGACTGCGGGTGTGTCTTAATTATTCATGAAAGATCTCGAATCTTCCTCGAGAGTATAAAAACTGCTGATTTTCCTGGCTCTCCGCCACTTCAACAACAGCTAGCTTAGTGTATGGAAGTATAGCAGGGGGCGGGTAGCGCCTCTTCCTTCGGGCAGCAGCTCTTCAACAAGGTAATGGCCGTTTAACATCTTTATTTTTTGCTAGCTCAGCAGTTTAGCCCTCGGGGAAGGTCCGAAAACTTTTCAATGTAACCTACCTATGTAGAAATGTAAGTGCCGGCTTATGTAAAATTTTCTTATTATTTTAACTGTAAATCGGGGATAGAGAGTGCTTTACCCTCTCGAGCTCCCCTTCATTTTTGATTTGAGGCGACTACGTTTTCATAACCGATTTTCTACTCTTAATGTATTAAAATTTCTTATACGAGTCACCTCCCTAGTGTGGGAATAGCCCCTGGTTAATCGGCCTAGTGCCCCTTAGGTTTGAACAAGTGTTCATGTAGGAGTGCAAGTACGCGCCTCCATTCTTTCTGCGTTTAGGGCCATTTAAGTTAACCTGTTAATATTCTATTTAGTCCCTGTAGGCTGGGTACGAGAGACCCCTGTTTAATTTTTTTAAGTTGTGCCTCGATGGCAAGTGGTTGTAAAGTATAGTATTGCCTTTATAGGCTTGAAAGATTGAGAACGGGTCACCTCTTCCTGGTGTTTTGAAAGGTGCCTCTAGGAGGCTTGACATTACTAGGTGGGAGCAAGTGCTCCGTGTAATTAGGGGTTTTCTGCCCTTTGGTAATTTGTGGTTGTAAGCTGAGAGCTCAGGAATTGTAAAAGGTGGGGCTCGAAGCCCAGATCGTTAAAGTATCTCTAAATCTTGGATTTCCTGGTTTTGTACCTGATTTGTTAACTTGTTGTTATTTGTTGAATGTTCAAATTCTATATCAAATCTGTTAAGTTTGGCTGTGTTGAAAATATAACCTTTAATGAAATTTTAATTCGTTTCTCGGTTTTGTAGTTAGACCCATTCCAGCCCGCACCTTCTTTCACCTCTGCCTTCCACGGATAACTCCGTAATAATAATAATAATATTAATAATAATAATAATAATAATAATAATAATAATAATAATAATAATAATAATAATGGTGCATAACACCTTAAAAGGCTTGATGCTGACCTAATTAGGATGAAATTAAGGGCGAGGACATCATAAACACCCAGTTCCCAAGCCAGGGGAATTAAGAGTACGAGGAGTTTGATTCCGAGAATTGAAGCGGGGCCATCGGACCATAGGCAAACATTCTACCCATTTAGCCATAAAGCCGAACTTTAATTTGCTAGTGCTGAGGCTACCATTTCTACTGATCAGGTGTTGAGTATTGGCAGTGGTAGAGGCCATGCAGTAACTTGTGAATCAGCACTAACAACACATACGGCTACTCCGGTAGCTCAAAACGCTTAAGACTTGACGTTCACTAAATCAAATACCGAAAAGGAGTAACCTAATTCTAGTGGTAGCCCATAACTTGATCGCAGCATACGCCACTGCTCATAATGTGTATACTATCTCGAATAAGCCACAACATATATTTCAGATAGATTCGTGCCATAAATGTAGGACCAGGAGTTCATTAACTGATTTTCGCTGCTGGTCTTAAACCAGCACTCCCATGTCTCTCTGAAAACTGAGGTGAAGACCGCTTGTGAAAGACAAGAGGGAATAAAGAAGAGGAGACAGAGAATAAAGCCTTCATAGAGAGTTGCTGTGACAATGTTATAGAGAATTGGGCGCTCCAGGGACGGGCGAGTGGTAGAGAAAGGGGATTCCACAAACAAAAGACGTTTCCCTTGACATCCCTAATGGGACTTTTCTAGAAGACAATCCTATTTAAAACAGAGTACTTTTTAAGAGGAGTAATGCCTTGATAATAGATTTATCGCGACAATGTTATAGACCGGTACTGAACGACAGAGATGTCGAAAGACAATGAGTGATGAAGGAAAGAGGATTACGTAGACAAAAGGCACTTCTCTTGACATCGCCCGTAGATTTCTTAAGGCAATCTTGATAAACGAAAATAACACATTTTGCGATGACAAACGGATACTGCAGTCACTCCATGAAGTAAGTAATTTGATCTTGTTATTTTTCTATTACTATTGGTCTTTCTTTCTTTCTTTCTTTCTTTCTTTCTTTCTTTCTTTCTTTCTTTCTTTCTTTCTTTCTTAATCCGTTTACACTACATGGTTAGATTTTCCCTCAGACTCAGCGAGGGGTCCCACCTCTACCGCCTCAAGGGTAGTATCCTGGAGGGTGTAACATGGATTCGGGGATACCACTGGGAAGGAGGAGCAGTACCCCGCCCAGGTGGCCTCACCTGCTATGCTGAACAGGGGCCTTGTTGGGGTATGGGGAGATTGGAAGGGATAGACAAGGAAGAGGGAAGGAAGCCGCCGTGGCCTTAAGTTAGGTACCAACCTGGCATTTGCCTGTAGGAGAAGTGAGAAACCACGGAAAACCACTTTGAGAATGATTGAGGTGGGAATCGAACTTCCTCTATTCATTTGACCTCCCGAGGTTGAGTGGACCCGGTTCTATTCCTCGTACCACTTTTCAAATTTCTTGGCAGAGCCGGGAATAGAACCCGGGCCTCCAGAGGTGGCAGCTAATCGCACTAACAACAACGCCACAAAGGGGGCATTATTGTTGTTAACAAAATTAATTTTCTTCTTACCTAGTGAGCGGCTATGTGGTTTGGGCCACGTAACCATCAGTTTGCATTCCGGAGGTAGTGGACTGTCGGCAGTTCTGAAGGTGATTTTCTGTCGTTTCCCATTTCCACACCAGACATATGTTAAGGCTGCACCATGATTTTTCGTACAAAAATCCCATAAGCATTGGTTGGAAGTCGCTCCACGACATCGTTACACTTGGCCTTACAGCACACCGAATTCTTACAAGTGTTAATCAAAGGATACGGAAAGTTTCAATAATGATGGTGATGGTTACTAGTAGATTAACTAAGTTTTAGACTTCACTTTAAAATTCTGGCTGAAGAAACTGATATTATTGTTTACGTGCGTGATGTACTTCTAGTTCGTTTGACGAAGTAAACGCATCAATCTACATCAAACATTGGCTTAGAACTTTATGGAATTTGCAACACTACTCAGCATGTGATATCCTCAGCTGCTTTTACACTTTCAAGTCCAGCGCTATAATAATGGCGTGTGGTCTCCGAAGAGGCCTGTGCAGGTCTTTCAAGTTGATGCCTTAAGTGTACCTCCAGGTCCATGAGAATGTGGTCCGATCTCTGTTGAATTGTATACTTCAGGTATTAATTTGATATCTTCCTCTTATTGTCCAATCTCTATTTTATCCAATATATTTTCCATCAATAGCAATTTTAATTAATTGTATTATTGTTTCTCCTTATCTTATTTAGTCCTATTATACCATTGATTACCATGATATTTTCAATTAATGCTGTAAAAGTCTAAAAATTGTACGGTATGTTGTTAAGTGCAAGAGAGGGCCAAGAGCCCTAACGTAGCCAATTTATGCAGACACAAATAAATAAATAAATAAATAAATAAATAAATAAATAAATAAATAAATAAATAAATAAATAAATAAATAAATAAAATAAATAAATAAATGCTGAAAATGGCACACATACATATTACCAGTGCCATCTGAATTAACCAATTAAGTGTAATTCACCGACCCAGTTAGGAATCGAACCCAGAAAGCCTTGCACCAAAAGCCAGCACGCTAACCATTTAGCCATGGTGCCTACGTGGGGAGCGCAAGTTCGGTGACGGTAGTCATTCCAAAGACTTTTCAGGCATTTCTAAATAAGGAGTTACTTTTTATTTATTATTTTATGAAATACTTCCTCTCATGCAGAGGCTGTCTTGCGGTAAAATATAATTTTACATTCATTTCTGAAGAGAAATAGATATAGGCCTACTTGACAAATGTTGATGGTAATATTTCTTTCTTTCTTTCTTTCTTTCTTTCCTTCTTAATCCGTTTACCCTCCAGGGTTGGTTATTCGTTCGCACTGAGCGAGGGATCCCACCTCTACCACCTCAAGGGTAGTGTCCTGTAGCGTGAGACTTTTTTTTTTTTGCTAGGGGCTTTACGTCGCACCGACACAGATAGGTCTTATGGCCACGATGGGATAGGAAAGGCCTAGGAGTTGGAAGGAAGCGGCCGTGGCCTTAATTAAGGTACAGCCCTAGCATTTGCCTGGTGTGAAAATGAGAAACCACGGAAAACCGTCTTCAGGGCTGCCGATAGTGTGATTCGAACCTACTATCTCCCGGATGCAAGCTCACAGCCGCGCGCCTCTACGCGCACGGCCAACTCGCCCGGTGCGTGAGACTTTGGGTGTGGGGATACAAATATTGTGGAGGACCAGTACCTTAACCAGCATTTGTCTTGAGGACAAGTGGGAAAGCACGGAGAAAAAATTTGAGGATGGCTGATGTGGAAATCGAACCCCTCTACTCAATTGACTTTTCGAGGCTGAGTGGAGCCCGTTCCAGTCCTTGCACCACTTTTCAAATTTCGTGGCAGAGTGGGAATCGAACCCGGGCCTCCGGAGGTGACAGCTAATTACACTAACCATTACACCACAGAGGCGATATTATATCTTAAAATATCACTATTTCTGAGCTTCAAAATACGTTATCGTACTAACTGTTAAATCCACAAGACTTCGGAAAGCAGGTATATGTTTGTACTAATAGTAATGGCGTATGGCCTCCAGTAAGTCCATGTGGAGGTGTTTTATGAGTAGACGGCCTATCGGTGAGCTGCGCGTCTGTCAGGATGGGGCCATAACTAAGGTGATTTCTAATGATAAAGACGGAATAAACACCCATCCCCCTACCAATCCGAATTAACCAACGATGGTTAAAAATCCTCGAACCGGCAGGGAATAGAACCCGGGACCTCTTTTACCAAAGGCTAGCACGCTAACCATTTGGCCATGGTGTAATGGCCATATGAAAATTGCCGTTGCCTTTACAATGACGAAACTGTGGAAGACATAATGTTAGATTTAAGTTTGTCTTCACAGCAGATGCGTTCTGTAAACTTCTCCATGAGTTACTGTTACATTTATGTTACCGGGCGACTTGGCCGTACGGTTAGGAGCCCGCAGCTGTGAGCTCGCATCCGGGAGATAGTGGGTTCGAGCCCCACTGTCGGCAGCCAAAATATGGTTTTCCGTGGTTTCCCATTTTCATACCAGGCAAATGCTGGGGCTGTACCTTAACTAAGGCCACGGCCGATTCCTTCCCATTCCTAGGCCTTTCCTGTCCCATCGTCGCCATAAGACCTTTCTGTGTCAGTGCAACGTAAAGCAACTAGCAAAAAAGAAAAAAAATGTTAAATTTCATCTCACAAGAATCCTATCTCCATGTTCAAACAGGCAGCTCCTACAATCCATGTTGTGTATCCACTGAGTGTTCGCTCACATTAAATGGACTCGCTCACCATGAAAGCCAGAGAGAATACTAAGCGACCGTTGTACTCAATTTACATCAGAACAACTCCGTGAGGCCATGGAAAAATTGAATATACACTGACTGACAGAGCAAATGCAACACCAAGAAGGAGTGGTCAGAACTTTATGCCAATTGCAGGGTAGACTGACGTCACTGAGGTATGCTCATGATGTGAAATGCGCCGCTGTGCTGCGCACGTAGCGAACGATAAATGGGACACGGCGTTGGCGAATGGCCCACTTCGTACCGTGATTTCTCAGCCGACAGTCATTGTAGAACGTGTTGTCGTGTGCCACAGGACACGTGTATAGCTAAGAATGCCAGGCCGCCGTCAACGGAGGCATTTCCAGCAGACAGACGACTTTACGAGGGGTATGGTGATCGGGCTGAGAAGGGCAGGTTGGTCGCTTCGTCAAATCGCAGCCGATACCCATAGGGATGTGTCCACGGTGCAGCGCCTGTGGCGAAGATGGTTGGCGCAGGGACATGTGGCACGTGCGAGGGGTCCAAGCGCAGCCCGAGTGACGTCAGCACGCGAGGATCGACGCATCCGCCGCCAAGCGGTGGCAGCCCCGCACGCCACGTCAACCGCCATTCTTCAGCATGTGCAAGACACCCTGGCTGTTCCAATATCGACCAGAACAATTTGCCGTCGATTGGTTGAAGGAGGCCTGCACTCCCGGCGTCCGCTCAGAAGACTACCATTGACTCCACAGCATAGACGTGCACGCCTGGCATGGTGCCGGGCTAGAGCGACTTGGATGAGGGAATGGCGGAACGTCGTGTTCTCCGATGAGTCACGCTTCTGTTCTGTCAGTGATAGTCACCGCAGACGAGTGTGGCGTCGGCGTGGAGAAAGGTCAAATCCGGCAGTAACTGTGGAGCGCCCTACCGCTAGACAACGCGGCATCATGGTTTGGGGCGCTATTGCGTATGATTCCACGTCACCTCTAGTGCGTATTCAAGGCACGTTAAATGCCCACCGCTACGTGCAGCATGTCCTGCGGCCGGTGGCACTCCCGTACCTTCCTGTTTCAGCAGGATAATGCCCGCCCACACACTGCTCGCATCTCCCAACAGGCTCTACGAGGTGTACAGATGCTTCCGTGGCCAGCGTACTCTCCGGATCTCTCACCAATCGAACACGTGTGGGATCTCATTGGACGCCGTTTGCAAACTCTGCCCCAGCCTCGTACGGACGACCAACTGTGGCAAATGGTTGACAGAGAATGGAGAACCATCCCTCAGGACACCATCCGCACTCTTATTGACTCTGTACCTCGACGTGTTTCTGCGTGCATCGCCGCTCGCGGTGGTCCTACATCCTACTGAGTCGATGCCGTGCGCATTGTGTAACCTGCATATCGGTTTGAAATAAACATCAATTATTCATCCGTGCCGTCTCTGTTTTTTCCCCAACTTTCATCCCTTTCGAGCCACTCCTCCTTGGTGTTGCATTGTCACTGTCAGTCAGTGTAAAACACGTGTTATGCTCAGTCAGACATCCATCATCTAACCCTGTAGAGCGGTGTATGACAGAAATTTGGAAATTCTGCCGAATTTACTGTGGGGAAAAATCATTGGAGATGGGTCGATATGATTCCGATAATTGAACAGAGTATACACACCACTGTACATGAATCTACTGGAGAAAGTCCGAGTATTCTCCATAAGAACGAATATCCAGATAGGACATGGAACACAGTCCTAGGAAAAATGGAAGAAAATAGACCGAATGCACAAGAAATAAAGAGCATGGTACGAAAAAGATTAAAATAGCAATCCCAGAAGAGGCTTAGAAGAATGAAGAACAATAAGTTTCACCCTCCTTGGAAAGTAAATGACCTAGTGCTAATTAGAAAGTCACCGAGTTCTAACGTTACAAGGAAAAGTGTTCGCAAAGTTCATACATTTATGTGATGAACCGTATGTTACTAAGAAGGCATTTGGAAACAATGCATACCAGGTAGAGAATATGTCCGGAACATGTAAAGGAATTCACAACGCAGCGAATATGAAATTATACTTTAAAGAGAATGATGAGCAGTTGCCAAGTAATATGTTGGAAATCTGTAAAAAGGAAGATTACTCTGACATGGAATACCAAACAGATAGTGGAACTCAATCTATTTAGGCCAATAAAAGAAAGATAAAATGAAGAGAGTAAGCTTAAAATAATATTAATCATTTAAATTCAAAGAGAATTGCTAAACGAAAATCTGGAGAAAGAAATCGAGTAACGTAAAGGTCCATTAGATGTGAGAACGGAAGGACATTGTAAAGATATTACAAACAATATATTTCAAAGTAACTGGGAGGTGAAATGTACCATTATGTAACATTCGAGGCGCTCATACGCACGGAAAAGGAACAGACAAAATGGCGCACGGCAGCTTCAAGCAGCAAAAATGCATATAAATTCTCACCGAAATTCAGATTTATCTAAGTTTAGAAGGCGTAGAATCATAGAGACCTCGCACAAGGAGTTTCAAGATCGAACAAGTATTGTTTCAAAAATAATTGAAACCAATTCATTCTTAATACTATAAGAAAAAGATCGCACTGAAAAAGTCAACTTAGAAGCAAGAAGAGGCAAAAACAGCAGATTAAATACAAATATTTGAGTAGAATTCCGAGATACATAACTGCAGACCGAGTCAAGTTGTGGAGAGGATCGAATATCTTTTAATTCAAAATATTAGAGAGAGGAGATATTCAAGCCACTGGAAGAAAACGAGAAATGGCGAATTCCAGTGCTAAAAGCAATCTATAATACTGAAGAATATTTAAAATAGTAATTGGAAGCAACAATTAGTCTGAGGAAAAGATATATTTAATAAAATAAGCCACATTTGAATAATTATACAGGCGACACCAATATATATATCTACTGAGAGGCTAAAATGAATGATTCAGTTATTTCTTCTGCCCAGTATAGTATCATTTTCTACTTTCATGAACGACTGCGACATGATGAGAGTCCCCTAAACTGTTTGGAGAAGATTGCCCAGGTTACCAGTGCTATCAGCGACAATATTAGATTCCGTTGCATAGCGTCTCTACAGCAGTGTTCCCACTATTTAAGTTCCAACCCTCGTAATATATTTTCTTTTCCTACGTGTGAGGAATTATGATGATGGTGATGATGATGATGATGATACTTGTTGCTTAAAGGGGCCTAACAGCTAGGTCATCTGCCACTAGTGTAACGAGGTGCAACGAAATGAAACGATAACTGAAACCTCAAAATGTATCCACTTACAAGAATCTAAAACAAATTATGAAAAAATGATCATGAATCCAAAACAATCAGTGGGTCCTATTCTTATTTTCTGTGGTGATACTTAATGTCCAGAGGGGTCAAAAATCCACGTCACCTGTCCCTCATAACAGTATTAATCATCTTATAGTGGTACTAATGGTTTTCCTTCCATGTGTTGTTGTTTGAGTCATCAGTCCATGGACTGGTTTGATGCACCTCTCCATGCCACCCTATCCTGTGCTAACCTTTTCATTTCTACGTAACTACCGCATCCTACATCTGCTCTAATCTGATTGTCATAATCATACCTTGGTCTACCCCTACAGTTATTAGCACCTATACTTCCTTCAAAAACCAACTGAACAAGTCCTGGTTGTCTTAAGATATGTCCTATCATTCCATCTCTTCTTCTCGTCAAATTTAGCCAAATCGATCTCCTCTCACCAATTCCATTCAGTATCTCTTCATTCGTGACTCGATCTATCCATCTCACTTTCAACATTCTTCTGTAACACCACATTTCAAAAGCTTCTATTCTCTTTCTTTCTGAGCTAGTTATCGTCCATGTTTCACTTCCATACAATGCCACACTCCACACGAAAGTCTTCAAAACATATTTCTAATTCCTATATCAATGTTTGAAGTGAGCAAATTTCTTTTCTTAAGCAAGCTCTTCCTTGCTTGTGCTAGTATGCATTTTATGTCTTCCTTACTTCTGCCATCGTTAGTTATTTTACTACCCAAGTAACAATATTCATCTACTTCCTTTAAGACTTCATTTCTTAACCTAATATTTCCTGCATCACCTGCCTTCGTTCAACTGCACTCCATTACTTTTGTTTTGGACTTATGCATTTCCCCTGTTTGATTTTGTGTTGATAATTCGGTAGTCACCTGACCAAAATTCCTTTTCTTCCTGCCAACGTACTTCACTTATACCAACTACATCTAACATAGTCTATCCATCTCCCTTTTCAGATTCTTTAACCTACCACAACAATTCAAACTTCTAACATTCCACGCTCCGACTCGAAGAATGTCAGTATCCATCTTCCTGATGATCATCCCCTCTCGTATAGTCCCCACCAGGAGATCCGAATGGGGGACTAGTTTATCTCCGGAATATTTTATCCGGGAGGAAGCCATCATCAGTACATCATTCGTACAGAGAGAGCTGCATGTCCTCGGGTGGTGGTTACAGTTGTAGTTTCCCGTTGCTTTCAGCCGTATTAACACAGCTAATCCATATTGAGTATTGTTACTAGGCCGTATCAGTCAAATAATTTATCTAGACTGCCGCCCTTGCAATTACCGAAAGGCTGTTACCCCCCTTTCGATGAACCATTCCTTAGTCTGGTCTCTCAACAGATACCCATCCGATATGGTTGCACTTGCGGCTCGGCTATCTGCTTCATTGGGACACGCAAACCTCCCCACCGTGGCAAGGTCACGGTACTAATCACAGGTAGTATAGACCCATGGTGTGTCACTCATAATGGCACAACTCATAGGTAACACAAACTAATGGTGTTCCGCACATACATGTACTACTGTCAGTGAACGTAGACCCATAGTGTTCCTCATATAGTCATACTAATGACGGGAAACGCGCAAACCTGTAGTGTTCCTTACATAACGGTACTAATCCCGGGCAGCGTAGACCCATGGTGTTCCTCATACAGTGATTCTACTAACAGGTGAGGCAAACTCATTCTGAACACAGAGGAACCAACACTTTCCAGCGCAGTGCTCGACGCCTTCCCTCGCTAGACACTAGCCTTTGCAAACGAGCGTTCGCTCCCCCGCCTCGGTGGGATGCACACTATGGTATTGAGGCGACACCCCGTAGATAAAAATCGATATTTTGGTCATTTTCGTGAAATATTTTTTGACTTATTGAGTTTACTTTTCCTGGTCTTAAAGTTATTCAGCTGAATTCAAATAATTTATCACTGTGATAATGCTTTGCCGATCGTAATTTTACATTCTTTAATCCCATTTTTCTCCAATAATATTCTGCCAAATGTAACAAAATTTGTATTGTTTATGTATCGCAGCTATATTAAGAAACCTGCGTATGGAATTTTTGACTGCACAATTTTTTCAAAATTTTAGAACGCAAAAATTACATATAAATTAAATTAAACTATGAAAAGAAAATGGATACGTACTGCTTTTAGAAGAAGTATTATCTACCTTATTACGAATTTACATTAACATGTTAATTAGATTTGATGAAAAATGGAATTAAAAAATTCAAAGGAATAATTTTGTAAAAACTATTAATTGTATATGAAAGAAATGTTCGTGATATCTCTGCTTTTATGTAGGTAACATTCCCACAAAGTTTCGTGAAAATCCATGCGTTAGCTAATAATATATTATCTGCGGAATGTGGCCTTTATCACAGGCAATGCGCAGATCCATGGTGTTCCTTACATGATGGTACTACTCGCAAGTAACGTCGACCCTGGCGTTCCTCACGTAATTACCAGTAGTCACATGGTTCTAATTTCATCATCCCTTGGTTGACCCTTTCAGTCACTTCTTATGACAGGCAGGAGAAACCGTGGATGCGTCCTTCATCTGCGTCCCTGACGGACAGGGATTGTGTGAGGTATTTTTCCTGAAGCTACGGCCTACGTCGTGTCACCTTATATACAGGGTGTTCGGACACTACGTAAACCGGGTATATGAGCGTGAGAGGGTTGATCAAACTGATGAACAATTTAAAAAAGTGAGATCTTTCGCGCCGTTGTCAATTTATTAGCTGGCGAACTTAACCAATCTGATCGCTTCGTGGGCGATTGCAAATGCACTTTGCAATCCGGTGTTGCTTAAAATCGGCTTGAGTGAACCAATGGAAGAGTAAAATCTTTGCTAAAGGAGGGATTTGAACAAGGACCTCCGAGCTGAGAGGATCGCGCGATGACACCGACTGAAACCCACGGTATGTTTCTGTTTGACGCTGATTTCTCGGCATGGCTCTTAAGCCGTTATTAAGGCACGTGGAGATTTGGCAACGCCGCCTCGAAAAGTCCATTTGAATTCACCCACGAAGCCATCTGATTGGCTAACTTCAATAGCTGATAAAATGACTACGCCGCTAAATACTGAATTATTTTCTTCAAATTATTCATCAGTATGACGTACCCTCTAACGCTCAAATAAATTCCCAGTTCACATTGTTTCTGACTACCTTGTATATATATATAATCGTAACTACCATGTGTCTGTACATTGACTATTTTGGCAAAATTTCCGTACAATTATCAGTTTCAGGTGTAATAATGACCACCTGCATATTTTTTTAGCTTTGGTGTCTGTCTGTTTGTCTGTTTGTCTGCTAGTCTGTTTGTAACTTGAAAACTACTGGATATATTTCCACCAAACTTCATATTTAGAATCCAACTGTCCTTGGGTAGGTTTTAAGGCCAAAATTGTTTCTAAATCCCTGAACTGACTGGGAGTTTATACGAAACCGAAACCGTAACCGTCATTTTGCACTCCTACAAAATATACACAACCAAACTTAGTGCAAATTTACCTGCCTTATTGAAAATCAATTTCTAAACCTTTTCTCACATGTGCATCATTTCGATAGGAGGATTAATAAGGGAGATTTCATTAACGCACCGTTTTTCGTTACAAGTCCCTCCGGGTTTTACTCGAGAGCGGGTGCGTGTAAAGCTTATTTCTTATAACTTGAAAACTACAGTACTGGGGATATTTCAAGCAAACTTCATATTTAGCATCTTCCAGTCCGAAGGTCCATTCCATGTCAAATTCCCGGAATGGACTGGGGCGTGTAGGGAAAGGAAACAGTAATTTTACTCTCCCACAATATATACAAGACCAGCCTGACTGGAAATCGACCAACCATGATGGAAATCCACTTCTAAAACATTTTTCTTGTGTGCATTTTTTCGATAGAAGGATTAGTAAGGGACATATCATTAACGGACGGTTCTTCAGTACAAGGTCCAACAGACTAAATCAAAAGCGGGTGCGTGTAAAGCGTATTTCTTATAACTTGAAACGACTGGAGATGTCAACCAAACTTCATATTTAGCATCTACTTGTCCAAAGGTAGGTTAGGTCCATACCATTTCAAATTCCCAGAATGGACTGGGTGTTTATAGGGAACCGAAATAATTATTTTACTCTCCCACAATATATAAAACACTAGCCCGACTGGAAATCGACCAACCTTGATGGAAATCCATTTCTAAAAACTTTTTCCTCATGTGCATTGTGAAATGTCAACTAAGTTATAATACTAAGATTCACTAAACTAGTAAATAGTATAACCTATTAGCCTGCCCTATGACTATGAGTCATGCTGATGACCACTCAAAAGTACCTGTTTTATATTGGGAAAAAAAGGCTCAGTATTCTCTCAGTTCATATGTCACATCGTTGCACAATGCTTCAATCATATGTGGACAGACGCAATAACTTAACCAACAGTATGTTGAATCAGAAAACCAGCGGGCTACTGTACATCTCGGGTAGCTTATACAAAATATGACGATTTAAAAACTCCTCAGCTGATAGAAAAATACATATTTTCAAAAATGACTGAGCGAGTTGTCGTGCGGTTAGTATCGCGCAGCTATGCGTTTGTATTCGGGGGATGGTGGGTTGGAATCCCACCGTCGGCAGCCGTTAAGATGGTTTTCCGTAGTTCCCCATGTTCACACCAGGAAATGCTGGGACTGTACCTTAATTCAGGCCATGGCTGCTACTTTCCTAATCCTAACCTTTCCCACCCTGCATCGCCGGAAACCTTCGATGTATTAGAGTGACTAGCATTTTTTTCTAAGAAAGGAGTTCATAGTATGAAGACCAGATGGCAGCTGCGAGCACTGAATGCTGTTGCTGCTGTCTTACCAGCACATACTACACAGATGCAGTAGGAGCGGTGACTAATGTGCCGTGAATCGGATCACTGTATCGATTCAGTAACGTGAACGGAATCAAATGAATCGATTCAGTAAAATGAATCAAATGTCCCATCACTAGGCAGTAGAGATGCGATCCTTTTCCAACTCCTTTGTTACTAGCATTAGTAACGAGGGACTATATTCTGATTAATAATTCCCTTCTTGATTTAACTTGGCAGAAGTCAAGGGAGCATGCAATTTTGTTCAAAACTCCCCTAACCGATTGTGTTTGGGAGTAGGCGTGTGTGCCCGCCATTATAAACTAATTTACCCATCTAAAATGTGACTGGCATTAGACATAGTGGCCTTGCTATTATAATGCAAACTCACCAACTGGGTGTGCCTGCCATTAAGAAAAGGGGCCTGTCATTATAATGATAAAAGCAAAACCCAATTTTGACTGGCAGTAGGGAAGGTGCCTGCTATTTAATAAAAACTCCTCAACTTTAACCTGTCTGGAGTAGGAAAGGGCGCCTGCCATTGTAACTAGAACTCCCCAAAATCGATTGTGACCGCGCATTAGGTAATGGGGCCTCCCATTATAATGATCATTTACCTTCTTGACTGTGAATTGTAGTAGGCAAGTGAACCTGCCGTTATCATCACAACTCCACAACTTGCACTTTACATTAGTAACAACGTATGGGAACCTCCCCCTGCTGTTTCCGGATAACGCGAAGAGACATGCAATTTAAAATATCTTATTCAGTGCATGTGCAGTAATTTATTTGATATCCATATACAATGAAGAATACCGTAGCGAAGCACGGATACATTTGCTAGTATATATATCATAGAAATATTAAAGGGGGGGATAGAAAATGAAAAATTCGCCGTTAGTAATAGCTGTATGGAAAAACTGTACATAATGAAAGTTGCGAAACTTATAATTTCTGATCTTTCGTGTTTCAAGCGTTTCTACCATGCAATAAATAAGGACGAACTTATGCAAGATTATATATCGACGGCCTAGTTCTGATAGCACGTATCTGAAAATGCTGTTCATATCCATTATACTCCTTAAGACTGGTCACATCCCTTGCCACATATTGATATGCAGTCCATCAGAACAATTTTTCTTATGTTCTATCGACGGCCTAGTTCTGACACCACGTATCTGATAATGCTGTTCATATCCGTTATACTCCTTAAGACTGGTCACGTCCCTAGCCACATGTTGATATCCAGTCCATCAGAACAATTTTTCTGGTGTTCTATCGACGGCCTAGTTCTGATACCACGTATCTGAAAATGCTGTTCATATCCGTTATACTCCTTAAGACTGGTCACATCCTTTGCCACATATTGATATGCAGTCCATCAGAACAATTTTTCTTATGTTCTATCGACGGCCTAGTTCTGATACCACGTATCTGAAAATGCTGTTCATATCCATTATACTCCTTAAGACTGGTCACATCCCTAGCCACATATTGATATGCGGTCCATCAGAACAATTTTTCTTGTGTTCTATCGACGGCCTAGTTCTGATACCACGTATCTGAAAATGCCGTTCATATCCATTATACTCCTTAAGACTGGTCACGTCCCTAGTCACATATTGATATGCAGTCCATCAGAACAATTTTTCTTGTGTCATTTTCGTATGGTAACGTCTAAAGGAAAATGAACATTAAATACATTATACTGTAGGAGTGCGTAAATAAGTCATACAAACATACTTTCCTAGAGTGTGGCACGGTAAGGTTCATTTTCCTTTACACGTAAGCATAGAAAACTGAACACAACGAACATTGTTTTGATGGACTAAATATCCATATGAGGCTCGGGGTGTGACCAGTCATAAGGGAAATAAAGGATACGAACAGCATTGTCAGATACGTAGTATTAGAACTAGGCCATCGACAATTTTACCAAACATTCAAATATCTCCGAAAATAATAGTTTACATAAAATCTGGACGATTATGAACATTTTCAGAATTAGAACTTCCAGTCTCTTGGGTCTCACATTGTTTTAACTTTCTACTTAATGTAACAGACATATTTACTAATTAAGGTTTTTATTGCTAAGTTCACTGACGTGGAACTATTGTTAAGCCATTGTAGTAACGGTCTAACAGACGGTGGTAGTTGCGATTGTTTTTGGATTAATTTCATAAGGTGAATGCACTATTATAGCAGAGCTGCAAGAAACAAAAATATGATTACCTACAATGTCCCAAGTCCCTAAAACTCATCAACACTAACATTGCATTGATTGACTCTTATTGTTAGTTTAGGTGTGTTGCTCGGTCTCTTCTTCTGCTACTCATCTCCATTAGACGGCATTGCTGTTGCAGTGACAAGAAGTAACTCTTCAGGTAAACCCTAGTTAGTAGGAAATATTTTCCTGTTATTTGCTTCTATTGCGGGTTGAACCATGTTGTTGCATTCTGTACAGTTTGCCGACGTTTCAAATACATCGGAGTATTCTTTGTCAAGGCAATAGAAATACCCCTACTCGATCCGAGGTAATCAATTAATCATTCTCCCAAACAGCAATCAATATACGCGTACTGTAAGACTCTGGTGGTTTCGTGAGACATTTCTGGAAAGTTACGCCACAGCCAATTGGTGGGAATAGCAATACTGTTACTTTACTTGAGGTTAGTCCTGCGTATTTATGCTGTGGTCTGCCTCTCTTAATCTACGTGTTTAAGGCATTCAAGAATTTTTGATTTTATATCCTTCTAAATTCATATTGTTCGGGTGTTTCTTAATTTCGATAGTTTCACGGATTTCCTTTTCGAGATTGCAAGGTGTAGCTGCCAGGATCTTGGTCTTGAAAAATGATATTCCGAACGTCGGAAAAAGAGAACGGAATGTACAGAACACAACAATACGGTTCAACCCGGAAGAAGAACCAAATAACTCTACACACCGTGGAAGCTTCACTTCTAATGTATTTTCCTGTTTTGGGGGAAGGTAGTTCTTCAAATAAATAGTCCACGAACACAATGATAGTTTTATTGATGCACTTCCAAGGACAATTAGACAGCGGAACAATGTAAAACAGAAAATAAATACATACCGTACAACATCTATAGCTATATTCAACTCCTTCCAGACCTATACTTCTTCAGATGGATGGGTTGCACATTTATATAAATAGTCTGATAAAACTTTTATATATACGTATAATTTTCGAGAAAAATAAATAAATTTTCATGAATTATGTACTTATCTTAATCAGTTATCTGACTTTAGCCCCACATTTATAAAACAGATTAAATGGACGTAAATATGCACGAACAAATGATAGTCAGATAATTGATTAATTATTAAATTCGTATTCGCTAGAACTACAGTTTCATACGTTCGTTGCTGAGAAGGAATCGGTATTTGAGAGATTGTATTGGTTATCCACATCATTGCGGTCACCCTGGCTTCTCTTTCACAAGTGAGAAGCCAAATATCTCCATGGTCTGACTAGATTGGACTAAAATACGAAACGTCGTATTTAAAGTTTCATCGTCAGTTCTCGTTTGCAAAATAATCTTGCTAGAAGAAAGTAAGGGTTTCAGGACTGCATCTTCGTTATTACCAAGATTAAGGTTTTAAACACTGGAATATTCAAGTACACGACAACGGGCTTATAGGCATCATACCAACAACACATGAACTGGCCAGAGAAAGTGGTATCCTCTATGTGGCCCAACTTACCCTTCCCAGGTAAGGACTGAAAACAGTTCATGTTGATGGCACGCACAGAGGAGAGGAGGCCTTCCTCCACTGTACGTCACCCAGACTCTGAATGACACATAACCTGGTATTTCAAACCTTAGCCCTGATTATTACGACACCTTGAAACTCTCACATTATTAAGGTAAGTTAATTTGTTTCTGTGTAATTCTATATCATACTGTGCCACTTGAAATCACTATAAGCTCTATGCAATTCATTTATTCACATACATCGATATAAATTCAGTGATTTGTAGTCCATCAGTACTCAATGTAGTGCGTTATTGTAACGTGCAAATAACTCGTCTGCGAAGCTGTATCAGAAGCATAAGTGATGGGTTATAGTTCAGCCGGTAAAAATAATTATTTTCATTAACTGCAGTTAACTCTAGTAAGAAGCTCCTGGCAGTGTTATTTGTACACTGGTAACAGCACTATATTTCAGAGAAGGCATTCCATTCCAAACAATTTATAGCTTATCTGATCCACTTGGTTTGAAGGACGCACAATAAGTACGTTCTCCAAGTCAGAAACACTTCATACCTTATTTGTCCACAGTTAGTCGTGATTATGAGCACTAAAAAATCTCTTATGTGGTACACTTATTTCGATATTTTTGACTCTGAGCCTCTGGTATAACGTAAGAGATCGAGCTCACATTGGACACAATGAACAACGTAGATACCGAGGTCAAATTATACCTTGAGAAAGTCAAAATTGTATTATACAGTGCCTAATTACAGTAGTACCTTAGTACGAGGAGTTGATCATCACACTCATAAGTACAGAAAGTTATTCTTTCTACGGATTAAGAAGACAGTTGATCCTTCTTCTGTAGAACATTCTCACGGAAGATAACAAATAATGCAGTGATATTTGTGATCATAATTATGTAATCATATACTTGTTTGCTTTATATAGTCTTACACATTTTATCGAGATAATTTACGATGCCAGTCAAACGATTAAAAGACATTAAGTGTCCGTACACAAAATGATACAGGCACGCACATACTAGCAGAAGATGATATGAGCAAGAGTCATGACAGATGATGACGACTCTTTGATTGGACATACGATTACAATATGACATGAGCTGGTACCTCACAGTGTTTCTGGTGGTAATTTTCCACCAAATACTGACGAGAGGCCTGAAGTGATGCAAATGACGATACCGTATACTTCATGCCCAAGTAGAAAGTGATGTTAAGATCTAATGATGTTTCACCCAATACTTACAGTACACTCTGTAATATTCGGTAACATAATAATATCCATGAAAACATTCTTAGAAGACATGAATCGCCTCACTCGTTATCTTCAGATATCATTAAATGGAGACACTGAATTTCGCTACGATCATCAGCGATACCAGGACGCAACACAACCATTCAAGAGCTTCTTTAATGTACGTCTAGTTAAATATGAAGATTTGTTCCTGGACGTCGACCTTCTGTCAACATTTCACTCGTCTATATCCGATTTAAAAAAATAGAAATAACGTGTCAGTGTTCATTTTCCTGGTCCTCAGGTATATCATGGAATTGTAATTTGCAGGCACTATTCCTCGTAAATTACAGTATTTCAATGTTTTTAAATTGACGGGAAATCTAGAAACATATTTTAATCCTATGGGGTGGTTTCAAATAGTTCATTATGTGACTAGAGTAGATCTGAAAGTACATAATGATTCGTGTGACATTCGTTCACTGACCTCTGTAGTAGTTTAACCTATATCGGGGTCATATTAGAGACTTGAACTTATTTTTTCATTATGTACGTGTTGTGATGTCACTGAGACCGCTACCGCCATTCATGAATGTGGTTATGGTGATGTCGTCCTGCTGGTGTAGTAGAAGTTGCGTAGAATGAGGATGTCGGCGCAAAGTGCTGCCGTTGTTGAAGTTCGCCATGGTTGTCGACTCCCATGTCGACCTTGTAGTGTAGCAGCCGCGACGTGAAGACGTCAAAGTGCCGAGATGTCGACGGCTGGTCGTCAGACTGCAACTTGTCCTTCGGCTGTGCTTCCCTGCTCCACACCGAGCCCTTGCCGCTGCACGCTTTCTGCAGCAATAGCACAACAAGTATCGCTTGAAATGCTTGCGGAATGTCCCACTTACACAGTACAATGCTATCGGATTAATGCAAGAATTGACAAAACTCAAACAGAATCCTATGATACGAAATGCATGCCAAAATTCATTATAATCGTCCTGAGCCGTAGGATAGTTGTAGAACCACAACATAAATACATGTTGTGGGAAGAAACATATTGCGAACACAATTACAAAGGATAACACCATTTTTGCTACTTTCTTTCTCGCACGAATCTGCTTTGCTTGTCCTTGCATTTCTCCGGGCATGTTTCGCGTACTCAGAATGAGATGTCGTGCCATCAGTGTATAGAACACTCCAATAATCAGTAAGGGTATGGCGTAATACACTACAAACTTTGTAATCACTACTCCATTGGCGTACCTTATACCCAATTCTTCAGGGTACGGATAACATGCCTGAAACGTCGTGTTTGCGTTCACAACATGAACTCTTATGTAGGAGGTCACTGCCGCAGGGGTAGCCAACGCTATAGCCAAGACCCAGATACTGCCTACTATGCCTATTGTGAACCTTGTAGCTCTTCTTCCACTTCCCCCGGTGTGAAGTTTTCTCATTGGATCCACGATGGCAAAGAATCTGTCTGCACTGAGCGCTGTGAGGGTGAAGACTGATACGCCAATTGATATATCTTTGGCGCATTCTGACAGTTTGCATATTATCTCTCCGTAGGGCCAAGAATCAAACGTGTAGACGGTCGACGTGAAGGGAACGCAAGTTATGATTACAAGTAAGTCTCCCAGGGCTAAACTGAAGATGTATGTGTTGGGTACATTCCTCATATTCCTGTGACGAACAAATATGAGAATTAAAGCGCCGTTTCCCACAACGCCCACGATGAAGATGATGGCGAATAATACCGGCACTATGTACGTTTCAGGACGAAGATGGTATGGTGTGTATGGTTCGCCATTGGATTTGTTGGTAACACTGGTGTTAGAAATATTTGTGTTCACTATTGCTGACATGTTGTCCACTTCAGTCCAGACTTCATCCATTGTAACACTGGTCTTGGTAATTTTCTGCCTGTTGTGGAAAATATGTACAATTCTTTTAACGTGATCTTCTACCCACATGCGCCATTCTGAGACTCCGAACGCTGACGAGACATCACAGTGAAGTATTACCTGTGCATTGGCCTGAACAATTCACTAGCAGAGATTATTGAATTTTTATTTCCTTCAAGAAGTATCCTTTCATACCCACTGGATATAAACTAAGAGTCGTAAAATTTGGAACATGACACACTTTTTTGAGTCGAATCTTCATATTTGACTCAATCTCGTCATGCAGTATTTTAATTGAATTCGAGACCACATTTTACAACTTCTCACTACTTTTTTGACACTGGGATATAAATGGTATGCACTATCAAATTTCTGTTCACAATTTCTGACCGACAAAATAGGGAAAAAGAACAATTCAATTACTTTGTCCACAAGATGTGAATAAAGGCCATTTTTCGCAATATATGAACAGTTGGTATTTCAGTGTTGAACATGTAGCAGGTAAGTAATATATTATGCTTTATTTGAGGCTGCTTGTGATGCAGTATACATCAACTCCTGCATCTCCCGGAAGTTCAGGTTGATCACTCTTCCCGTTGTATGTTGATATATACATTTATTCTCTTATTTATAGAACGCCAACGAAAAAAATGTTGGCGAATAATACCGGCACAATATAAGCTTCAGGACGAAGACGGTATGGTGTGTTTGGCTCGCCATTGGATCTGCTGGCAACACTGGTGTTAGAAACATTTGTGTTCATTATTGCTGACATGTTGTCTACTTCAGTCCAGACATCATCCATTGTAACACTGGTCTTGGTAATTTTCTGTCTGTTTTAGAAAATATGTGCACACCTTTGAACGTGATCTTCTACCCACATGTAGTATTTCGTGTAATATTTTATTTTCAAGGAATTGCTTGCTGTACTCTTTTTGTTGTTCTTGTTGGGTAATTAGATTTTAAATTTACTTTGTTATCACTCGTAACGTTAAGCTAATAGTAAGTGCAACCTATAGTATTGTAAGCCGTAGTGTCAAGTACTGGAAATACTTAAGTTGGGCGTGAATTTGTATATGATGATGCTGGATTTAGAATTTTAAACTATTATCATTTCATGTAGTTTTGTCTTTCCATGGAATTGTTTGTTTGAAGTCTTTATTCTTTCTTGAATTGGTCTCCGTTACTCCATCTCGTGTGACGTGGTGTCCTCCGCATGGTCAGCTGCTGGGACCTGGAACAAGAGACGATAGAACATGAATATTACATGATGATTCGGTAGGCTGGTAGTCGAATGAACCACAAACTGGCCTGCTCTACCCTCATTAAGGCGATCGCTACTCTCTGAAGGCAGCATTTGTACCACTCAAGACTACTCTACTGCTCTCTAAAATGCCTTTATTTGAACCGGCTTCACTATTTAATCCCTTACATACTAAATTAAAAGTACTGATGTGAAACTAGATTTTCACAACAGAGAGATGGCAACAATATTAAACAACTAAATTCTAAAACTTCTAACTGTTTTATGCTGACAGCAAGTACCAGTACTTAAGTTGTGTGTGAAATTGTGTATGATGATACTGGATTTAGAATGTTAAACTAGTAATATTTCTTGTAATATTTTCTTTTCATGGAATTGCTAGTTGTACTCTTGTTGTTATTTTCGTCGGGTAATTATGTTTTAACTTTGTTTTTTTAACGCTTGTAACGTTAAGCTAGTAGCAAGAGCAGCCTGTGGTATTGTAAGTCGTAATGTTAAGTACTGGAAATGATTACGTTGTGTGTGAATTTATATATGATGATGCTATATTTAAAAAGTTAAATTATTAGTACTTTTTGTAATATTTCCTTTCAATATAATTGTTTGTTGTACTCTTTTCATTTTAGTTGTTCTTATAGGAAATTTTGATTTTACTTTACTTTATTATTACACTACTGTAAGTGACCACTGTCAGCGGGATATTCCCCAATTGCAATGTGTTTGTTAATAATAATAATAATACAAAAATAATAACGATAATAGCCTAATAATAATCTTTGTAGAGATTAGGTGAAAGATTTTAGGATTCTTTTTCAAATTCATGGAAAAGTACAATTTAAAAATAATTATCTATGACCTCAGCTATCGTGCGCAAGCACTTTTATTTGACGCCTCTTGGCTATAGAAGTATAAATGAAGACGTCAGATGCAGAACAACGTAGGTCCACGTTTACTTGAAAAACTCTAATAAGAATTAAGGCGCTGAAGAAAACCACCTGAGATATTGTTTTGCTCAGCCAGTAGATATTATGACTTTCATTGTGACAGGCACTTCGGTCACTGACATTACAGATCAAGAAACACAACACTAATAATTAGATTACTGAGTGCCGAGCATCGGAAGCTATTGGGAAGAGGGGATGAGGAGTCTATTTTAAGATGGATTATCAAGCAGTGGGAAAACGGGGAAGAGTTGAACAGGTATCTATGTGCAGTAAAAAAGTCCTTTGAGAGCAAAATGAAAGAGGGAGAGTAAGGGGGTGGACACGGGGGTATGTGTTTGGAATAGTGAGGTATGTCTATGGGAAGCTTGTTTAATAATTTGATGATATGCACTGGATGGAGATTGTATGATAATGTTAATGGTAAGGGGAGTACTGGTGTTGGGTACATAGTTGAGTGGGTGGAGTTGGGTAAATGATGTGTTATTTTGCAAAGGTAGTGGATTTTTTGGTTGTAATATGGCAGGATGGAATGTAATGGCTGACTATCGTTGTTTTGGTATTGATCGGGAGTAAGTCAGGGAACAATGAATGTGACGCAAGTTGGTGAGTGCATAAGGACACGTGATGAGTGTACTGAAAAGAGGAGTAGGTGACTTCTACAGCTAAAATGATCTTGTATCGGGTATATTTAGTATGTTAGGGTAGTTAAGGAGTATTTCCTTCAGGTAGCCAGTTAGTATATAGAGCTTCAGTAGATTATTATTATTATTATTATTATTATTATTATTATTATTATTATTATTATTATTATTATTATTATTATTATTATTATTATTATTATTATTACTATTTTGGCTGTGGATAGGTGCGGTTTTCTCACGATTTATGTACAGGAATTGATGGCAAGGAGTAGTTGGTAAGAGATAGCAGGACATCTCCGGAAGAGGAGGGGTAGGACCAGGGCCTACCCATTACAAATAAAAGATATATATATGCGGAACAAAGAGGAGAGAGGCGGGGTACAGTAGGAGAGCGGTTACAACCTCACAAGTTCGGCCGCTAATGGAATGGTGAGAAAGCTGCACTGTCATCTGGTAGGGATGGTTGGGGGCGTCTTACGGGCCCCACGGATAGGGCCGGTCGTGTCATCATGGGACAATCAGTCGTTTATTTATTTTTATTTATTTTTCATCCAGCGGGGTCGATGGGCGTGGCATGTAGGGACTGAGGATGACAACTGTGGTGATCCTCTTTAGGGAGTCTCACGTTTCCGTAGTATCTGATGGACCTTATTATGGCATGCCCTGAGAGTCTCGTGTTGTTGTATTTTCCTGTTTTTGTAAGTTTTTATTATTATTATCTTTTTATTGTGAGCATCTATTTGGGGCTTAACGCCTGTTATGTTCAATAATGAATACAATACAATACAATACAATAAATACAGTACAAAGAAACGTAACACTATATACATGGCAGAATGGTAGATTAATATACTTAATTGAAATGTTTCGGATAGAAATTGGTGATTACAGGATATATCTAAGAAAATAATTCTAAACTAGTCAGTGTTGGCAACAGAAACAAGAAGAGAACATAGACCGTAATATCTATAGAATAGGCGTACCCAGGTATGATTATGACTGTATCAACAGCATCCAGTAATATATTGACAAGTGTGTTCCACTTCAAGTAGAGTTAACTTTCTAACAACTGCCCACGTAAGGCTTGCGCCAAGGGTTAGAATCGGTAAGGAATCGGTCATGGCCTTAATTTAGATACTTCTCCAGCATTTTACTGGTGGGAAAATGGGAAATCAAGGCTGCCGACCGTGGGATTCGAACCCACAATCTTCTGAATGCAAGCTCACAGCTAACCAAACCTAACCACATGCTGAACTCACTCGGTTAAAGTGCGGGTTTAAAAATGTTTACACTTATGTTTGTTTATAAAAACTAGTCACTATTTCTTTTAAAGTTCGATAGCCAAAGTGAACAAATTAATTAAGAACGTCATTATATATTAGTATGATAATAGCTTTTATCATTCCCTGAAAATTTACGGAACATGGCTTAGGTCTTCTTCGAACAAATTTCTGATACTGTATTGGAAACTGATAGTATATAGGCTACTGAGTCCGGCTTTTTACTGAATAGTATGCATAGTTACGTTCTGTTCAGAGGACCCTGGGTTCTATTCCTGACAGGACCGGAGATTTCAACCGCGCGTAGGTCGAAGTTTCTATTCACCCCCTTAATAAAATAGGTGATACATCAGATGTAAATAATTACCGCGGCATCTCTCTTCCTCTCGTTACTTATAAAATCCTCTCCAAAGCCTTACTCACCAGAACCGTAGAATAATTTGACTCACAAATAGGTGAATACGACGCCGACTACCGAAAATACAGACACTGAGCAGAACAGATCCTGAATCTAAAAATGAATATCGCCCACCTGAAACTCAAAGCCAGACCATTTGTCATCACTTTTGTAGATTTCCAGAAGGCGTATGACTCGATTGAACGCACAACCATTTACCAAGTTCTCCAAGAATTTCGCCTAGACAACAAGACACAGCAGATCATTCAAAGTACACTCAATGGTACGTCTTCCAAAATTAAATTCGGATCTGAGATTTGTGAAGCCTTTAAAATCCAGACAGGACTTCGGCAAGGAGATGGACTATCACCACTACTTTTCAATTCTGCCCTCCAGAGGGTCATTCGGGAATGGAGATATGTTATCCAGTCGAAAGGAGTTCCTAATTGAGTTCATATAGGACGAACTCTTAATGGTATCAATATTGATTACCTTCTTTTTGCACATGACCTCGTTCTCCTTACTTCCCTACCTGAACTAGCTATTCAACAACTCAATTACCTTCATGAACGCGCAGTTCAGGTTAGCCTCAAAATCTCCTATTCCAAAAACCACTTCATCTTACATGCTCAACCACATCCTCTGACTATCAACGATAGAATCTTGAAAGTGGAAAGAATTCAGTACCTAGGTGAATGGGTTGAATCCAACAATTCTGAGCAGTTCACTTGCCAACAAGTTTGAAACAGTCTTTCAACTCACTCAAAACCTATATAAGAAAAAGTCCTTCCTTCGGAATTCAAAAATTAGACATTATCAAACTGTAATTAAACGTGATACATTACAGTATATGCAATAGAATGTTTAACACTTCGAACACATAACTTGATTGAGGTTAGGGAAGATGATTATCCGAAAAATTATTGGTCACAACCACAAAGAAGGTGTTTTAAGACTTCGGAGCAACTTAGAAATATACACCCCTAATGAAAAGATATCAAGCGTAATCTTGAAAAAAGTTTAAACTTATACGCTCACCTCTTCAGATTGCCAGCTGAAAGAATCTGTGAACGTTTGTCATTTCGCTTCAGAAATCTCAGAACGATTCCTCCTTGGTGTGGGGAGATCGAAAAGGATCTTTTAAAGTATGTAATCTCAGAAAGAGGTATTCAGCTCCAAGCACCACTCAAACAAAAACTTAGACAAGTTCATCAAGAAGAAATCTCAAGTGGACTGAAGCATGTCCGTTATGATGCATTGAAAAAAGCACACTCCAAAAGGATAAGACCTGGTGGGTCCGCAAGAAGAGTTGAGATCTCGTGCCCTTCAGTGGCCCTAAAGATTAATAATAATAATAATAATAATAATAATAATAATAATAATAATAATAATAATAATAATAATAATAATAATAATAATAATAATAATAATAATAATAATAATAATATGTCTTTGAAAATGGAATTTGGATGAAAAAGAAACCACACGAAATTTTTCAATTCACAGAAAAAATCACAGATACCATCAGAAAGAGACGACTAAAATTCTACGGACACCTACACAGAATGGATAACAACAGGCTGACAAAGAAAATTCTAAATCTAGTTCTAACCCTGAAAATTCGCACCAATTGGTTAGCAGAAATTCATGAAGATCTACAAGAAATGGGTATTGAGGACGAAACCATTCAAGATAGAATGAAATTTAGAAACTTAGTAAACAAACATCAATTTGCAGAGAAACCAACAAGAAAAAATAAAGGCTGGACAGAAACACGCAGAAAGGAACACGGTGAAAAATGAAGAGATATTGGGAAGAAAAGGAGAAGAAACATTGTGCAAAATAAGTTCAAACGTGCTCCACAGTTAGGCACAACGAATCAAAAAAATAATAATATGCCTTTGCTGGCAGGATGTAGTGTTTACTGTGCACTATGTCTTCTGGTATGGGCTAGAATAAATTTGTTACTTTCATTGACCTGTCTCAGTCTCATCCATGGCTTTGGCAATATGAAAGTGACCGAGGTATGAGCTATTCTAGTAATACCGTTCCTTATGCAGCCAGTCCCTGTTATGAATAGTGTGAAAATACCGCTCATAGGGTCGGTTGGTGCATGCATTTCAGTGGGCTTGGCAGACTGATATGTAATAGCAACATCTGGTTCGGTGAGGAAAGCAACGGGAAACTGCCTCACTCTTCATTTCCCTAGTATACCTCTTCAGTGACACCTAGATTATCTATGACAGCTGTTGGTGGAGCTGTAGAGGATCAAACCAGCCTTCGGGCTGAATACCCAACATAATAATAATTATTATAAAATAATAATAATAATAATAATAATAATAATAATAATAATAATAATAATAATAATAATAATAATACAAGTAATTAACAATCTGAAACATAATAAAGCTAGTGGAGAAGACTCTATTACAGCTGAACTTCTGAAATGGTCTCATTCAAAAAGCATTGAAGAGCTGCAGTTAATCTTTGAAGATAATTGGAGAATAGAAAAGACTCCAGAAGAATGGAAAGTGGCTCTAATACACTCAATGCACAAAAAAGTGGACAAACAAAATGTTGGTAACTATAGAGGCATCTCTCTTGTGCAAATTGCATGCAAGGTATTCTCAAAAATATTGCTGAAGAGAGTGAAAACATCACTTGACAAGCAGCTGGGTGAGTATCAAGATGGATTACGAAAAGGTAGATCTTGTTCAGAACAAATATTTAACTTAAAATCCATAATTCGCCATAGGAATTGAATTCAAAGGACATTGTTGTGGCTTTTGAAGATTTTTAAAAGGCCTTTGACTCGGTTGATAGAGAAACCAAAGGCAAAAGAATTCGTGAATTTGGAATGAATACTAAATTGACAAGTCTAATAAGTGAAACACTTACTGACGCAATTCACAATTTCAAAGGTGAAATTTATGGGTGAGATATCAAAACCTATTAATATAAATACAGCGGCACGGAAAGGTGGCGGTTTGTCGCCCCTTATATTCAACTGTGTCCTAGAGAATATTGTACGAATTTGGAATTTAAAGCTTAAATAACATAACATTTTCCCGGTTTATCTACTATGTGTCGGCAATATAATGTAAACTTGTCTCTCTGTCTGTATATTTTTATTTTCATGCACATTTAGTTTTAATTTTGGACGAGGTGTATTATCATCAATCTCTTCTCCGATTTATGTTTTCGGATGCAATCTCACAGCTGCGCGTCCCTAACCGCACGGCCAACTCGCCCGGCGTCAAGTCAAAAGACCTGCACCAGGCCTCTCCTTAGGCCATACGCCATTTATTTACCCATACGTTTCAAGCAAAATAAATAGTGTTGCGTACCAGACATTATTGTTCGGGTGCTAAGGGTTAATGATTACGTTGTGTTTCTCCAAAGATTATGTGCATTTTTTAAGGAGGGGACAATTTATCTTTAAAATATTTTTCATTCATGGAAAAATATTCGAGTGTGTAAAGATTCAATATATTCCTATGTAAAGGACAGTTAAGAGGCATCTCCTAAGTATTTTCCCACCAAGGTTAATGTTTCCAGAAGGACAACTAAGGGGAGCACATAAAGGTTGTAAGGAGAGCACAGCTGTGAGCATGCATCAGAGATAGTGTGTTCGAACCCCACTGTCGGCAGCCCTGAAGATGATTTTCTGTGGTTTCCCATTTTAACACCAGGCAAATGCTGGGGCTGTTACTTAATTAAGGCCACGGCCGCTTCCTTCGAATTCCTAGGCCTTTCTCTTCCCATCGTCGCCATAGGACCTATCTGTGTCAGTGCGACGTAAAACAAATAGCAAAAAAAGGTTGTAAGGAAAGATATATCGAAAAATTTTCGTTCAATTCATTTTCTGGTAGGGAGAACCATTTATGATAATTAGTACCTGTGAAGAGCAGTTTCAGGTAGGTATTTTTAACAATGGAAAGAGTAAATAATAATATTTACTGATTCGACCATTTTGAGTGTTTTTTTTCAGAGGTATTCCAAATTGTCTAGAAAAATGCTTGGTTAACGCCTTATTTAAAGTTCTGAGAGAGTTACATAAATCCTAGTCCTAATAATCACAGTTACAGCACACATACATTTACTAATTCACCTACCACAATATCATAGGCAATATGACACACAGGTCCACTACAATTAGGGCTTATAAAGTCCCTTAAACCTAATCAACATTACGCCGGATGACTATTGCTAATACTGTATGTTTCTACTGCTGTTATCATCTCCGCCAGATATCATTGCCACTGCAAATGTACAAAATCGACCCCGTCAACGGCGGCTATAACAGCTCGTCGCTTATTCAAATACTATACAGAGTCATCGGAAATGAATATCCATCTACCTGTATCTATAACATCAAAAGTAGGTTTGTGTGTTCGTTATACAAAACGCCTCCACTGATCGGTATCAATATTTACACCAAGGCTCATGAGGCACTTAATACAATAAAATAGGTCATAATATGCGATATACGGGCAGAAGTTTTCATGCGTTGACGCCATGTTTGATACCAAAAATCTTAACGGATAGACTTGACAAATGGATAACATGGAACTTAAAATAGCAAGGAATATATATTAAAAATAGCGATTTATTCTTTGAAATATTAACCTCATTTCTATAAATGAGTATCAAATGATTGCTTACAGGTGTGTACTTTACTCTGTGATCCAACATTGGAACTGGAAAAAGCAAGAAATATCTATGATACAAACTATCTATAATACTTCATTTCCATGCATGAGTATGGAATGATTCTTTTCAGGTGCGAATTACTTCCTTCAATCGTATGTGCCTTAGTTTCGCATTCTCCTTCCTTTCTTAATTCTTAAACAATAACTTTAATTCCTTATTTTCTTGACTCTGTTTATTCTAGCCTATAGACACTTCGCTTTAGTTCATCATCATCATCATCATCATCATCATCATCATCATCATCATCATCATCATCATCATCATCATCATATACTTAAGGCTACGCCTTGTTGCTACAACAGTTCTCCTCTCAATCCTCAATCTCAACCTCAACCTGCCCAAGAGTTGAGCGAAACATGCAACTATCCAAGCTAAAATTGGGCGCCAGTCTTCTAAGTTTATGACAAAAAACAAATAATTTTTAAGAAAGCTTCGACGGACTCTCATCCCCATTTATGGTGTAACAGTGCACTAATCATTAAGCAGGAGAATTAGAAATCAAAAGGCCAATTAATGCAGACTGATTAAAGTGAACCAAGAAAATAACATTTATTATACTGACTAAAAATGACGATGGTTTTACAAGAACTGATATTTAAAGTTGGAAATGAATTTAAAAACATGTCGAATGACTCTACCTCGCGGAAACTTGCAATATCTTTAAACCGCTTGCTCACCTTGTGGCGTTGTTCGGCTGGTCCTTGGAACGCCTTCGTCCTAGTGGCTGGAACATTACCTGTCGTTTTAGGGATTCATCCATCTGACGTCAAATACCAATCCTGCCTTGCCAAGTGCACCAACCCCTAATTTGATGATGGCTTCGAAACTACCACTCCCTGTTACGCTCTATCTCATATGTTGGAGATGAGCCCTGAATCAATGTTAGAAAAAACCATTGGGTTATGCGGAGAGGATACTGAATTAATAGTCCTTCCAACTTTACTTAAAGTGCGTACCGTAGCTTCATTTCTAGCTAGTTTAATGCTACCTATTGTTTTAGACTGGTACACACCGGTCTAGTGGTAGAGCTGTTCGTACTTCCTGATGAGAGTGGCTTCACACCCATCATTCAGAAATTCCTAAGTACCACGTCGCGGTAACGAAGTGAAGAAGTGATGAACTATCAGACTACTCCACTATGGGACATCAACCATAAAACAAGTCATAAGACCTAAGACGAAAAACGAGATAAAACCCCGCCATGAGCTCCAACACCCTCCTTAGATGAACTTTACTGGCTCTAATTACAGGTCGAAACACGTGGTCCAATCAGGTGAAACGTCTCTCCCTACTCCTGATATCAAAGATGATCGGTCCAAACGATGATACAAATCGTTCTCCCATTAGTGATCTCAATCTGTATCCATGGCAACAAGATGTTCCTTTGAAAATGTAGGCGGTGACCAGCTTGAATTACCCATCTGGGAACACAGTAGCTGCGGTTAGAACGGTTGGACACGAGCCGGCTTTTTCCAGGAATTGAGGTCGAAATTTGTAGCTTCTTCTTCCTCGATGATGTGGCAAGATATAAGAAAATCTACTGCAAGTTAAATTTTATCGAATATTGCAAGAATCTAAATATAAGGATATTCAGCCCCCGTTTAAATGTCGTACTTACAAAGTAATGAAATGATAGTGAGCAAATGATCAAACATGAATATTATAATTACGCCCGAAGGTAAATATCATGACGTAAAAATATTTTTCCTGAATTACTTAGGCATTAAAAATGTATATAATTACACTGTGACGTCTGGAACGTTATGCTTGTAGTCTTTATAACCCATCAAGTTTCTAACATCCTCGATATCCTCCTCTCTTTCCTAGTATTTTAAGTTCAAAGACAATTACTATGAAGTCATTATGCCTCAGGATGTGACCAACATGTTTTATTTTCCTTCTCTACATACCTCGTCATTTTCCTCCAAATCCAAATTTAAGTTGCTTCCAATGAATCTTAATCCTTTTTTCAATAGTCCAGGTCTCACAACTGTAAAGTAGTACACTCCAGACAAAGGATTATGCAAAAGTCTTTCTTGTTTCAAAACTTATATTGGTATTTATTAAAAGACTTCTATTATTTTGAAACGGCTGTTTAGCAAGAAGTATTCTTCTTTTGATTTATTTGGTGCATCTATAGCCTTCAGTTATAATGCTTCCTAAGTAACAGAACTGTTGCACTTGTTCTAATTTGGAATTTACTTTTCTTATGTTTGTCTTAAATTCCCTGCCATCTTTGCTCACAACAAAAATTTTGGTTTTTTTACTATTGATTTTAAGTTTGTAATGTTTTGAGGTTAACACACACAACAGTCAACATTCTTTTTAATTAGTTCTCACAGTCTGCTGCTATGGAAATATCGTCAGCAAATCTAATAGTGCGGATTCTTTTCCAATTTGCCTTTGTTCCTTTAGCCCTTTCCTTTAAAACACATATTGAATCTTCAATAAACAAATTGGAAAGGTATGGTGTGTGTGGACAAAACTGCCTCACTCCCTTCTTAATTCTTGTACATCCATTCACCACGCCTTTATTTTTTTTTTTTTTAGTTTTAGTTGTAGACTGAAAAGTTTTCTCTGATTTTTTTACTTCAACTTCATTATTAGGGGAAATAATCACTACATGCCTAGTAGTAGAAACTGTTGCTGGTTTATGAGATCGTACTATATCAGTTTGTGCGAAATGTAATATTGTTTATTATACGGCGCTGGATTAAGGGAACATGTGAACGAAATCCTTCAAAACTACGAATTATTGCTGAAATAACTAGCTTATTATATAAGGAATCTAGCCCAAAAGGATTTAGTTGAATTCGGTACCGAAGTGCCCTAAATTGCTAATACATGCGTGTCACGTGCTACGCCCCATTTTTCATACAGTGCCTGTTTTCATCTTCGCGGAACTCTTTTTGTCTGTTTGGTCAGGCAGTTGACGGTATCACACTTAGCAGTATTAAGGAAGGCTGTGGAGTGTCATTTCCGGTTGGTCAAGCGTGGCGGTCATCGCGGAAAGGTTGTTTCGATTTGGGAGGTACAGTGCGACGTGTCGTATCATTTCGAAGACTTCCCTTTTCCATCGCAATTGTACCTTTTTTCCTCTGGAACTAATGCAGGTATAAATCTGAAATTTATAACAGGCAGGCTGAATATTTTTACACATTTTCCAGTTAGGGAATTACAAAACATACCATTTTATAGACTGAATTGAAAATTTATTGCATCCGAATGGTCAATTGGTTCAATTACAATGAATACATTAATACCGAGAAATTCTTTGTACAGCAGTTTATGATATTAAGATACCGGCACAATAATTCAGTCTCTTTGCTGTACTCAGTAACTGTTTTGCTTCTTTTCTTGCACACCTCTACGTGACAGCGCTCACATATTTAACCGCATAGAATGCACTTGCAGTCCTCTTCCACTTCGTGGTAATGCACCGTCACACAGAGTTTGTGGTGGAACCTATGTATAGCCAACCTTGTTAATATTCGTACATGTTGTAGCTCCTGGTTTTGGCCGGTCCATTTCTTCACCATCATAGCGTCAGTTGTGTCAAATTCCGGCCATACTTCTTCGCATCTATTCTTCTTTCTTTCAGAATCTGCATGCGTTGACGTGTAGTTGGTAGTGACTGTTTATATCTCAAGTCTTCGCTGCAAAATGTTTCCTTTGTTAGTATGTACACCAGTCTTGAGTATGTGTTCATTGCGAGATGTAAAGCTCTCTTCAGGTATCTTGCTTTGACTTTCTCCATGGCACTTAGGTCAGCTAATGATATATTTTCCGACATGAGACGTTAAATATAATTCATATTATTTATTTTGAATTAATCAATCTTTTTGATTGGAAGTCAAAGGAATAATTAAGTGATTCCATCAATACGATAATTCCCTTTTATTTTTAGGTTTAACTTTAGTTACTCTTACTTCAATCCCATATGTTATTATCGGACTTACAACAGCGTGGACTTTTTTCATTGCTGATTCTAGAGACAGTCTGCACAGTTCTTTTATTCTGTTGGTGGCCCTAATAGTTGGTGTCGCTTTTCCTTTGATAGGGATTCTAAATGGTCTCCATGTCGACTGAAGTGTAATTCCTAGGTACTTTAAGTGTGTGCAAATTCAAGGTACTGCTTTTGATGTTTATTCCTTCAATTTTTACCACTCTTCCGCCTTATCTGAAAGTCACTTGCATTGTCTTGCCCTCATTTATTTGCAGGGAGTTCTCTTCCGCCCATGTCTCAAGGTTGTTGACATTTTATTGTAGACTTACCAAGAACCAAGTCATCTGCGTACATGTGCAGTGAAGTCTCGTTGTTGTTTTCTATTATTCTAATAATGTCCGATGTCATGTTATGGACTTGAGAGTTAAATATATATGTACTTTCTTCACTTATTTATTTCATATTTTCATTTATTTCATACCATTAACAGAGATGTTGTTTCAATTACAGTTGGCTTAGTCACTATAAATTAATTACTGAAAATAACAAATATCAGGAAGAACCTTATATCTAAAAATACACAACAGTATTCGGAAGCAAAGTGTCAATCGCAATTTACTCTACATTAAGTTAATACTTTTTTCAAGTTCGAAGTGGAATTATGTCCTAAAATATTTAATGTTACGGAGATTTCCGTGGTAGGTAGAGGTGAAAGAAGGTGCGGGTGTGAATAGGTCTCCAACTACGGAATTAAAGTTAAATGTAAAATTTAACAAGGTTATATTTTCTTTCCAAAATTCAGAAATAACAAGAATGGCAGGTACGGAGTAGCAAGACAACAAAGTACAATTACAGTATTTACAGGATTTGGGCTTCGAGCCCTGAAAACACAATTCTTGAGCAACTAGCCCAACTTTACGATATACAAATTTCAACAACGGGGCAGAAGACCCCAATCAAACCCTGGAGCACTTGCTCCAAATTACACCGTAAAGCCTCCTCGAGGCATACAAGACTCAGTTTCCGGAAAAGAGCCACTCGCTCTCAAATTTAAGCCTCTCCCAGGCCACACCAAACTCCACCTTCAAGCTGTCCTCAACGGACATAAACACAGGGGTAAAATACCCAATCTACTGAGGCCTATTAAGTGAGAAAAGGTTAATTATATGGCCTCTAAAATACCAACTTGAAAGGAGGCTCTCCGCACTCCTAATACACTTTATTTAAAACCTACTTGGCACTAGGCCGTTAATGCAAGGGCTAATCCCATACTACAGAGGTGACTTCAGAAAAGAACAATTTACATTATATTAACGAAGAATAGGTTGAGAAAAATAAGTTCACCTCAAAACAATATGATTGGGAGCTCGAGAGGGTTAAGCACTCTCTATCCCGATATGCAGTTTAAAAGATGAAATAGATACAAGTTTCTTTACATTTTAAGGAAGGTTACATAATGGAAAAAGCTTCGGACCCGCCCCGAGAGTTAAACTGCTGAGCTAGCAAAGAAAGAAGTTATTAATTGGCCATTACCTTGTTGTTGACCGCTGCCGAAGAAAGAGGCGCTTCCCGCCCCCTGCTATGTACTTTACACACTGAAAGATGGAACAGAAGTGGCGCAGAGACCCTAAAATCAGCAGTTTATATACTCTCGCGGAAGGTTCTAGGCGTTAGGGGAATGAGAACACCCGCCCACAATCACTTTATTGGAGAATAAAGAGAAACCCCTACACAAGATGAAGAAGAAACACATTATTGGTGGAAAATTAATTTCAGAAATTCGGGATTGGCTAGATTTAAAACAAGGGGAAAGAAAGGGGTAATATTGCCAACTTAACCAATGACTGAAAGAAATTTAACAAAGAACAAACTTTTGAAATAAAATTTTCTCCAAAGAACAGTTCTTTTTCTTCGCACTAGGGTGCACTATTGTAGTTCTTCAGTAGTGTCCTCTAGAAGAGAAAGTTCACACTTCTTACTTCAAGCAAAACAAAAACACATCAAAAATGACACAGTTCTAAAACTCCAAAATTTACAGGTAGTGACATCTTCTGAGAAAGTAGAAAATTAATACCGTCAATAAAGTTCAGACTTCCTCCAGCAGAGGAGTTTCAACTGGCGCACCTTTTGAATTAGCGGCGTGGAGGTGTACCGCCCGGTACAGACCTCCCCCCCCCCCCAAATGTTCCTCCAGGGGTGACACATGAAATTTGTTTGAAAACTAGGTCCAAGTTTTGATGTAGATGTGGAGATTAATTGCAGAAGTATTTTTAAGATTTTCTTAATATGGTGTGATTCAGTTTCAAAATTTTTGTTGTTGCAGGTGAAGTAAAGTCTTTATGCTTGTAGAAGTTGAATTCAGAAGATAAACTTTAGTTTTTAAAGTTGAGAAAAAAAAATTTCTAAGTCCACCAGGTATTGCAGAAAAATCCAAGAGAAGGTAGTAATGTCGAACTGGAATGTCCATGTAGTTGATGTAGACTAAGTTGAATGGCCAGATCGGCCGTTGCCGCTTGCGTCCAGGAGAGGCCGCTCGGACCCCTCAAGTACCCTGAGATACCGCTCGCCCGCACCATGAGGGGAGCAGTGGTGTTGAAACACGCCGCGCCCGCGGTGAAGATATACAGGCTGCGGGCAAGTAGCAGGTCGTGCGCCGCACATCAGCCTTGGCCGGGAGGAGAGCTCCGGCTCGCCGTGCACATGTCGTCCTCGCTGGGGTCGAGGGGGCCCATCCTCAAACCCAGTCGCGGCACAGCGCCGCGCGGCTGCGGGGGCACTGAAACATTAAAGCTAGGCGGCAGAATATTGTTGGACCATCATCTTTTTGAGGGCACAGACTTTGTGGAGAGGTTGAGGGGCCAGCGGCGTGCAGATATCCATGGCATTTAATATAAGCAAGCCACAGTGTGTATAGCAGGAGACGGGAGCGTGGTAATGGCCGTGGTAAGGACAGAATGGCAGTTTAACGAATCGGGGGAGGTTTACAAAAATGCTTAAATATAGAAAATATTATAGAAGGGGCAGAATGCCTTAAAAGTGAAAACTCAAAAAAAATATAACCTTCATATTCCTTTCAAGATAATATGAAGTACGTTAACACAGAAATTACACCGGTTTCACCTGGGACAGGTGAACCCTAAATATCCTCTCGGTGGCTGGATTACTTAATAATAATGTGACCGGCGTAAGGAAATCGAGAATGATACAAGGCCCATGGAATCTGGGGGCAAGCTTGCCCGCGGGAACAAAATTCTTGACCATAACTTGGTCACCTACCTTCAAAGGGGTGGGTCTCCGTCCACGATCATACCTTTCCCTAACCTTTTCATGAGAGACTTTAAGATTGGCTTTAGCCTTCTTACAAAGATCTTTGATGTTGTCCGGATCTATTGTCTCGGGTAGAATGTCACTCAGAGACCAGAGGTTAGAGAGTGGCGTGTTGGGAACAAACTTGAACATCAAAGAGGCTGGAGTAAACTTATGTGATTCATGAACCGCCGAATTCAAAGCAAAAGCTAACCAATGCAAGGACGTGTCCCACCTGGAATGATCTTCATGATGATAGGCAATAAGCGCGGACCTGAGATTACGGTTAACCCGTTCAGCCAGCGATGGTTGAGGGTAATAAGCAGAAGTAGTTACATGAGAGATAGACAAGTCAAAACAGAATTTACGAAAAAGGTTTGATGTGAACGCCTTAGCATTATCAGACACAACATATTGGCACGGACCAAAAGAAGCAAAAATAGAATTTAGGCAAGTAATGGTGGACTGAGCGGTAGCCAGCTTAGTCGGAAATAACCAGGAAAATCTTGTAAAACCATCTACGCACACAAAGATGAACTTGTTGGCATTTCCCTTTGACTGGGGGAAGGGTCCTACATAATCAATATACAGGCGTTCCATGGGGCGCGGCGCTTGATGCGAAGACAGAAGGCCTACCTTGGTGGACATAGTGGGTTTACTAAGCAAACAAGGTTTACAAGCTTTTACTAGTTCACGGATTTCACCGTCCATACCCTTCCAGATGAACCTTTCACGAATCTTTTCACGAGTTTTAAAGATACCAAGATGCCCCCCTAATGGGGTCTCATGATAGTACTTGAAGATCATAGGTACAAGAACAGCTGGAACGACAACTTTCATCATCTTATCCTGCCTCGAAGGGCAACATAGAACACCATTCCTCAGAACATAAGGGACCACACGTTCCCCAGAAGAAAGGGTTTCCATTATCGGAGCCAGCGTCGGATCTTCACGTTGGTATTTCTCGAAATCCCTAAAAAGCATGGGGGCATCTGTTAAGATGGCATTAACATCAGATAACATGGACTCGGGAGGAGATGAACTATCGACCGGTTCATGGTTCTCAATGTCGTTGGAAAACATACGGCTGAGTCCATCAGCGACAACATTTTCGGTACCTCGGATATGCCTGACATCGAATTGGAAGGCAGAAATACGGATGGCCCAACGGGCTATACGACCAGTACGACGCGGCCTACCTAAGACCCAGCTTAAGGCTTGATTATCTGTCTCCAGGTCGAATTTGACATGTTCCAGATAGAGACGGAACTTCTCTAAGGCGAATAAGACTGCCAAACCTTCGAGCTCATGTATGGAGTATTTTGCTTCTTGAGCCGATAGAGTCCTAGATGCATAGGCGATGGGTCGCCTCCCTAGTTCAGTCTCTTGAAGAAGGACTGCAGCTACTGCTGACGACGACGCGTCCGTTTGGACGATGAATTTCTTTGAGAAATCAGGCATAGCAAAGACAGGGGCATTACAGAGAGCTAATTTCAGATCTTCAAAAGCGGCTTGTTGAGAAGGTCCCCACTCGAATTTGATGCCTTTCCTACGAAGCAGGTTCAAGGGCGCCGCTCTATTAGCGAAGTTAGGAATAAACTTCCTGAAGAAATTCACCATACCAATGAACCTGGCGATACTAATGTCCTTGGGAGGTTTAAAATCACGGATGGCCTGTGTTCTAGAATGATCGACTGCTACACCATCAGGTGACACAATATGCCCTAGGAATGACATAGAGGGCTTAGCAAAGGCAACCTTGGACAACTTGACAGTTAACCCAGCCTTACGAAGGCGACCGAGAACTTCTCGCAGAGTTCTTCAAAAGTTTCTGAAAATACGACATCATCCAAGTAGTGATATAAGTACTCAAATTTGATGTCGGAGAAGACCCTATCTAGTAGCCTAGTGAGTACAGCTGCTCCGGTGGGGAGCCCGAACGGCACGCGGTTGTATTCATACAAGTTCCAGTCCGTAGCAAACGCTGTAAGATGTTTAGACTCTTCGGCAAGGGGAATTTGATTATAGGCCTGATTCAAGTCCAAGATAGTAAAGAACTTGGCCTTACGAAACCATGAGAAACAAGAATGAAGGTCAGGAAGGGGCACAGATTGTAACACCACCTTCCGATTGAGAGCCCTATAATCAATGACAGGCCTGAAGCCTCCTTGGGGTTTCGGGACTAGAAAAATAGGTGACGAATACGCCGACTTAGAGGGCCTAATAATACCGTCCTTCAACATCTGATCGATGATTTCTTTCAGAGCCTTCATTTTAGGTGGAGATAGCCTATAAGGTGGAAAACGGACAGGAATTGAATCCGTGACCTCAATTTTGTATTCAATAAGGTCAGTAACACCAAGAGTATCAGAGAACACCTCTGGAAATGACTGACATAATTTACGAATACTATCAGCCTGCTCCTCAGGTAGATGTCTAAGGTCTAACAACATCTCATCCTGGGTAGGCGAAATAGATGAGCATGATACAGAATTACACTTTAACAAGGGAATTTTACAATTGAACGCAAATTTGAATGTGCACGACTTACTCTGAAGATCGAGCACAAGACCAGTGTGAGAAATAAAGTCCGCTCCCAGTATGATGGGGCAAGACAAATGCTTAGCCACAAACAGTTTGGTTTTCCATGTAAATTTAAAAATACGAATTTTGACCTGTACGGAACCTAGAATTTCTAATGGAGATGAATTAGCCGAAACATATTGAACAGGAGATGAGACATAGTCAGGTAGTTTACAAACAGATTTCAATTTAGAATACCATTCAGCCGAAATAATCGAACAAACACTGCCTGAATCTAAGAGAGCTGTTACAGGTTCATTATTTAACTCAATCTTAAGAAAAGGAACCGGTGCGGGGGTATCCGCCGCAATCCTAAGACACTCCTTGGGGCATTCAAGGGATGGATTTTAAGATTGAAATTTCCCTGATTTTTCGATCTGTTTACCCGGGGCTGAGTCTCGGGAAGATGGATTAATCGACTCAGCGAAAGGCACTAGTCACTTTATATTGTTGTTGGAAGTTGCACCAGAAGTTGAGCAGGAGGGGGTGCTATTCGAATTGGGACAATTCTTGGCGATATGTGAGAAAACCCCACATTTAAAACAGCCTTGTGATGAACCAGCTCCATTCCTTGTCACACTAGATTTGAGCAATGGGCACTTGTTCCGAAGGTGGTCGGGCGACCCGCAAGCATAGCATTTACGGGGTGTGACTGGTCGGCGAGGTGGAGGCCGAGTATTACTAAAAGAAGGCGGGGGTTCTTTCGCGACACGCAATGAATCGGCGTATCTAACTCCTTCCGCTGAGACGGCCAATGCTTCAAGTTCAGAGAAGGTTTGCGGGCACGCCGCGAAACACAAATATGATCTATAAGATGGTGAAATACCTTCCACAATGGCTTGTACAATCTGATCCTCAGGGAAGTGAAGAGCAAACACCCTGGTATAAAACTTAATGTCCTGTATGAAATCAGCCAAGTTTTCATCCAAGCGTTGTACACGGTAATAGTACTTCTGAATCAGAGATGACCTCGCGCGAGCAGGAATAAAATTTGCAAGCAAGTGTGCATGAAAATCTTCAATAGATGACTGTTCGGCTATGGCTCTTACTATTTTGTCTGAGAGAATACCAGTTGCTTAAGGATAAATTATTTGCAAAATTTGACACGGAGAAAGAGAAAAAACAAGGGCATGATCCTGAAATTCAACTAAAAATCTTAAAAATGAAATTACTTCACTGGTGGTATTAACTGAAAACTTAGAGATACCCCTGAGCAACATTGCCAATGGATGGGGCAAACTACTGAACCCAGGTGACATAGTCGGTAAAGGTTTAAGTGGCAAAGGAGTTAATTCAGAACGTACATTAGTCAATGAGTTACGACGTTCAGACTCGTTGTCTAATGGGGCAGAGATAGTTTGAGCAGCAACGGTTATCCTATTGACTTCTCCGTTAGGAGGCTCTTCCTCGCTCCCAGCATTCATCGTGGCGGGTTGATCAGTTTTGGGAGGAACTTCCCCAGTTAACAATTGAGTGACCTTGCTAGATAATTCAGAAATATTTTCAAGCAGCGTACTAGTTTCCTTCTTCTGAACGTCATTCAACTTTAGAGACAACAGATCGTTAACTCTATTTGAAAAATGAAACAGCCTAGCTTGCACACGCTTAATTTGATTAGGAGAAGGATCATTTTCATCAAAAAGCTAACTACAGAAGCTAGCCCAGTAGTATTCTCCGTGATCGTGGAAAGAGAGTCGTCAATTTCTTTCTCTCCCAAATTGGGGATGGAAATGGGCAAATCTAGGGACTCTCTAAGCTTGTTTGTGTCTACTGCAACCGTGCCTCCAGATTGTACATTTCTGATAGTTAACTCATAGATCAACTCCTCCTTGCGCAAATAGTTAAGATGGAGAACATCGCGAGGGCCGGGCATGGTGACAGAACAATTTTGAAAACCTCAAAAATTCCAGCAACTGAGAAAATGGTTAGAGTTCGGAACAGAACAATATTTAGCCGTCAAAAGGGGCTAAAATGAGACCCATTCAACCACGCTCTGCTACCACTTGTTACGGAGATTTCCGTTGTAGGTAGAGGTGAAAGAAGGTGCGGGTGTGAATAGGTCTCCAACTACGGAATTAAAGTTAAATGTAAAATTTAACAAGGTTATATTTTCTTTCCAAAATTCAGAAATAACAAGAATGGCAGGTACGGAGTAGCAAGACAACAAAGTACAATTACAGTATTTACAGGATTTGGGCTTCGAGCCCTGAAAACACAATTCTTGAGCAACTAGCCCAACTTTACGATATACAAATTTCAACAACGGGGCAGAAGACCCCAATCAAACCCTGGAGCACTTGCTCGAAATTACACCGTAAAGCCTCCTCGAGGCATACAAGACTCAGTTTCCGGAAAAGAGCCACTCGCTCTCAAATTTAAGCCTCTCCCAGGCCACACCAAACTCCACCTTCAAGCTGTCCTCAACGGACATAAACACAGGGGTAAAATACCCAATCTACTGAGGCCTATTAAGTGAGAAAAGGTTAATTATATGGCCTCTAAAATACCAACTTGAAAGGAGGCTCTCCGCACTCCTAATACACTTTATTTAAAACCTACTTGGCACTAGGGTGCACTATTGTAGTTCTTCAGTAGTGTCCTCTAGAAGAGAAAGTTCACACTTCTTACTTCAAGCAAAACAAAAACACATCAAAAATGACACAGTTCTAAAACTCCAAAATTTACAGGTAGTGACATCTTCTGAGAAAGTAGAAAATTAATACCGTCAATAAAGTTCAGACTTCCTCCAGCAGAGGAGTTTCAACTGGCGCACCTTTTGAATTAGCGGCGTGGAGGTGTACCGCCCGGTACATTTAATAATAAAAATAAATTTAAAAAATGTAGAAATACAGAAACATGAAGGAAATTAAGAATTAGTATCCACAAAAGAGATACGTCTAGTCATAAACAGACACCACTTAAAGGAATTGACATATTAAAAAAATCATGGAATGTAAGACATGAAATACGTATGTTTGATAAGAGATGTGTTGTAGCAATCAGTATGAAAAGCACATTAAATATCGAGTACAAATGGACGCTAGTAATTATAATTTATTTGCATTTTAGCTTAGAAAGAATAGAATAGAATAGAATAGAATAGAATAGAATAGAATAGAATAGAGTATGAGTACTTCCATTCCCTAGTTCCAGATCGCCCGAGAATAGCGAGAGATCACTGTTTATTGCCAATTCATTAAAGTTTGATACATGCATTAAATTACCCTCTAATAATTATTTGACTATTACTAAACTAAATATTTCAAAAAATTGTCCTAGACGTTAACAATGCTATATTGTCTAGACAACATGTATCTTTCCTTAGCTTATTTAATGCTTATTTTTGGGGAATCCTACCATTAACAACATGCAATAATTAACGGCGGAATTATGAATAAAATATAAAGACACGACAATACAACAATTTACATGTTACTACGTTTGACATTGTTTTAAATTTGCTTAACGTCGCACCGACACAGATAGGTCTTATGGCGACGATGGGATAGGAAAGGCCTAGGAATGGGAAGGAAGTGACCGTGGCTTTAACTAAGGTACAGCCGGGCTGCCGATAGTAGGATTCGAACCCACTATCTCACGGATTCAAGCTCACAGCTGCGCTCTCCTAACCGCACGGCATTAATTTTTCACCTAACGGTAATTATATTCATTTTTATAGGATACGCAGGCCCCTTATCCTCCATTACTCACGTTTGTATTTGTTTGGATGTTTTAACTTCCTTTTTTCCACATATTTTAAAAATACATATTCAAATTTGTTATTCTTCTCGGTGTAATCCACTCTTAATTTCATAGTTTTTCAATTGTATAGAATTCTCCCTCTATTTCTATTTTTTTGTTGTTTTCAGCTTTTTCTTACATTTTATTTATTTACATTTACATTTAATGCATTTAAATTGAATAGAATAATAAAATGAAGCACAAAGTAAATTTAAACCGTTTTCATGAGAACACCATGAGTAGAATAACGTTCCTTATCGCAAAGAGACGACATAATCTAATAAACTGCAAAGTTACAGGCAAATATAAATATACTGTAAAAGGAAAACTAACCACGAAATAAGTATAAATAGTATAAATAGAGCTTTAACTGAACTCAAAGTGCCTAGCGTAGTGCGACCATTATTTCAACTGTGTGCTTTCTTCAATAATTTAATTTCATATATTAATTGTATCTAACAGCAAAGTCGGAAGAAACGAGAGATATTTGTGTCTTAAACATCCTTTTCGGGTATTGAATGATAATTTTTCGTAGAATTATCTAGTACATTATTGATAATTCTATGGAGGTATTTTTGATCATTTAATACACGTCTATTTAAGTGAGGTTAATTTTTATTCATATCTCCATAATGCACTATACATGTAGAAACAAAGTCTGTTATGTATATTTTTTAAAGTAAAGGTAACGTAAGAAACGTTTTTGAACTTTCTCCACATGGTTTGGATAAGATTTATAATGGGGAGACTGAACTACCGACGCGTACTCAAGTTTGGACTTCACCAGTGTATTATCACTACTGATCTGCATTTAGGGCAATCGCTCAGGTGGCGGATTCCTTATCTGTTGTCTTCCTAACCCCTTATTAAAGGATTTCAATGAAATTTTAAATTTATTGAACATCTCCCTCGGTAAGTTATTCCACTCCCTAACACCCTGTCCTATAAATGAATATTTGCACCTATTAGTCGTCTGGAATTCCAACTTCATCTTCATACTGTGATCTTTCCTACTTTTAAAGACATCATTCGAACTTATTCGTCTACTAATATCTATCCACGCCATCTCTCCATTGTAAAATTTTTGTAACGCTACTCCTTTGTCGGAAATCACCCAGAATAAATCGAGCTGCTTTCCTTTGGATTTTTTTTCATTTCTGGAATCAGGTAATCCTGGTGAGGGTCCCATACACTGGAAACATTCTATAATTGGGATCTTACCAGATACATATATGCCGCCTCCTTAACATCCTTGCTAAAACCCCTAAACACCCTCATGACCCTGTGCAGAGATATCCACCCTTTATTTACAATCCCATTTATGTGATTACTCCAATGAAAATCTTTCCTCATATTAACATCTAGGTACTTAAAATGATTCCCATAAGTAACTTTCACCCCATCAACTCAGTAATTAAATCTGAGAGGACTTTCCCTATTTGTGAAACTCACAACCTGACTTTTAACCCCATTTATCATCCTACCTTTGCGTACTGTCCATTTCACAACATTATCGAGATCATTTAGCAGTTACTAACAGCCTTGTAACTTACTTATGGCTCTAAATAGAACATCATCATCCGCAAAAAGCCTTGTCTATGATTTCACTTCTTTACTCATATCATTTATAAATATAAATGTCCAATAATTCTGCTTTGAGGAATTCCCCTCTTAATTATTACAGCGTCAGGTAAAGCTTCGCCTACTCTAATTCTCAAGGATATATTTTCTAGAAATATAGCCACCCATTCAGTCACTCTTTTGTGTAGTCGAATTGTACTCATTTTTGATTGTAGTCTCCCATGATTCCTATCAAATACCTTATACAGTTCAATCGCGATACAATCCATTTGATCTCCTGAATCCAGGACATCTGCTATATCTTGCTGGAATCCTAAAAGTTGAGCTTCAGTGGAATAATCTTTCATAAACACGAATTGCCTTTTGTTGAACCAGTAATTAATTTCGCGAACATGTCTAAAACAATCAGAAAGAATTCTTATCCAAAACTTATACGCAATACAGGTCAAATTGACTGTATGTAATTTTTAGCTTTATGTCTACCACACTTTCTCCATTCATTTGGTATGGCTCCTTCATGCAAAGAATAATCAAATAATCAGATATGATACTATATCCCAACCAATTGTCTTTATTGACTGAACAATTCTGCCTTTTTAAGGTCCTCACATACACACTTCCCTTGTTCATTAGTGATTCCTGGAATGTGCTTCTTGGAACCTGTTTCTGCCTTAAAGTATCTACATATAACCGTCCATTTCTCACTAAAATTTGTATGACTGACAATCATGCTTGCCATCATGTTAACCTTACCTGACTTCTTTGCTAGATTCAATTTTCTAGTTAGTTTCTTCAATTTCTCCTTACTTCCACAGCCATTCCTAACTCAATTTCTTTCCAATCTTCAACTCCTTCTTTGTCTCTTCACTTCTCTATTAAAATATAGTGGGTCTTTACAACGCTTTACTACATTTAAAGGTAAAAAACTGTTTTCAAATTCTTCAACAATTCCTTCAAACCAATCTCAGGGTCTGTTTACATATTTATTTACGGTTTTCCACCGATCATAGTTAATTTTTTAAACTCCCCCATGCCTGTTTCATCAGCCAGTCGGACTGCCTAATAGTCCTACTTTTAAGACCTTCCTTTTTTATCACATTTATTTTTAACTACAACAAAAACAGCTTCGTGATCACTAATACCATCAATTACTTAAGATTCTCGATAGAGATCATCTCGTTTTACCAGCACCACGTCCAGAATATTCTTCCCACTAGTTGGTTCCATCACCTTCTGAATCAGCTGTCCTTCCCTTATTAATATATTTGCCATTTGTTTTTTCATACTTCCTGGCATTCGCGTTACCTTCCCAATTGACATTTGATAATTTGAGTTCTCCCGCTACAATCACATTCCTTACCATACCGTTCCCGACCTAGCTGATTATCTTATCAAACAATTCGGAATCAACATCAGTGCTACCATTTCAAAAGTGTGATGGCTTCGATACTATTCGAGCCTCTGCGTGTCCGATTAGGAAGCCCAGTTTTTTGTAAGCATCATTAATTGATTCATAAATGTGTGGGATAAACGACAAATTGTTTTTGATGCGTACTTCTAGATCATTAATTAAATTAACAGCGTCAATAATACAATTCATTTTTGATAGAGTGCGATTGTTCTGTAGGGAATTTGCCGTGTGTAATTTTTGAGAAGCATAATTTATTTATATTGAGCATCAATTAATTTCAATACTCCATTCGTATAATTGGTTTAAGTCGCTTTGCAGTTTGTCTATGTCTGCATCTCATTTTATTTATTTGTCAATCTTTACATCATCAACATACAAAAGGCAGTTTGAAAACATAACCTTAAATGAGAGTCGTTGATATAAAGATTAATCAGCGACGGACCCATGTTTGAACCCTGTGGAACACCAAAAAATACAGAAAAATGTCTTAATTACAGTTGCGATATGCTACATACTGTTTTCTTCCGCTAGGATTAGATGAAATCAGTGTCAGCATAGGGGAAATCACTCCAAAGTCAGAGAGACTTTTTAATAAAATGTCATGATGAATTTTGTCAAAGGCTTTCAAAAAATCCAAGCAAATTGCATCAAGATTTCCTTGCCAATAGAGTACATTGAAATAATACTGCGTAAAATTAATGAGATTGCTTAATCTTGATCTACCAGGCAAATAGCCACACTGATATTCACTTATAGTCCTCTTTGTATGAGCGAAAATACGACAATATAAAATCTTACATGATTTTGCACGGAGCGCACAAAATGCAGACTAGTCGGTAATTCTCAATCAATCAATTAATACTGATCAGCATTTAGGGCAGTCGCCCAGGTGGCAGATTCCCTATCTGTTTTCTTAGCCTTATCTTAAATGATTTCAAAGAAATTGGAAATTCATTAAACATCTCCCTAGGTAAGTTATTCCCCTTCCCATGAATGAAAATTTGCCCCAATTTCTCCTCTAGAATTCCAACTTTATCTTCATATAGCGATATTTCCTACGTTTGAAGACGCCACTCAAACTTATTCGTCTATTAATGTCATTCCACACCATCTCTCCGCTGAAAGCTCGGAAAATACCACTTAGTCGATTAGCTCGTCTTCTTTCTCCCAATTCTTCCCAGCCTAAACTTTGCAACATTTTCGTAACGCTACTCTGTTGTCGGAAATCACCTTGAACACGTCGAGCTGCTTTTCTTTGGATTCTTTCCAGTTCTTGATTCAGGTAATCCTGGTGAGGGTCCCATACACTGGAACTACACTCTAGTTGGGGTCTTACCACAGACGTATATGCCATCTCCTTTACATCCTTACTAAAACCCCTAAACACCCTCATAACCATGTGCAGAGATCTGTACCCTTTATTTACAATCCCATTTATGTGATTACCCCAATGAAGATCTTTCCTTATATTAACACCTACATACTTACAATGATCCCCAAAAGGAACCTTCACCCCATCAACGCAGTAATTAAAACTGAGAGGACGTTTCCTATTTATGAAACTCACAACCTGACTTAACTGCGTTTATCAACATACCATTGCCTGCTGTTCATCTCACAACATTATCGAGGTCACGTTGCAGTTGCTCACAATCTTGTAACGTACTTATCACTCTATAGAGAATAACATAATCCGCAAAAAGCCTTACCTCCGATTCCACTCCTTTACTCATATCATTTATATATATAAGAAAACGTAAAGGTCCAACAATACTGCCTTGAGGAATTCCCCTCTTAATTAATATAGGGTCAGATAAAGCTTCGTCTACTTTAATTCTCTGAGATCTATTTTCTAGAAATATAGCAACCCATTCAGCCACTTTTGGTCTAGTTCAAATGCGCTCATTTTGCCACTAGTCTCCCATGATCCACCCTATCAAATGCTTTAGACAGGTCAATCGCGATACAGTCCATTTGACCTCCAGAATCCATATGTGTTACTTTCTAGAATTCCATGCATCAGACTGAACGAAATAAAAAGAAGTGTAAAATAAAGCTTTAAGGAAATATGAATGGAGATATTTACCTGGATGACCAGGTGAGAAGTAACTCATGGTTAAAACTAGGTGAGGCAGTGTGGCCAGCAGGACTGGCCATTCTTTTAGATCTCTGAGGTCTTGTACAGATGGACCGCGATTGTGCTTTATTGTTGTTGATATTGAAGGGTATTCTCCAGAGAGATAAGGCGAAGAATAACTCACTCGCAGCTAGATTAGGAGCATTCTCGTGGGAAGGAGTGTTCAATGGTGAGCTATTGCTAATAGGTAGGAAGTCTAGTAACATTTATTTTATGGAATGATGAGAGATTTATTTCAATGATCGAAAGAAAAGCTTACACCTGGCGAGTTGGCCGTGAGGTTAGGAGCTCGCTGCTCTGAGCTTGCATCCGAGAGAAAGTGGGTTCGAAACCCCACTGTCAGCTGTCCTGAAAATGGTTTCCCGAGGTTTCCCATTTCCTCACTAGGCAAATGCTGGGGCTGTACATTAATTCAGGCCACGGCCGCTTCCTTCCCACTCCTAGGCCTTTCCCATCCCATTGCCACGTAAGACCTATACCTATCTGTGTCGGTGCGACGAAAAGCAAACAACTCAATGCTAAAAACATCCTAGGGATGTGAGTTACGAATTTTGGGTAAATAAAATAAAGTATTCTTTATTTATTCCTAAAAATTACATTCCTTTTCTTAATCATCGTTATCTGATCGATTAGGTTAGCAATATGCCTTTTCCTACCACTACCAGCGCTAACGTGAGTCAATACATTGTTTCACTTACGCACTTATAACTACATTCGATTTGGACATTTTTCAAAAAAGCAAAAGTGTCTGAGGGTATTGAACCAAGGAACACATCACAGGAAGGATTATCTAAATAAGTCAATTTGTCTCGGACTTGAATCAGAAAGAAAACCAGTAATGAAACCAGAGATTTCAGGGAGTTTTTCCGGAATTGCATTTAGGCCGGACGTGATTTTCGAAATTTGTTTTTGTAGACTGATAGAGCTACCCAAGACTCACCATTTGAAAACCTTCCAGGCCCTTTAGCCCTTCTACGTTCGGCTCAATTAAGAAATTTCTCATTTTTATGTTTTTCGTAGCACACTTTGTCTGCAATGAAACGTTTACAATATTAAAAATTGAAAGACATTTTGTGATCATGGCACAATATAACTGTATAATAACGGTTTTTTCTTGTAACTTTGGTTGCTACATTCTGTAGGTTACGGATATCGTGTCGACAGCTTAGTGTCAGCGAAGATCAAATGCTACTTTTCTGTATTTTAATTTAAAAAATTCGAATTCAGTAAATTACATCATTCAAGAGGTTCAGTTTATCCTTGAAGATATTTGGAGAAATTAGAAGATTTCGGAAGAGGGAAAAGAGACTCTGATACACCTATTGCATCAAAGAGGTGACAAGTAAAATGTTGATAACTATATGGGAGCATCACTGCTGCAAATCGCTTACAAGATATTCTAAAAAAATTCGTAACATGATAGAAACAACACTTGACAAGCAATTATATGAATATCAGGGTGGATTTCGAAATGGTAGATCTTGCTGAGACCAAACATTTAATTTAAAATCCTTAACTCGTCATAGAATACTGCACTCCAAGGACATAGTGATGAAATTTTTGGATTTTAAAGAGGCCTCTAATTCTCTTGTAGAGAAACCTTCGATAAAACAATACAGAAATTTGGAATGAAATCTAAATTAGCAAACCTATTACGGAAAACACTTACAGATACAGTTTCAAAAGTAAAAAATTAAAGGCGAAATATCAAAAACTATCAAGATAAATACAGGTGTATGTTACGGTGATGGATTATCGCCAATTCTCTTCAAACGTATCCTAAAGAAAATTGCAAGAATTTGGAATTAAAAATTAAAAGGTCATACAGTTTCACTAATAACTTTGGGGAGAAAAAACAAATGTGCTGAAATTAATTGCGAATGCGTAATGCGTTTTGTGATATGACTTACCACTTATCCACCAATTACCTCGAAACGAAGGTCTGTAACGTCCTTAAAATTGACTCCGTATTTCGATATTCTCCGGTGGTAAATAGTTGAATATTTGTACATCTTGGAATTTTTCACTTGGTTGCAGGCTAAAAGTAATCATTTTGACAAATTTCAATTTTTATTTCGTCTGACAGATTGTGTCTGCTACCTAAACGAACAATTTGGTTTCCGTAAGGGCTTTGGGGCACGTGAGACCTTGTTCTGCCTGACGACACTTTTACAAAATTGTAGAGACCAGCCTAAAGATGTATAAATCTGCTTCAAGGATTATGCCCGAGCATTCGACTGTTTCAAACATTCGGAAATTCTACCAATTCTCAATACAACAGGAATAGATAATGAAGATCTTACATTTGTCAAAAAACTGTATGAACCTCAAGAAGCTTCCGTAAGAATTGGAAATCCCGAGGCTCAATCTACTAGGATCAAACAGGGAGTAGGCAAGGATGTGTACTATTCTCCCCCGCTATTTGATCTGTAATCTGAGCAATTCTGTCAAGCTAATCTTCAAGAAATATGAATGGGGCAAAAGTTAACGGAAGGCTCATCAACAATTTGAGGTGCGCATATGACACTGTCATCTTGGCTGACAGTACTGAATCATAGCAGAAGGGGATAAACTTGGACTCAAAATTAACACCTACAAGAGGAAAGTGATGGTCATTTCCAGAACACGTAACACGTACATTCTTATGACAATTTATGGGGAACCAGTTGAACAAATGCGGATTTTTAAGTGCCTTGGCAGCTGGATTACTGGGGGACTTAGACCCGGCTTTAGAAATCCGTGTACGAATAGAAATGGCTCGTACTAGCTTTATGAAAATGAGGAATATACTCTGTGACAGAAGCCTCAACTTGAAGACACGTCAGAAATTCGTCAGGTGCTATGTATATTCAGCGTTTCTGTACGGTGCTGAAACATAGACCATTAAAAGAATCAGTGCCTTCGAAATGTGGCTGTAACGGATCTCATCAACTGACAACGTCTCCAATGCTGCCGTGATCAGACGCATGAGGAGGGAACGAATTGTGATGTTTATAATCAAGAAAAGAAAGTCATCTTAACTTTGGCATTTTATGAGGACTTAAAACCTACTTAAATTGATCATGCGGGGTAATACTGATGGACGTAGGAGTCACAGTGGAAGTAAACACTCTTGGCTGAGGAACGTATGTGATTGAACAGGACTAGATTCTAGTAGACTGATGAGGACAGCCGAACATCGTACAGACTTCGCTGTGATTTTGGCAACCTTCAGTAATGGAGAAGGCACCAGAAGAAGAAGAAGATCTTGATTTCGGAGTGGGCGTCGAAAAAATTAGGACATTCAGAAAACTGTAAGCCCATGAAAACTATAGGTCATCTCTTTGGAAACATATACCCCAATGGGTGAAAAAATTGCTTACACTTGCGTTCTTAGGTTGAACCAAAAATTTCAAAACCGACAGTTGGTTTGATTCTGCCTCATTTCGATGGTATGAAAAGAGGGTTTGCTCGTGAGAAGCTGGAAATCTGCAAATCTCCTGTCGATAGATCTACCTGTTGCAACATAAATTAACTTTTGTTGCATAAAATATCCGGCTCCGCTGTATCTTCGGACACCATCAGGTGTAAAGCGTCAGATACCCTAGGATTTCAATTACTTCCAATCTGCGAGCTGAATCTCACCTGCTATCAGCATTGTTCCGCAAATGTCTTCCTAAATCTGGCCATAAACTAACCGGCCTCACATTAAGAACCATTCTCAGATTCCCCAGACGTGCAGTGGTCATTGTAGGCTTTTAACGAAGACTTTCCAAGGGCAGCTCGCTTTTTGGTGGCCATAGGAAGAGGCAATACCGTAACTCTCAGTGTCATAACATACCTACTGACTCTAAATATTTTCCACTTAACAATATGTTATGTGGCTCGGAAAGTAAGAAAGACCGGGCCTGTTGGCCATGCGGTTAGGAGCGCGCAGCTGTGAGCTCGTATCCGGGAGATAGTGGGTTCGAATCCCACTGTCGGCAGCCCTCCAACAGAACTTGGCAATGTCTTCCAAAACAAAATATGCTGTTAATAGAGCTTATGGTTACCCCTACCGGCCACTCATGCTTCGCAGCGACGTGGCATGCTCTCTATCAGATGGTCCAAACGCCCTTGTGGCAGTCGATCTCATTCCTCCGAAAGGGCAATGCGAAGATCTTGGAGAGTCCTTGGTGGAGGCTGACGGGATGCAATTCGCCTCCCAATGCATCCCAGGCATTGTCTATAGGATTCAGATCCGCAGACCTCGCTGGCCAATCCTTGTGATGAATGTCTTCCCCAACCAGAAATTCATCCACTAGAGCAGCGAGGTGCGGTCTAGCATTATCGTCCATTAGGAGGAGGTCTGGACCAACTGGACCTTTGAGGAGTCGAACATGTTGTCTCAGTACCACATACCTGTATCTCCGAGCGTTAACAGTGTTCCTCGGACCATCCATGAAGATGTGCAGGTCAGTACGGCCATTCAACATGATTCAGCTCCACACCACGACGCCACCGCCACCATATGTTCCTGTGGTTGTATCGGCTACCTGGTTCTCTCCAGATTAATGTGCGACGGGAATCGTTCTGGAAACTGAAGCGGGATTCATCTGTGAAGAGCACATGCCTCCATTCATTCATGGTCTAGTTTAGATGTTGACAGCTCCACAGTAAACGGGCCCGTCTCTGTGCTGAAGTGAGCGGGACGCACACCGCTGGACGTCGGGCAAACAGCCCTGCTGTTCTGAGTCTCCGGAACACGGTTTGCCGGGAAACGGCAACCCCTGAGACGGCTGCAAGCTACGCCTACAATTGTCTTGCAGGTGCACTCCGATTTCGTCGAGCGGTTAAGGCCAGATATCGGTCCTGTTGTGGGGTGGTTACTCTTGGTCGACCTGGTACTGGCCTATGACTAACGTCTCCTGTGTCTCGAAATGATCTCCAAAGTCTGGAAATGACACTTTGTGGCACATTCAAGGATACGGCTGCTTCGGTCTGTGTCTGGCCTGCTTCCAGGTGGCCGAGTATTCTAACCTGCAAAACGGGAACCAATGGCGCCGTTTTGCCATTATGTTGTCATTTTCACCACGATGCTACACTCCGCACACTATAACAGAGCAAACACGAGTGAGGGAATATGGGGCGCAGACACTGGCTGTGTTTACCTTGCGGTTACGCCGCTAGTCAAAGCAGGGAACACTCCTTTCCTACACAGAGCGAACACGTAAGGTTGGTAGATGCATATGTCGTGCGATTATTTGCGGTCTGTTTCCTGTTGCTCTGCTTACTCGTAACATATGCTTAACGTTTGGACACTAGTGTATATATACATATATAAGGTTAACATGGATCTATCGTGTTGTGTACTTTGCTGTAAGTCAATGTACGTAAATTCTTCGGGCACTTCTGTCCTCACTGAAGGATATTCTTGGAGAGAAATGAATTCGGTGCATTGACACCGAGACTTTTGGTGTGAAAGTGATATTGTCGTGTGCATGAAACGTTTTAACTCTATGTTATTGTCCTCAATGATATGTCCCGTTGAGAATAGTGAGCCTATTCGCTTACGTAGGAAATATATTAAATTATCACCTGAGAACTATCCAACCATATTCTACAGTTAGCTTTCACTTAACATTTATTCACCTCGAGGAAGGAAGTGACCTCAAGAGCCTGAACAGCAACTGCCACTGAGAGGCGAAGAAGCGTTTCAACGTTGATGTGAAGAAGATAAGACAGATAATGTTCGGTCTTTTAAGACAAAAATGTGAGACCATTCAACGGGATTGTGAAAAGTGTTAGTGTTCTCAAGAACTACTGTAGATATTCCATCGATATTAAAGTGACGAGTGACCTAGAATTGTAAATGTATATTTCTCTACTAGGAGAAAAAAATTAAGTTAATGTTAGGATGCAAAGGACAAGATGACCTGAAGTGTGAAAGGTAGAGCAAACATTAAACTCTGGTACGTCATGTTATTAGTTTTGAAAAGAGTAATATTGAACTGAGTAACGGAGTCTTTATTTTGGGGAACCTTCCGAAACAAAGCACTAATGTTAGCCTTGTGTTAGTCTTTGAAAGTAGCATTAATCATTTCATGTGTATTTGTGTGGAGTTCCTGTGACAAAAGTGATAAAGTAGTGTGTAAAAATTCTGGCCAATATTTGTACAAAGAAGTACCTAAACGAAGTTCTCAAATGAAAATAAAATATCCTAGTGCTAGTTAGTTTAAATTTGGTATTTTGGTGGGCGATGCATGATAGTGGTAATGGGCATGCTGTCAGAGTGTTAATCATAGGAAAACTATTTTTGTTTCTTTGTTGTTGTGTCGCTGTTTTCTTTACTCCGTATTTGTGTTTTAATTGAAGTTTTGTTAGGCGTTGTCAACTTCACGTTTGGTTTAATGATTTATTTTTCTTTTGCTAGTGATTTAACGCCGCATTAATTAATCGAAGATTTTCGGCGACGTGAGGATGGGAAAGGACAATGTTTGGTAGGATAGCGGCCATGGCCTTAATTAGGAGTGAAAAGAGGAAAGCACGGAAAACCACCTCCTTCACGGCTGTCGACGTTGGTATTCGACCCCACCATCTGCCAAATGTATGCTCTCACCTACGCAACCCTAACTATGCAGCCATCTCTCCCGGTGCAGTGCCTTTAAAGTTCGCTCAATACATCTTACTTTTCTAGATTACCAGGTGTATGCATACGTTCTTTTCGGTTTGTGTGGTAGGCTAAAGAAAACACGTAAATTTAAAGGGATTTTTTTTAAATTCCAAATATTGGCCATCGGTTTCCACGCACTTCGCACATGTTTCAGGTAAGTTATGAATACCATGCCAGAAAAACTGTTTATTTTTGCGGCAAACCATTCGTTGAGCCAATTTTCAACTTTCTAGAAATTTCTGCAGTGCTGTTCTGCGATTGCGTGCCCTATTTATGCGAGGAGGTGATAGTCATATGATGCCAGGTCGGGAGAGTACGGCGGGTGCGGAAGGAAGTCCCATCCAAGCGATTTCAAGGTGTCTTTTACTGGTTTATTGTGTAAGATGGGGCATTGTCATGTAATAAAATAACTTTGCCATGTCTTCTGGCCCATTCCGGTCGTCCTTCGATCAATGCATGATTTAAATTAATCATTTGTTGGCGATAGCGTTGTGAATGAACGGTTTAGTCCAGTAACGCCTGCAATTGCTCATCTTCGCACTTTTGTGGTCTACCAGAGCGCACTGTCTTTCACACTGAAATCATCACGTTTAAATTGTCGAAACCCTGTCTCATATTCTAATCGACGGAGCGTGTTCACTATATGTTTCTACCAGCAAACAATGACTTTCCACAGCCTATTTATTTTGATTAAATAAGAAAAGCAATGCGTGCTGCAAATGTTCTATTTCAGGAAGAAACGTCGACATGATCACTGAACTATACAACACAGACGCTAGAGTTTGGCGGACTCAACTTGTGTGCGTTGGTAGGTTATTGTCAGACGAAGAAAATGACATATGTGTCAAATTCATACGCTGCGTACTGTTTGCTAGCGCGATCTCTTACTGAAACCGGAAAAGACTTATGCATACACCTGGTGAGTGTACTTAAAATTACTATTGTTCTTTTAAGTATCAAACCTTCAATAAACATTTTTGTACTATAAAATGCTCACGACCATTATTAGGTTACTCTTTGCCATCTCAGCTTTGGCCCGGATGGCAGCCATGGTTTTTCCCCCTATATTGTGGTTGGTCTTGTCTAGGGGTAAAAGTCCCAATTCAAGTCGCAAGATATTTCCCACACCCAAACTTTACGTATCTTTGATGAAGCAGGTTTCACTTTATTACGACGATCAATCCCAGTTATACAGTATTTTAGAACGTGCTATACAAGTCTGAAATTAATCCTCTGATGAAGAGAGAGCTTTACTCATGTTCTCTAAAGTCTAACTCAAACTCCAGTACTCTTACTTTCTACTGGGATTTTATTTATTTCCTGTCTAGTTTAAAACCCGGGGCTAATTGCATAGTACATCAGATTATGTGGTTCCAGTTCTCTGGGACCTCAACCAAAACAAACTAGTGGTCCCTATTGGCTGCTCCAGAAGAGCAAGTCATGCGTGAAGCAGAATGACCGCAGGCAGAGATCAGGAGGTTCTACCCACTAATGACCGGTCACAGACAAAGGCAAGTGAAGTGGGCTGAGAAACAGAGGAGGATCATTAGTATACAGGGGTAGGCGTCTTCACAAGGGAATTCCTCCAAATAAGAGGAAGTGGGGTAGTTGTACTGTACATTGAAATGCTCACTCAACATTGTAGTCATGGCTGCTTATCGACGTGTTTTTGCATTGTGGATTTCCAACCTGTTGGTCAGGTTTTGATTCCGATTCTGGTATGAAGTGAAGATTGGTTTGAAAGTCTCTCCTTCAGGTAATGCAATACAAGACGTAATATCCTAGTGAGCGAGTTGCCTGTGTGTTTCGTGTCTCATGGTTGTTAGCCTGCCATCGGGAGGTGGTGGGTTTAAACCGCAGCAGCCCTAAACATGACTACCCGTGGTTTTTCAGAAAATTCTGGGGCTGTATCTTAATTAAAGTCACGGCCATTTCTGATCGCATTGTGGCCTAAAGACCTGAGTGGTGCGATGTTAAAACAGTTATAAGGAAAAATCTTAACACCACAAACGAGATAAAAATGTCAAAATGGACACTGGCTATCAGTTAAGAAATACGTGGTTGCCAGCCATTAACGATTTACTGTACTATCGTTGTGCTTTGGTGTTTTATAAATTCTTACTCTCATCACCAGATGGTTCATTCCATGCTAGGTGTTAAGTGCCATAACCTCATAACGTGTGTACACCGTGTTCCCAACACTCTTTTTTACCTTCTGTTTTTTCAACACACTTCCTTTTCACTCTCTTCGCCGCTGCTCTATTCTCCTATCCTGTGAGACATTCGTTGCACTTTATTTTATTACTTTTATTTCTATTTTACTATTTGCTTTACGTCGCACCGACACAGATAGATCTCATGGCGACTATGGGATAGGAAAGGACTAGGAATGGGAAGGAAGAGACCGTGTCCTTAAATACGGTACAGCCACAGCATTTGCCTGGTGTGAAAATGGGATACCACGGAAAAAACATCTTCAGGGCTGCCGACAGTGGGGTTCGAACCCACTATCTCCCGGATGCAAGCTTACAGCTGCACGCCCCTAACTGCACGGCCAATTCGCCCAGTATTTTTATTTCTATTTATTTATATCTCCTACCATATTCGCCCCTAATTCGTCTTGCTGTTACCTCGTAACGCACATACGGTGTGATAAGTAACATGCTGGAGCTTAGATGGTGTCATTTCCCACTTGGAAGGCCAGCGTACAGTGAGCCATCTAGTGACGAATGAAAGTACCACATACTATAGACCACCGGTAAAGCATTCCAAACGCTCATTATTGGAGAAGTCGTCCTCGTGAAAGTGGAGATGATCTTCTGAAGACGCGGAGCACAGTTCTCTGCGAAAGGAAGAGAATTGCACCTTGATTCCTTGACAAGGCAGAAGGCCAACTGATTATTATCAAGTCTACTAAAACAAAGTTCTCGAGACTACAGAACTATATGCAGTAATGTTATTTTATGCTAGGTGATACCCGGCGTGCGCTGTTACGCCTCAATAAATAAAATATGTTTTTAATTAATTCTACTTTACTCAAATTTTATGAACATCTTTCTTCATAATTTTCGGATGTTTTGTTATTTGTATTTTAAATCATTTTTACCTGTAATTTCACTTACAAAACAAAGAAAGAATTACTGTAAATATATTCTATTTTTAGATTACTAAGTCTATTAATTTCATCAAATAATTTCTATATGATTACATACATGGCGATTTATTTGCAAGTTGCATGACTTTCATTGCAATGCGAGTGGATGCATGGCAATCTTTGGGCCTCAGGGGCTTTTAACTTTGGAGCGAACTTGGCGAACACGGGGACCTAAGCTGAGTCTTGGCATTGCTTCCACTTACTTGTGCCAGTCTCTTCACTTTCCTCTACTATCCTATACGACCTCCCTTCTTTTCAGACCCCGACAATATTACAACACTCGAGGCTTAGGGAGTCTTTCATTTTCATACCTTTCGTGGCCCTTGTCTTTCTTTGGCCGATAGATTAATTTTTCGAAGTGTCAGATACCTTCCATTTTTTCTATCTGATTAGTGTTATATAGAGAATGATTGCCCAGTTGTACTTTTAAAACAATAATCACCACAAACACCTCCTGATATTTTTTGTTGTTCCATCTGGTGAGAAAATGAACAGATTCCTCGGCAATGATTTGCCTATTGTCACGAAAGTACATCTCGCACACGGCATGTTGGATTGCTATTTCCAAATAACAGGCAATGAGTTACGTAGTTACGTGAACCTCCTAGCAAAAACCGTACTTCGTAAAACATGGCGGCGTGTTCCCGTCTTCCTATATACAGCATTTTCTACCGGTCTATCATACAGTAATACAGGGTAAGTCGCTGTCGCCTTGCGACAATCTATTCATCATTGTCGATCCAAATCTTGTTGGGGCTTTGTAATTAAATCTACATAAATAGAATCGTAACGACGGTATGTCTGTAAATTGACTACTTTGGCTAAATTTCCCTACAGTTATCCGTTTAAGGTTGAGACAGAACTAATAATTAGTCTCCTTGTTTGACATTTTCGAGCTGGAGTTTATCTCCGTTGAAATTATCTCGTTTTACCTCCCTGGGAGATATGGACTTAATCTTTATAGCGATTTAAAATCATGAACTGCTTCCTTCTCCTATGAAAGAGGATAAGTTACTATTCATTTGAGACTTAACTATATGCAGCTTCTTGAAGTTATGTCGGGACTGTAAGCCCCTATCTGTTAATACACTCTACCGGGAGTAGTTCAAGTTTCTGGGCGGACTGTAGTGGTTTCCCATTTTCACACCAGGCAAATGCCGGGGCTGTACCTTAATTAAGGCCACGGCCGCTTCCTTCTACTTCCTAGGCCTTTCCTATCCCATCGTTGCCCTAAGACCTATCTGTGTCGGTGCGACGTAAAACAAATAGAAAAAAGCCTATTGCGCAGTCCTCCGGCGCATAGCGCGCCTGAGGTAATTAAGCCAACTTCCGTCTACCGTTGCAAGAGGAAGAGAGAGGTTGTCTGCTGAGAACATGGAAGCCGAACAGACGTGTGTCCATAGCTTCGCTATGAAGTTCATCTACAAATTGGAACCAGAATGATCTAGTGGATATTAGGGGATTCATTCCCCTACTAATGCGTTTTTCTTCTCTGGACGAACTCTAGGAGCATCGCAGATGTAGTCTTTTCAACTAATTGTATTTTATTTAATCTTCTGCCTAGTGTAAGTACAGCGTCTATCTTCTACACCGGCAAGTCTGTAAGTTAGAAATTTTTTCTCTAACTTAATTTTGCTACGATTTCGTCGAAGTGCTTGTGCTAGTTGATTGGTGACACATGGAATGCCTCTCCTGGAATAACGACATCGAAATTTACCCGAACTTGAATTTAATAATAATAATAATAGTAACTTTTGGGTGGCACGCTGTGGTTGGAAATTAGTTCCAATGCACTTGTATCGTCTTTCAAACTAGGAATTCTTCAAGATTGGAAACCTTAAAAATGTGTTACAAATATTGTAATATTTGTTTTGGTCACTTTTCCGTTATTTTCATTTTTTTAAAAGGTGATGCCTTAAGCCCTTGTTAGAGGGGCTGTGATAGGGTAATGAAAGATGCTAAGTGAGGCAGTTTTCATAAGGTTTTTCTGTGCGGTTATTTCCTTACTCTGCTTATTTCTGCCTTTCTTTTCGGCTTTTTCTTTTCCCTCTGAGAAATTGTTTTTCCAATTTTTCGTGTGGCCTGTTAATGGCATTGTTGCGATCCTAATTGGGATTGGCTCACTCCCTCTGGGGTCGAAACATGTCGAAACATGTCCTGTAAGTTTTAATTTTATTCAATTTTGCCTGAGGCATTAATAAAGTATCGATTAGGTGGTTATTTATACTTACTTCTTAACAAATTTATTTCATGCAAATTAACTAAATTGAAGATTTGTGAAGATTTAATCTAATCCAAAGGCATCAAACCGTAACATGATTTATATGTGATGTATAACTAGGAATGTAGGTTAGGCTAGTATGTAACTAATATTGGGTCCCAATACGTAGGGGTGGTTGTTGATTTTTCTTGGTAATATCTCTATTTTAAATTTTAATTCCCGTTGATATTCTGATTTATTTATTCCAGAGGTTATTTTAATTTTCTTTCTTTCTTTCATTAAAAATGTACTTTTTTATTTCAAAAGTACCTGGACGTGTCGTTCTTGTAGTCATTTGAAACCATACAGTGATAGTTAATTTCATTCTTTCCACGGGGTCTGGTCACCTGCTCTAGTTTTGGTAAGTACTACCTTTTTTCATTGTGTTGTGGTTTTCTTATTGGGTGACATTTGCTTCCACCTTGTTTAGATTTTCATATATTTCTTTATCTTGTTTTTACCAGTGCGGACACTGTGGGGATTGGTGTTCGTACGGAATAGTCAGTGGTAGCATAGCGTTTATTGTCATTTGTTTTGCGCTTGCTCTGTGCGGTATGCGAGGTGTTCCTTCAGAACAACTCGCCGGTTAGTAGAGTCTTCTGCTATTGTGTTTCTTGGGCTCGTAGCTAACCGCTGTCGCATCCACAAAATATTTGGCCACTGTATGATTTTAAGTGTTGAACGGTAAGGAAAGACTGGTAGAGTGTTGTTAAGGAATATTATTGTGAAAGGAAGTGCCTTTTACTGGTAATCTGTTGCTTTTACTGTTGCATGTCCGCCACGATGTCCCGAGCTGTGATCTTTTCACACCAGCTGCGTAAGGGTGAGCTCGAGTTTGAACTCCAAATCACGGGAGTTAAGCCAGCTAGGTCCCTTTGGGAATGTGCGGGTCTCTTATCAGCCAAGTCTCAGGTGCGTATTAATCCTTCTTTCATCCTGCCGTGCAATGTTGGTGAGTGTTTAAATCTATTTACTAATAGTTTAACCGAGATCGAGAACTTCCGTGAGGAACTTATTGAGCAATCTCCCACCAAGAGCCAAATAAATAGGCTCAAAGCTAGGTTGCATCATTATATTGGACGTGTACAGGACGTAGTCCATTAATCCTGAAGCTGTACTTGTTTCTGAGGCGGTTAAATTGTTGACTATTGCCACAAGTGTCTCAGCTGAACTTGATGTGATGATAGCGAGTAGGGATATGGAAACTTTAACTATTTCTGAGACAAGGAATGATTGTAATCTTACCCCGGTAACTTCATCCGCCTATGTTGAGTCCTCTCCCAACCACCAGTCCTTAAGTTGTGCTGCTTACCCTGCTTTTGAAAACCTGGTATCTCGATTAAGCGCCTCGACCTTCTGTAACCCATTGAAGGAGTTTTTCATGGTGTAAAAACCTTTTCGGTAAATTCAACTGAAGAAAGCATAAGATTTTTGCGTTTTTTGGTTAACTTAGTCGGGTAACAGTTATTGCATAGATGACATGGGTATTCTTCGTGCTCTTTTCCTCCATTGTGAAGGAATCTTGAAGAGATAAATTTCGGAAGCTATTTCCAAAAATTTGAAGATTAATAGGTTGCACGAATCAATCCTCCACAAATTTATCCCATCTTTAGCTCTTCAGAGTTTAGTGCCTAAGCGCTGTTTCAGAACTCAATTCCTACACGTGAATATTTTAAGTTACATCTTGGACCTCCGCCTTTACTGTAAAGTTTTTAAAATTTCTGTACCTGAGGAAGATATGGTAGCTAGAATTTTGAAGGGAATTTCGCCAGCGTATAGGTCGTACATTGCTTTGACTAAGTGCCCAACAAATTTTGAAGAATTGGAAACTGCATGTTCGTTTGCGGAAGATGTCAAGCACGATGATGCGTCTAGGCCAATTCACCGACTCCCTCCTGCCAACCCAGTATATCCTGTGCCTGCTGAGTTACCTCGTAGTATTAGCAAAAATGTTTCAACTGTGAGAGTAAAGATCATCTGAAGAACGCTTGTCCCGCTGTAAGACGGAGTCCCAATTTTGCTGTTATCTGTGTGGTTCTAAGCAGCACACTAAAAATAATTGACCTTCGTCCTTTCGAAACCGTAGCCAATGACGAATCTCTAAAGTTAAAGGTTCTGAGGGTTGTGAGCAAAACCTCTTGATAGTTCTGATTCAGTAGTATGTCCTGAGGGATGTGACAAGATTTCTGGAAATGTAATGTCAAAGGAAACTTTTGTTCCTTCAGAACAACTCGCCGGTTAGTAGAGTCTTCTGTTATTGTGTTTCGTGGGCTCGTAGCTAACCGCTGTCGCATGCCCAAAATATGTGGCCACTGTATGATTTTAAGTGTTGAACGGTAAAGAAAGACTGGTAGAGTGTTGTTAAGGAATATTATTGTGAAAGGAAGTGCCTTATCCTGGTAATCTCTTGCTTTTACTGTTGCATGTCCGCCACCATGTCCCGAGCTGTTGAGGTAAACAATGAACCTTTGGTTGCCTTGATTGATTCGGGTAGTATGGTAAATGTCATCAATTCTAATTGGTATTGTCGAATGAGGTCACCTTGTAGACTCCCTAACATGCAGAAAACTGAGGTTGAATGTGTCTCAGCTACTGGAAAGAAGATGGAAATTTTAGGAACTATTGTGGTAAAACTTAGAATAGGCAGTTTTACCTGGAAAACCTAATTGGTATTGTCGAATGAGGTCACCTTGTAGACTCCCTAACATGCAGAAAACTGAGGTTGAATGTGTCTCAGCTACTGGAAAGAAGATGGAAATTTTAGGAACTATTGTGGTAAAACTTAGAATAGGCAGTTTTACCTGGAAAACCTAATTGGTATTGTCGAATGAGGTCACCTTGTAGACTCCCTAACATGCAGAAAACTGAGGTTGAATGTGTCTCAGCTACTGGAAAGAAGATGGAAATTTTAGGAACTATTGTGGTAAAACTTAGGATAGGCAGTTTTACCTGGAAAACCTCATGTATTGTTTCCCCTAATCTGTCGTGTAGCCTGATTCTTGGCACTGAGTTCTTGTCCAGTGTGGGTCTGATTTTGGATTCTCTCTTAAGTATAAATTAAATTTAATTGATGCCCATTCTAAGTGTACCAATGTTTCTTGGTGCTGCTAGCCTTACCCAGGAAGAGACTAATGCTATTCATCAGATAAATCTTGATCATTTGAGTGAAGAGAAGGCAGAACAGATCCGTGCCCTCTGCAGGGAATTTCCTGACGTTTTCACATATAATTTGGGATTGACTGATGTTTTGGAGTATGAAACTGAACTGACAGACAACCAACCTGTGAGATCTCCTCCTTATCGACTCTCTCCACATCGCATGCTTGAATTAAAAAAGATCATTGAGAAAATGCTCGAAGAGGGTGTTATCAGACCTTCTACTTCGCCTTATGTTTCCCGGTATTCTCGGTACCTAAACCTTCTGGTGGCTTTCATGGTGTGATAGATTATCGAGCTTTGAACAGTAAGATTGTTCTTTAATCCATATCCCTACCTGATTTGCACACCTGTATTGGCTGGTCTTCTGGGGCAAACGTTTTCACCGTACTCGACCTAAATCAGGCCTATTACCAGATACCGTTATCTAAACGATCTATCCCTCTTACTGCTTTCATTACGGATTGGAATCTTTATGAGTTTTTCCTCCTGCCTTTTGCCCTATCCTACGAAGCGACCGTTTTATCTAGACTCTTGAATTCTATCCTCTCGGACGTTAAGTTCAAGTTTGTATTTAATTATTTGGACGATCTTGTAATTTTTCAAACACATTCGAAAAGCACCTGGTGCACGTTAAGGAAGTTTTGGAATGTCTCAAGAAAGTTGGTCTTACTGTGAAACTATCCAACGTTGCCTTCGCCAAACCTAGAATGTCCTTCTTTGGGCATGTGGTGTCTTCTAATGTGATCTCCATCGATAACACTAGCACTCTAATCGGGGCTTCCCACCTCCTTATGATGTCAAAGGTGTTGCACGATTTGTAGGAATCGTAAATTTCTTCCGCAAGTTTGTTCAGAAATTTGCAGAGATTGCTGCCCCTCTAAATTATTTAAGACGTAAAGGCGTTAAGTTCTTCTGGGGTCCCAACCGACAAGAAGCCTTGAAGTCCTTGAAGCTAGCTCTCATGAATGCTCCTATCTTAGCCATTCCTGATTTTAATCGCCATTTCATTGTCCAAACTGACGTCTCAGGCAAAGCTATTGCTGGAGTTCTACTTCCAGAATTTGATGAAGGACGTAAGCCGGTAAATTATGTTTCTAGAACTCTTACTGACCTAGAGAGTCAGGATTTTATACTCGGTATGCAGCAGTAATCTCATATATCGGTGTTGAGAGGCAACATAAGATACAAATAACGTCACAGCAAACAATGGTCAATATAATGTTATTGTTGATCAATGTTACGCGCTTTCGATATTGTAGGCCTTCATATTTATTTTTCTTCCGACTCTGAAATATCACTCTTATCATAGTCGGTACGGTAAAACTGAATAAAACATAAAGGATCGGAAATTGTATTCTCTGTAAATTTTGTTATGTAATAATTTTCGATAGGTCCAAATAGATAGGTATTTAAAAATTAAATTGTAGGCACCTTCCCCTGAACTACAATTTCATCCAGGGTGAATAAAATTGTTTATATCTTACACTGTAGTTTCTTACTCCCATTTTCTCGTGGCTCGGCGTTCATGTGGACTTGGCAACAAAAATACAAAATCATGAATATCATAGCCGGTACGGTAAAATGTATAAGATATAAATGTTCGGAACTGTAATTCTATATAACATTGTTTATGTAGTATTTATCGATACGACCTATAATAAAATAATAAGAATCGTATGGCCTCAGCTACCATGTGCAGACATTTTAATTTGACGCCATCTGGCTGTGTGCTCGTCAATTTCGACTTTCCGTTTTACTCTAGGCCCACCAGATGGCAGACCGAGTAAACCGAAACTCTCTTGGGGTCTATGGCTGAGATTTAATGAATTTTGTCGGGTAAACACCAAATGTGTCACCAGAGATCTTTTACATGCCGACATCGTACGACATGGAGTGTCTAATGGACTTTTTTCCGCCCTTCAAAAATCTGACTACCTCTGCCGGTCTTGAACCCGCTATTTTGGGATCCGGAGGCCGACACTTTACCAACTGGTCCACAGAGGCAGCTGATGATAATAATAATAATAAAAATATTTGAGAATTTTTTAAGTCCTTCCCCTAAACTACCATTTCATTCAGCGTAAATAAAATAATTGACAGCCTAAATTATAGTGTCTCATTCTCTGTCTATGTATACCAGTTTTCAATGAGATAGGACCACTAATAACGTAAATATTTAAGAATTAAATTTAAGGTCTTCCCCTAAACTACCATTTCACTCAGCGTGAATAAAATTATTTATAGCTTAGATTGTAGCGACTTATTTTCCGACTCCGCATACCAATTTTATTAATATAAGACCACTAATGACATAAATATTTGAACATTAAATTAGGTCTTCACTAAACTACCATTTCTATCAGCGTGAATAAAATTATTTATAGCTTAGATTGTAGCGACTTATTCTCCGGCTTTGCATACCGATTTTCATTAAATTCTCTTTAGCCGTTTTCTAGTGATGCGTGTACATACATACATACGTACATACAGACAGACAGAAATTACGGAAAAGTAAAAAGTGTATTTCCTTGTTACTGTGGACATGATCGATACAGAAATACATTTATTTTCAAATTCTGAGCAATGTAGGGACAAAACTCTTATTATATATGTATAGATATAGATACTACTGACCGTATGAAATGAAAAATGGCGCATGGCTTTTAAAGTGCCAAAAGTGTCCGAGGACAAGTTTGGCTCGCCACATGCAGGTATTATGATTTGACTCCCGTAGGCAACCTGCGCGTCGTGATGAGCATGAAATGATTATGAAGAAGACACATATACCCAGACCCTGTGCCAGTGGAATTAACCAGTTATGGCAGAACATGATGTTATAATGCACTAGTGGTTGCATTTTGCGAGCGACTAAGAGATTCATTTATTTACTCTCGTGTCAGAAACATGTACATATAAGGCACAGTTCAAATATTATATCAATTGTGACCAGTAATTTGCTACTTCAAGTGCATTTACCCTGGAGAAAAGAAAGGTCTTCTTGAGTACAGAAGGCTGGACACAGTTGGCATTGCAGCAAATGTTGTAATGTATGGACTTATCCACATTCGCACCGAATATCATTCTTATCGTAGTATCCCAATCAGACTAAATTGACCTTTGATATGCCCACTCCAGATCTCAATATATTCAGGGACTTCCAAGTCAGCCATTCCTCGTCATGGCCGGGAGGCAAAAATTCCGATATTCTTCCCCAACCAGTGAGAAAGTAGGTCGTAGTCTTCCAAAGTTGGAACCTAACTTTTTCTGCGATGGTTGTAAGTTCTTTTGATGTTCTAAGGAACCTCTCCCTTGATTTCCTTCCATCGTTGCGGATGTGATTTGTACCCATGCAAAAATGGGTTATTTCCTGCTTCAGTTGCTTTTTTCCTTATTGGCAGCTATTTCTCTTCGAATAGGAGGTGGTGCTATTCCTGCGAGGTGGTAAAACCATTCAAAAGGAGTGGATTTCAAGCAGTCTCTTATAATAATTCTACAGGTTCCATTAAGAGCTACATCCACCTGTTTTGCATGGGTCGAACTGTACCAAACAGGACAGGCATACTCTGCTGCGGAATAACATAGTTCCATTGCACAAATTCGAATGGCATTAGGATGACTTCCCCAGCTTGATCAGCCCAATTTCTTGAGGAGATTGTTCCTAGTAGGCACCTTTGACTTGCAATTCATGCAGTGCTTCTTGAAAGTAGGAGATCTGTCGAGCGTCACTTCTAGATATTTTCGAGAGCCGTAGTGTTCCATTTCGACCCTCTGACCATACTATCATCAAGCTGCGAGTGGACTCCCTGTTCATCAAATAAAAAGCGCGTACTTGTCTCTTTGATGGGTTCGGCTTAAGCTGGTTTATACTGTCGTATCTGGAGAGATGGCATTACCGAAATACAAGGCGTATGATGAGCATTCGGATTGCCACTGGGTTAACAATTTTGACCATTATCTCGTGCTATGCACCACGTTCAGGGAGCCTGGTTGAGGAACAAGACGAATTCTGGTGAGATCGAGAGACATAAAATCGCTCCTTCGATGCTAGTGAGCTCTTATTCATCATTTGTGACCTCAATAATTGCCATATTGGGAGCTCATGCAATAGTTTCGATTGGGCCCATGCTGGTTGTGGACTCGTCACACGAAACTGAATTTGGAGTGCGCTTTCACATGACCCGACGATAGTAAATACGTTCTTTAACCTTCATCCGCTCACGCGGCCTGACGTCACGTTGCCCTTGTGAGACCTGGCGTCACGTTCGCGCTCGCGCGGACGACAGCTTGGCCGCACATCATGACTGATAATTTTCATTAAATTTTCTCCACTCCACCCGCACCGCTTCAAAATAATCAAGACTCAAATTATGACAAAACTTCACAAGCACAGTTTTGACCAAAAGTATTTATTAAATAAATCACAGAAATATTTATTACGTACACCACAGAAACATTCAAAATAAATTTATTTCTTCTTATCTTTCGGTGAGTAAAATTATAACACATTTTCAGTCCTTCAAGATCATTCTTAATTACTGTTTCACCAAAAAATATGATTATATAACAAACATATAAAAAATAAAAGATATGTTTAAGTCTATGTATTTACATTGTTTACATTCTTCTTTTAAGATAATAACACAAATCTAGATCTGTTACTTCCTCTTCTTCCTTTCTCAGTTCTTCCGGAATTTGAAGAATATCTTCAGAAACGCTGTATCGTTTAGACCTGAACAAACAGCAGGTAACTAGGTCGGAAGAATCGTTAGTTTCCTAGTAAAAAAAGCTGCATTTCAACGAAAAAAATTATGATACACTAGTTTACCGAAATACGAGGAAAAATAATTAAATATTTACTTGCATCATTTGATGAGGGCTGGAAAACAAATTGTCGCTTCCGCTCGCAAGACGGCAGCTTGCTCGTCACCGTCAGCATTCGTTCTGTACTGAGATGGTAGGGAGGGGTCGACGGGGTGAATTCGAACTCCAGCTAGCAATGAGATGACTAACTAAGGAATACGTGCCCTACCCAGGCCTTTTTAAACTCTCTGGTTGACAAATGTGCGACATAATACAGAAAAACGCGGACAATCTGCCGTCTGAGCGAGCGGATCAATGTTAAGAAATGCATATCGCACCTCATAACCCACAGCACTGGCGGCCGTGATACCCAAATGGACTACTAGGTGGGGCGAAGAAAGGAAAGGCAGCTAGTGATTGATTGAAAGGAATTCCATGGGACAATATCGTATCTCAGCATAAAATTCCGAAATTTGATTTAAGGCTGCGCCTCCAGCCATTCACTCGACTTTTTAACCACTTACCGAGCATCAAGTGGTGGAAACCCACCAACCAAGGAAAACAGTTTGTGATTAGTATTGGACATCAACCACCTAAGACTGAACAAGGTTGCTGAGAAAATTAGGGTGAGTGCGATGGATGTACTGGGCTTAACAAGAGAAGGACGGCGTTTTGGTGATAAAAAATATTTCTTGGTGGAACGATGAGGTGGTTCAACTTACAAGGAAGCTTCACGATTTGGCGCAATTCTGGGACTGACGCAGACCTAGTCCGCTATCGAGAACTGAAATTCTCTACGAAACAGACCGATACCGTCGCCAAATTCACACACTTTCATGAGTTTTATGAATCGTTAGACAGGCCTGAGTGGGCCAATAATGTGCTTAGACTACCGTAGTCATCGGTCAACACAGGACATCGCTCCCCACTCTACAGGATATGCAATGTATACAACAGTGCAGTTCAGAAAAATAATTCTATAGACTTTTGTGTACCAAAAAAACCTGTTTCTACAACAATTGACCATCTCCGTGAAAACTCTCTAAATAGTTTGTAATGCTGATTTGAACCACAAAATGTAAATAAAACATTCTACATTAAGCCCTGTCCCATAAATGTAATCATAAATATTATAAATAGAAGTAAATAGTTTAGAAATGAAATGACATTTTTACTCTGTCTTGTAAAGATTAAATTCGATTATTTATGAAATAATGTTTCTTTCTCATTGTAAATATAATATTAGAATAGTTCAGATGTTAGGTTATTAGACTCGTTCAGATACGAAGTTATAATTTTTATCTACTTGTTTCTTGCATAGATTAGATGAAATAGTGTTCTCTCCCATTGTAAATATACTTTACAATAATTCACACCAGCAGACATTCTGAAGCGTTGGAGGAATTACTTTGATGTCCTTTCCGACGAGGAGTTGGCACGTCAACCTACTCCCACCACTGACCCAGTCCAGAGTACAGTGCCTCAGATCACACCTGCTGAGGTCATGGCTGCAACCCGTGCAATAAAAGAAGACAATGCGACTGTATCTAACGACATACCTATCGAGGCATGAAACAGGATGGGGCATGTGAACCGGAATTCAACAAATGCATCAAGAACAACGAGATTGCATCGGCCTGACAGATAAGCGGTGTCCATCTGGGAAAGCCAAGGCGAAATCACCGACTGTGTCACTTACCAATCCATACGCCTCCTATGCCATTTTGAAGATATTTGACACCGTACGCGCAGCAGTGTTACCACCTGGGCAAACCAGTGAGCTGAGGAACAACAGATTCGATCCACGCCTCTAGGATGTATTCCCCTAGGTCGGCTGAGGACAAGAGGGATGGAGTGCTTGCGCGAAGGCGCGCGAGCCGTCCGTGTCTAGCCCAACTGATGCTGGAGTTCGGACAAATCTGGAGCGGTTTGCACAAGGCGAATCCAACATACTGATGGGAACAACACCAGGTATAACCTAATAATAATAATAATAATAATAATAATAATAATAATAATAATAATAATAATAATAATAATAATAATAATTGTACCGGGCGGTACACCTCCACGCCGCTAATTCAAAAGGTGCGCCAGTTGAAACTCCTCTGCTGGAGGAAGTCTGAACTTTATTGACGGTATTAATTTTCTACTTTCTCAGAAGATGTCACTACCTGTAAATTTTGGAGTTTTAGAACTGTGTCATTTTTGATGTGTTTTTGTTTTGCTTGAAGTAAGAAGTGTGAACTTTCTCTTCTAGAGGACACTACTGAAGAACTACAATAGTGCACCCTAGTGCGAAGAAAAAGAACTGTTCTTTGGAGAAAATTTTATTTCAAAAGTTTGTTCTTTGTTAAATTTCTTTTAGTCATTGGTTAAGTTGGCAATATTACCCTTCCTTTCCCCTTGTTTTAAATCTAGCCAATCCCGAATTTCTGAAATTAATTTTCCACCAATAATGTGTTTCTTCTTCATCTCTTCATTCTCCAATAAAGTGATTGTGGGCGGGTGTTCTCATTCCCCTAACGCCTAGAACCTTCCGCGAGAGTATATAAATTGCTGATTTTAGGGTCTCTGGGCCACTTCTGTTCCAACTTTCAGTGTGTAAAGTACATAGCAGGGGGCGGGAAGCGCCTCTTTCTTCGGCAGCGGTCAACAACAAGGTAATGGCCAATTAATAACTTCTTTCTTTGCTAGCTCAGCAGTTTAACTCTCGGGGCGGGTCCGAAGCTTTTTCCATTATGTAACCTTCCTTAAAATGTAAAGAAACTTGTATCTATTTCATCTTTTAAACTGCATATCGGGATAGAGAGTGCTTAACCCTCTCGAGCTCCCAATCATATTGTTTTGAGGTGAACTTATTTTTCTCAACCTATTCTTCGTTAATATAATGTAAATTGTTCTTTTCTGAAGTCACCTCTGTAGTATGGGATTAGCCCTTGCATTAACGGCCTAGTGCCAAGTAGGTTTTAAATAAAGTGTATTAGGAGTGCGGAGAGCCTCCTTTCAAGTTGGTATTTTAGAGGCCATATAATTAACCTTTTCTCACTTAATAGGCCTCAGTAGATTGGGTATTTTACCCCTGTGTTTATGTCCGTTGAGGACAGCTTGAAGGTGGAGTTTGGTGTGGCCTGGGAGAGGCTTAAATTTGAGAGCGAGTGGCTCTTTTCCGGAAACTGAGTCTTGTATGCCTCGAGGAGGCTTTACGGTGTAATTTGGAGCAAGTGCTCCAGGGTTTGATTGGGGTCTTCTGCCCCGTTGTTGAAATTTGTATATCGTAAAGTTGGGCTAGTTGCTCAAGAATTGTGTTTTAAGGGCTCGAAGCCCAAATCCTGTAAATACTGTAATTGTACTTTGTTGTCTTGCTACTCCGTACCTGCCATTCTTGTTATTTCTGAATTTTGGAAAGAAAATATAACCTTGTTAAATTTTAAATTTAACTTTAATTCCGTAGTTGGAGACCTATTCACACCCGCACCTTCTTTCACCTCTACCTACCACGGAAATCTCCGTACCAAGTGGTAGCAGAGCGTGGTTGAATGGGTCTCATTTTAGCCCGTTTTGACGGCTAAATATTGTTCTGTTCCGAACTCTAACCATTTTCTCAGTTGCTGGAATTTTTGAGGTTTTCAAAATTGTTCTGTCACCATGCCCGGCCCTCGCGATGTTCTCCATCTTAACTATTTGCGCAAGGAAGAGTTGATCTATGAGTTAACTATCAGAAATGTACAATCTGGAGGCACGGTTGCAGTAGACACAAACAAGCTTAGAGAGTCCCTAGATTTGCCCATTTCCATCCCCAATTTGGGAGAGAAAGAAATTGACGACTCTCTTTCCACGATCACGGAGAATACTACTGGGCTAGCTTCTGTAGTTAGTTTTTTTGATGATAATGATCCTTCTCATAATCAAATTAAGCGTGTGCAAGCTAGGCTGTTTCATTTTTCAAACAGAGTTAACGATCTGTTGTCTCTAAAGTTGAATGACGTTCAGAAGAAGGAAGCTAGTGCGCTGCTTGAAAATATTTCTGAATTATCTAGCAAGGTCACTCAATTGTTAACTGGGGAAGTTCCTCCCAAAACTGATCAACCCGCCACGATGAATGCTGGGAGCGAGGAAGAGCCTCCTAAGGGAGAAGTCAATAGGATAACCGTTGCTGCTCAAACTATCTCTGCCCCATTAGACAACGAGTCTGAACGCCGTAACTCATTGAATAATGTACGTTCTGAATTAACCTCTTTGCCACTTAAACCTTTACCGATTATGTCACCTGGGTTCAGTAGTTTGCCCCATCCATTGGCAATGTTGCTCAGGGGTATCTCTAAGTTTTCAGTTAATACCACCAGTGAAGTAATTTCATTTTTAAGATTTCTAGTTGAATTTCAGGATCATGCCCTTGTGTTTTCTCTTTCCCCATGTCAGATTTTGCAAATCATCTATCCCTATGCAATAGGTATTCTCTCAGACAAAATAGTTAGAGCTATTGCCGAGCAATCATCAATTGAAGACTTCCACGCCCACTTGCTAGCTAACTTCATCCCGGCTAGGGCAAGGTCCTCCCTTATTCAGAAGTACTATTATCGTGTACAGCGTTTGGATGAAAACTTGGCTGACTTCATCCAAGATATTAAATTCTATACTAGGGTGTTTGCTCTTCACTTTCCGGAGGACCAGATTGTACAAGCCATTGTGGAAGGCATTTCACCATCCTACAGGTCATATTTGTGTTTCGCGGCGTGCCCGCAAACCTTCTCTGAACTTGAGGCATTGGCCGTCTCAGCGGAAGGAGTTAGATACGCCGATTCATTGCGTGTCGCGAAAGAACCCCCGCCTTCTTTTAGTAATACTCGGCCTCCACCTCGCCGATCAGTCACACCCCGTAAATGCTATGCTTGCGGGTCGCCCGACCACCTTCGGAACAAGTGCCCATTGCTCAAATCTAGTGTGACAAGGAATGGAGCTGGTTCATCACAAGGCTGTTTTAAATGTGGGGCTTTCTCACATATCGCCAAGAATTGTCCCAATTCGAATAGCACCCCCTCCTGCTCAACTACTGGTGCAACTTCCAACAACAATATAAAGTGACTAGTGCCTTCGGCTGAGTCGATTAATCCATCTTCCCGAGACTCAGCCCCGGGTAAACAGATCGAAAAATCAGGGAAATTTCAATCTTCAAATCCATCCCTTGAATGCCCCAAGGAGTGTCTTAGGATTGCGGCGGATACCCCCGCACCGGTTCCTTTTCTTAAGATTGAGTTAAATAATGAACCTGTAACAGCTCTCTTAGATTCAGGCAGTGTTTGTTCGATTATTTCGGCTGAATGGTATTCTAAATTGAAATCTGCTTGTAAACTACCTGACTATGTCTCATCTCCTGTTCAATATGTTTCGGCTAATTCATCTCCATTAGAAATTCTAGGTTCCGTACAGGTCAAAATTCGTATTTTTAAATTTACATGGAAAACCAAACTGTTTGTGGCTAAGCATTTGTCTTGCCCCATCATACTGGGAGCGGACTTTATTTCTCACACTGGTCTTGTGCTCGATCTTCAGAGTAAGTCGTGCACATTCAAATTTGCGTTCAATTGTAAAATTCCCTTGTTAAAGTGTAATTCTGTATCATGCTCATCTATTTCGCCTACCCAGGACGAGATGTTGTTAGACCTTAGACATCTACCTGAGGAGCAGGCTGATGGTATTCGTAAATTATGTCAGTCATTTCCAGAGGTGTTCTCTGATACTCTTGGTGTTACTGACCTCATTGAATACAAAATCGAGGTCACGGATTCGATTCCTGTCCGTTTTCCACCTTATAGGCTTTCTCCACCTAAAATGAAGGCTCTGAAAGAAATCATCGATCAGATGTTGAAGGACGGTATTATTAGGCCCTCTAAGTCGGCGTATTCGTCACCTATTTTTCTAGTCCCGAAACACCAAGGAGGCTTCAGGCCTGTCATTGATTATAGGGCTCTCAATCGGAAGGTGGTGTTACAATCTGTGCCCCTTCCTGACCTTCATTCTTGTTTTTCATGGTTTCGTAAGGCCAAGTTCTTTACTATCTTGGACTTGAATCAGGCCTATAATCAAATTCCCCTTGCCGAAGAGTCTAAACATCTTACAGCGTTTGCCACGGATTGGAATTTGTATGAATACAACCGCGTGCCTTTCGGGCTCCCCACGGGAGCAGCTGTACTCACTAGGCTACTAGATCGGGTCTTCTCCGACATCAAATTTGAGTACTTATATCACTACTTGGATGATGTCGTCGTATTTTCAGAAACTTTTGAAGAACATCTAGATCATCTGCGAGAAGTTCTCGATCGCCTTCGTAAGGCTGGGTTAACTGTCAAGTTGTCCAAGGTTGCCTTTGCTAAGCCCTGTATGTCATTCCTAGGGCATATTGTGTCACCTGATGGTGTTGCCGTCGATCATTCCAGAACACAGGCCATCCGTGATTTTAAACCTCCTAAGGACGTTAAAGGTATCGCCAGGTTCATTGGTATGGTGAATTTCTTCAGGAAGTTTATTCCTAACTTCGCTAATAGAGCGGCGCCCTTGAACCTTCTTCGTAGGAAAGGCATCAAATTCGAGTGGGGTCCTTCTCAACAAGCCGCTTTTGAAGATCTTAAATTAGCTCTCTGTAATGCCCCTGTCCTTGCTATGCCTGATTTCTCAAAGAAATTCATCATCCAAACGGACGCGTCGTCGTCAGCAGTAGCTGCAGTCCTTCTTCAAGAGACTGAACTAGGGAGGCGACCCATCGCCTATGCATCTAGGACTCTATCGGCTCAAGAAGCAAAATACTCCATACATGAGCTCGAAGGTTTAGCAGTCTTATTCGCCTTAGAGAAGTTCCGTCTCTATCTGGAACATGTCAAATTCGACCTGGAGACAGATAATCAAGCCTTAAGCTGGGTCTTAGGTAGGCCGCGTCGTACTGGTCGTATAGCCCGTTGGGCCATCCGTATTTCTGCCTTCCAATTCGATGTCAGGCATATCCGAGGTACCGAAAATGTTGTCGCTGATGGACTCAGCCGTATGTTTTCCAACGACATTGAGAACCATGAACCGGTCGATAGTTCATCTCCTCCCGAGTCCATGTTATCTGATGTTAATGCCATCTTAACAGATGCCCCCATGCTTTTTAGGGATATCGAGAAATACCAACGTGAAGATCCGACGCTGGCTCCGATAATGGAAACCCTTTCTTCTGGGGAACGTGTGGTCCCTTATGTTCTGAGGAATGGTGTTCTATGTTGCCCTTCGAGGCAGGATAAGATGATGAAAGTTGTCGTTCCAGCTGTTCTTGTACCTATGATCTTCAAGTACTATCATGAGACCCCATTATGGGGGCATCTTGGAATCTTTAAAACTCGTGAAAAGATTCGTGAAAGGTTCATCTGGAAGGGTATGGACGGTGAAATCCGTGAACTTGTAAAAGCTTGTAAATCTTGTTTGCTTAGTAAACCCACCATGTCCACCAAGGTTGGCCTTCTGTCTTCGCATCAAGCGTCGCGCCCCATGGAACGCCTGTATATCGATTATGTAGGACCCTTCCCCCAGTCGAAGGGAAATGCCAACAAATTCATCTTTGTATGTGTAGATGGTTTTACAAGATTTTCCTGGTTATTTCCGACTAAGCTGGCTACCGCTCAGTCCACCATTACTTGCCTAAATTCTATTTTTGCTTCTTTTGGTCCGTGCCAATATGTTGTGTCTGATAATGCTAAGGCGTTCACATCAAACCTTTTTCGTAAATTCTGTTTTGACTTGTCTATCTCTCATGTAACTACTTCTGCTTATTACCCTCAACCATCGCTGGCTGAACGGGTTAACCGTAATCTCAGGTCCGCGCTTATTGCCTATCATCATGAAGATCATTCCAGGTGGGACACGTCCTTGCATTGGTTAGTTTTTGCTTTGAATTCGGCGGTTCATGAATCACATAAGTTTATTCCAGCCTCTTTGACGTTCAAGTTTGTTCCCAACACGCCGCTCTCTAACCTCTGGTCTCTGAGTGACATCCTACCCGAGACAATAGATCCGGACAACATCAAAGATCTTTGTAAGAAGGCTAAAGCCAATCTTACTCTCATGAAAAGGTTAGGGAAAGGTATGATCGTGGACGGAGACCCACCCCTTTGAAGGTAGGTGACCAAGTTATGGTCAAGAATTTTGTTCCCGCGGGCAAGCTTGCCCCCAGATTCCATGGGCCTTGTATCATTCTCGATTTCCTTACGCCGGTCACATTATTATTAAGTAATCCAGCCACCGAGAGGATATTTAGGGTTCACCTGTCCCAGGTGAAACCGGTGTAATTTCTGTGTTAACGTGCTTCATATTATCTTGAAAGGAATATGAAGGTTATATTTTTTTGAGTTTTCACTTTTAAGGCATTCTGCCCCTTCTATAATATTTTCTATATTTAAGCATTTTTGTAAACCTCCCCCGATTCGTTAAACTGCCATTCTGTCCTTACCACGGCCATTACCATGCTCCCGTCTCCTGCTATACACACTGTGGCTTGCTTATATTAAATGCCATGGATATCTGCAAGCCGCTGGCCCCTCAACCTCTCCACAAAGTCTGTGCCCTCAAAAAGATGATGGTCCAACCATATTCTGCCGCCTAGCTTTAATGTTTCAGTGCCCCCGCAGCCGCGCGGCGCTGTGCCGCGACTGGGTTTGAGGATGGGCCCCCTCGACCCCAGCGAGGACGACATGTGCACGGCGAGCCGGAGCTCTCCTCCCGGCCAAGGCTGATGTGCGGCGCACGACCTGCTACTTGCCCGCAGCCTGTATATCTTCACCGCGGGCGCGGCGTGTTTCAACACCACTGCTCCCCTCATGGTGCGGGCGAGCGGTATCTCAGGGTACTTGAGGGGTCCGAGCGGCCTCTCCTGGACGCAAGCGGCAACGGCCGATCTGGCCATTCAACTTATTCTACATCAACTACATGGACATTCCAGTTCGACATTACTACCTTCTCTTGGATTTTTCTGCAATACCTGGTGGACTTAGAAATTTTTTTTTCTCAACTTTAAAAACTAATCTTCTGAATTCAACTTCTACAAGCATAAAGACTTTACTTCACCTGCAACAACAAAAATTTTGAAACTGAATCAAACCATATTAAGAAAATCTTAAAAATACTTCTGCAATTAATCTCCACATCTACATCAAAACTTGGACCTAGGTTTCAAACAAATTTCATGTTTCAGCCCTGGAGGAACATTTGGGGGGGGGGGAGGTCTGTACCGGGCGGTACAACTCCACGCCGCTAATTCAAAAGGTGCGCCAGTTGAAACTCCTCTGCTGGAGGAAGTCTGAACTTTATTGACGGTATTAATTTTCTACTTTCTCAGAAGATGTCACTACCTGTAAATTTTGGAGTTTTAGAACTGTGTCATTTTTGATGTGTTTTTGTTTTGCTTGAAGTAAGAAGTGTGAACTTTCTCTTCTAGAGGACACTACTGAAGAACTACAATAGTGCACCCTAGTGCGAAGAAAAAGAACTGTTCTTTGGAGAAAATTTTATTTCAAAAGTTTGTTCTTTGTTAAATTTCTTTTAGTCATTGGTTAAGTTGGCAATATTACCCCTTTCTTTCCCCTTGTTTTAAATCTAGCCAATCCCGAATTTCTGAAATTAATTTTCCACCAATAATGTGTTTCTTCTTCATCTTGTGTAGGGGTTTCTCTTCATTCTCCAATAAAGTGATTGTGGGCGGGTGTTCTCATTCCCCTAACGCCTAGAACCTTCCGCGAGAGTATATAAACTGCTGATTTTAGGGTCTCTGCGCCACTTCTGTTCCATCTTTCAGTGTGTAAAGTACATAGCAGGGGGCGGGAAGCGCCTCTTTCTTCGGCAGCGGTCAACAACAAGGTAATGGCCAATTAATAACTTCTTTCTTTGCTAGCTCAGCAGTTTAACTCTCGGGGCGGGTCCGAAGCTTTTTCCATTATGTAACCTTCCTTAAAATGTAAAGAAACTTGTATCTATTTCATCTTTTAAACTGCATATCGGGATAGAGAGTGCTTAACCCTCTCGAGCTCCCAATCATATTGTTTTGAGGTGAACTTATTTTTCTCAACCTATTCTTCGTTAATATAATGTAAATTGTTCTTTTCTGAAGTCACCTCTGTAGTATGGGATTAGCCCTTGCATTAACGGCCTAGTGCCAAGTAGGTTTTAAATAAAGTGTATTAGGAGTGCGGAGAGCCTCCTTTCAAGTTGGTATTTTAGAGGCCATATAATTAACCTTTCCTCACTTAATAGGCCTCAGTAGATTGGGTATTTTACCCCTGTGTTTATGTCCGTTGAGGACAGCTTGAAGGTGGAGTTTGGTGTGGCCTGGGAGAGGCTTAAATTTGAGAGCGAGTGGCTCTTTTCCGGAAACTGAGTCTTGTATGCCTCGAGGAGGCTTTACGGTGTAATTTGGAGCAAGTGCTCCAGGGTTTGATTGGGGTCTTCTGCCCCGTTGTTGAAATTTGTATATCGTAAAGTTGGGCTAGTTGCTCAAGAATTGTGTTTTAAGGGCTCGAAGCCCAAATCCTGTAAATACTGTAATTGTACTTTGTTGTCTTGCTACTCCGTACCTGCCATTCTTGTTATTTCTGAATTTTGGAAAGAAAATATAACCTTGTTAAATTTTAAATTTAACTTTAATTCCGTAGTTGGAGACCTATTCACACCCGCACCTTCTTTCACCTCTACCTACCACGGAAATCTCCGTAACAATAATAATAATAATAATAATAATAATAATAATAATAATAATAATAATAATAATAATAATAATACGGAAATTAAGATTAAATGATGAAGTATATGTTGTTGTTGTTGTTGTTGTTGTTGTTGTTGTCTTAGTCGTCAGTCCATAGACTGGTCTGGTGCAGCCCTCCATGCCACCCTATCCTGTGCTAAACTTTTCATTTCTACGTAACTACTCCATCCTACAACTGCTCTAATCTGCCTGTCATATTCATACCTTGGCCTACCCCTACCGTTCATACAACCTACACTTCCTTCAAAAACCAACTGCACAAGTCCTGGGTGTCTTAAGATGTGTACTATCATTCTATCTCTTCTCCTCGTCAAATTTAACCAAATCGATCGCCTCTCACCAATTCGATTCAGTATCTCTTCATTTATGATTCGATCTATCCATCTCACCTTCGGCATTCTTCTGTAACACCACATTTCAAAAGCTCTCTTTCTTTCTGAGCTAGTATTCGTCCATTTTTCACATCCATACAATGCCACGCTCCACACGAAAGTCTTCAAAAACATCTTTTTAATTCCTATACCAAAATTTGAAGTGAGCAATTTTTTTTTCTTAAAAACTCTTCCTTGCTTGTTCTAGTCTTCATTTTATATCCTCCTTACTTCTGCCATCGTTAGTTATATTACTACCCAAGGAACAATATTCATCTACTTCCTTTAAGACTTCATTTCCTAATCTATTTCCTGCATCACATGCCTTCGTTCGTCTGCGCTCCATTACTTTTGTTTTGCACTTATTTATTTTTTTCTTGTACTCCTTACCCAAGACTCCGTCCATACCATTCAGCAGATTCTCGAGATCTTCTGAAGTCTCAGATAAAATAACAACATCATCGGCAAATCTCAATATTTTGATTTCCTCTCCTTGATTGTGATTCACTTTCCAAATACTTATTTGATTTCCTTTACTGCCTGTTCTGTGTAAACACTGAAAAGGACGGGGGACATACTGCACCATTGCCTCAATCCTTTCTGGATTGCTGCTCCTTTTTCAAAGCCCTCGATTCTTATCACTGCAGACTGATTTTTATACAGATTGTAGATAATCCTCCGTTCTCGGTATCTGACCCCAATCACCTTCAGAATCGTAAATAGCTTGGTCCAATCAACGTTATCGAGTGCCTTTTCTAGATCTACGAATGCCATGTACGTGGGCTTGTCCTCCTTGATTCGATCCTCTAAGATCAGACGTAAAGTCAGGATTGCTTCATGTGTTCCTACATTTCTTCTGAAGCCAAATTGATCTTCTCCCAACTCAGCTTCAACTTGTTTTTCCTTTCTTCTGTAAATAATACGTATTAAAATTTTGCAGGCATGAGACACTAAACTAATGGTGCAGTTTCTTCACACCTGTCAGCACCGGCTTTCTTTGGAATAGGTATAACAACAATCTGCCGAAAATCGGATGGGACTTTTCCTATCTCATACAACTTACACACTAAATGGAATAAACCTTGCCATGCTGGTTTCTCCTAAGGCAGCCAGTAATTCAGAGGGAATGCCATCAATTCCAGGTGCCGTGTTCCTATTTAGGCCTCTCACAGCTCTGCCAAACTGACCTCAAAGTTGGGTCTCCCATTTCATCAGCATCAACAGCCTCTACTTGTTCCAGAACCAAATTATCTACATCTTGACTTTGATACAACTTTTGGATACGTTCTTGCCATCTTTCTGCTTTGCCTTCATTCTCTATAAGTTACTTTCCATCTGAGTTCTTAATATTCATACAACTAGATTTCCTTTCTCCAAAGGTTTCCTTGATTTTCCTGTAAGCAGCATCTATCTTTCCCAGGACCATACAACCTTGGATATCCTTGCACTTCTCCTTCAGCCATTCTTAGTTAGCTACCATATACATTGTATCCACTTGATTCTTTAATCGCCTGTATTCTTTTCTGCCCCCTTCATTTCTCGCATTCATGTCATTTCGTCGTTCATCAATCAGGTCTAGTATCTCCTGAGTTATCCAATGATTCTTGGTTGATCTTTTCTTCCTTCCTAACATCTCTTCAGCAGCCCTACTGACTTAATTTTTCATGACTATCCACTCTTCATCTATTGTGTTTCCTTCAGCCTTTTCATTTAGTCCTTGTGCAACATGTTCCTTGAAACAATCCCTCACACTCTTTTCTTTCAACTTGTCTAGATGCCATCTTTTTTTCATTGTTTCTTTTCTTCAATTTCTTCAACATCAGATGGCATTTCATGACGAACAAGTTGTGATCAGAGTCCACGTCTGCTCCTGGGAAAGTTTTGCAATCCAACAATTGGTTTCTGAATCTCTGCCGAATCATAATGAAGACTATTTGTTACCTTTCCGTGTCTCCAGGTCTCGTCCACGTATACAGCCGTCGTTTGTGGTGCTTGAACCAAGTGTTGGCAAGGACTAAATTATGATCAGTGCGGAATTCAACCAGCTGAGTTCCTCTTTCGTTATTTTGTACCAATCCGAATTCTCCTACTGTATTACTTTCTCTTCCTTGGCCTACCATTGGATTCCAGTCTCCCATCACAATTAGATTCGTGGCACCTTTTACATATTGTATTAAATCTTCTATATCTTCATATATTCTTTCCATTTCCTCATTATCCGCTGAACTAGTAGGCATATAGTCCTGTGGTATTGTGGTGGGCATTGGATAATAATTCTTTCACTATACTGGTCGTAGTAGCTTACCCGCTGCCCTATTTTCTTATTCATTATTAAACCAGCTCCTGCATTACCCCTGTTTGATTTTGTGTTGATATTTCGGTAATCTCCTGACCAAAAATCCTGTCTTTCTTGCCAACGCACTTCACTTATACCAACTACATCTAACTTTAGTCTATCCATCTCCCTTTTCAGATGCTCTAACCAACCACAACGATTCAAACTTCTAACATTCCAAGCTCCGACCCGCAGAATGTCAGTTTCCATCTTTTTGATGATCGCCCCCTCTCGTGTAGTCCCCACCCGGAAATCCCAAACGGGGGACTAATTTATCTCCGGAATATTTTACCCGGGAGGAAGCCATCATCAGTACATCATTCATACAGAGAGAGCTGCATGTCCTCGGGAGTTAGTTACGGCTGTAGTTTCCCGTTGCTTTCAGCCGTGTAGCAGTATCAACACCGCTAAGCCGTGTAGAGTATTATTATAAGGCAATATCAGTCAATTATCATATAGGAACATAGTAAACACAACGGAAACCATAAGAAAAAGGAGGTTGCACTTTTTCGGACATATTTACAGAATGGATGATTCCAGATTAACAGAAATGATTTTCAAGAACTTTTGGGACATAAAGGCAACAGCTAGCTGTTTTCATGAAGTAAAATATTTAGAAAGAAATAATATAACAGAAGAAGAAACTGTGGACAGAGAAATTTTTAGAAAGAGGGTAGTAAGTATGGAAGGATTCCAAGGAAGATTGAACAAGAAGCCTGGTGTGAAGTGGTCCGAGGACAGAAGGAAACAGCATAGTGGAAGGATGAAAGAATATTGGAAGGCACGGAAGAGAAAACAACAAAGCATGAACAACTGAATTGAAATTGGCTCGTGGTCCTTAGCAGGCCTCATCGGGAAGAAAAGAAGAATTGTTTTGTCAACTGACATTTCCATCATGGTAACACGTTGAAGACAGTGGGGAGATCATCATACTTGAGAAATTTCAAGTAAAGAAAACAAGGGAATTGATCAAGCAAACTCTAACAGGCACAACAGCGAAAGTTAAATTTTAGGAGAAATTTCAGAGCCGTTCGAAATTACAACAGTGGTCAGACAAGGCGATAGATTACCACCACTACTATTCACTCTAGTTCGGGAAAAAGTGGTTCGGGAATGGAAAATGAAACTAAAGGAATCAATATTGGTAGACTTCTCAAAAAACAAAATTTGCATTGATTGCCTCGCCTTTGGAGATGACTTGGCAATCCTCTCCAACAACAAACAAGAAGCACTCCAGTCCATAGAAAAACTTCATGAAATAGCGGCAAGAACAGGTCTGTAATTTTCATATGAAAAGATAAAGTATATGGAAGGAAAAAAATCAGGATTTAATAACCATTCTCTAATCACTAGATATTGGAAAATCTCCCAAGTACATAAATTAAAAATACTTAGGTGAAATTATACAACCAAACGGGATAAATCAGCAAGCAAACAAAGGAAGGATTATAAAATTACAAAAAGCATACAAAATTGTCTGGTACAGATACAAATATATATATATATATATATATCACAAAACGAAAAATTACGACACTTCAACACAGTTGTCAAACCTGAAGCCCTTTATGCAACAGAACCTCTGATAATTGATGGCAGATCACAAAGAAAAAATTTCGATAAACAAGAGAGGAAAACTTCTAGGACCTAAATGCTAAATTGGTATTTGGATGAAAAGGAAATCACAGTAAATATATCAAGCAACAGAAAAAATCACAGTCGCCATTAGAAAAAGAAGATTAAAATTTTATGGTCACCTGATCATAATGGATAACAATACGGTAATATATAAAATATACTAAAACTCGCAATATCTCTAAAAATTCACAACTGTCTTACAGAAATAAACAAACATATTCAGGAAATTGGCGTTATGAAGAAATCTTGCCGGACAGAAAAAGATTCAGAAATCTCATAAACAAACACAAATTTGCTGATCAACCTAAAAGACAAGCTACAGGATGGACGGAAGAACGCAAAAAGCACAGCGAAAGGATGAAGAGATTTTAGGAGGACAAGAAGAAACGTTGTGCGAAATCAGTTCATAGGCGCTCCTTACTTGGGTATAACTAATCACAAATAATAATAATAATAATAATAATAATAATAATAATAATAATAATAATAATAATAATAATAATAATAATAATAATAATAATTGTACCGGGCGGTACACCTCCACGCCGCTAGTTCAAATATTGCGCCAGTTTAAACTCCTCTACAGGAGGAAGCCTGAACTTTAACAAACTGTATTAACTCAACGGTTTCTTGGAAGATGTCACTACTGTAAATTTGGTAATTTTGAAGTGTTCTGAACTGTGTCTATTTCGATTTGTGTTTGTTTGCTCCGTATCAAGAAGTTTGGACATTCTATAACAGATGTCTCTACCAAAAACTATGATAACGCACTCTGGTGTAAAGGAATGTACTCTACTGAAGAAATTTTGTATTCCTAAGTTTTGTTTTACTAAATTTTGTTCTGTGGTTTGTGAGTTGGCAATATAAATCCATTCTTTCCACCTGTTTTGAATGTAGCCAATCAAGAATTTCTGTAATTAATTTTCCACCAATAAGGTGTTTCTTCCTCGTCTTGTGTATTAGTTTTGCTGTTATCCAATAAAAGTTTGTAGGCGGGTTGTTATCATTCATGAAAGGTCTCGAACTTTTCACGAGGGTATAAAAATTGCTGATTTTCTGGTCTCGGGGCCACTTCAGTAACATCTCTCTTAGTGTGTGAATATGTAGCAGGGGGCGGGAAGCGCCTCTTTCTTCAAGCAAAAGTTCTTCAACAAGGTAATGGCCTGTTAACATCTTTATTTCTTGCTAGCTCAGCAGTTTAACTCTCGGAGAAGGTTCGAAACCTTTAAAATGTAATCCATCTTCCTTAAAATGTAATTCCCTTTTTCTATCTATGTAAAAACTACTATTTCTTGAAATGTAAAACGGGGATAGAGAGTGCTTCACCCTCTCGAAGTCCCCTTCATTTTGAAAAGGAGGTGACTACGTTTTCATAACCGTTCTTCTCTTCTTAATGTAGTAAGTTTTCTTATACGTGTAACCTCCCTAGCTTGGGATTAGCCCCTGTATGATCGGCCTAGCGCCACATAGGTTTTAGGCAAAAGCTTTGTGTAGGAGTGCAAGTTATCGCCTCCATTCAATTTTGTATTTTGGGCCATTTACTTAGCCCGTTTGTTTTCCTTCCTGCGAAGGCCCAGTAGATTGGGTATTAGATACCCTTGTTTTACTGTATGTGTGCCTTGAGGGCAGTTAGTGTAAATTCAGTTTATGGCTTCTTAAATAGGCTTGAAGACTTTGAGAGCGCATCTGCTCTTTCTTGTGTGTGAAACGTGCCTCTAGGAGGCTTAACATGGTAATTGGGAGCAAGTGCTCCTTGGCATGTTAGGGGTTTTCTGCCCCTTTGTGTGAACTGGGTACATTGGTAAAGTTGGGCTCATAGCTCAAGGATTGTAATTGTGGGGCTCGAAGCCCAAAACTTGTTACGAACTGTAATCTGTAATTTCTTAATTTGTTGATCTGCTACTTGGTACCTGTTATACTTTGTTATTTGTTGATTTTGAAAAGAAAATATAACCTTTGTTAAAGTTTTAAATTAACTTTAATTCGGTAGTTGAGACCTATTCCAGCCCGCACCTTCTTTCACCTCTGCTGTTTCACAGATACCTCGGAACAATAATAATAACAATAATAATAATAATAATAATAATAATAATAATAATAATAATAATAATAATAATATCGTATGGCCTCAGCTTCCATGCTGAAGAAATTTTAAGTAAGTAAGTAAGTAAGTAATTCTTCTTTATTCATGGTGTAGTTAGAGCTCAAACACTTAACCACAAAATTAAAGAAATTATTTAACACGAGTGTAATTTAAAAATCCAACAAATCATTTTAAAATAATTATATATTAGTACTAATAGGAAATCTGGATAAGTAATAGCAAAAATAATTATAGAATGTACAACATGACTATATAAATGAACATGATAATAATTATAAATCTAACACTAGTAATAATAAAAGAAGGAAACAGAATAAACACCTATAGGTAGCAAATACATTTCTAATTTTTAAGAAAACTCGTTCACACTTCACTCATCGTACAACTCAACTAGAAGTGTTCAGCAAGTGATTTCGGCAATCCATCTTAAATCTCGTACGAGAAAGCAAATATCTAATGTTTGCAGGGAGGGTATTCCACAGCCTAGCGGCAGTTAACTACAAAGGAGAGGTGATAAGCCTTGTAGTGACTGAGAGATATAGTTAAAGAGGAGCCAGATCGAGTATCGTGGCTATGATACGAGGAGGGGTAATTAAAGTTTGATGAAAGGTAATTTGGTACACCTGAATTTAGAACTCCATGCTGAAGGCATAATATGTGGAGACTGCGACGTTCGTGCACACGAAGCCATGAAAACTCCCTATAATAAGTTGAAATTTAAGAATCATATCTCAGATTAATATAACTCGAGTACAGGTGTTTAAACTTCGTTTGAGCATCTCATTACCGTCTTGAGATATGTGCGTAAGTACAGTGTCACGGTAGTCAAGAACAGGTAATATTAAGGATGTTACCAGTTGTATTTTAGTGATATAGAAAGATAGTAAAGTAGTGTTTGAGAGGAAAAAGATATTTCTGAACTTTTCGGCATGTATTTGTCACTTGTTCGATCCAATTTAGTGTTTCAGTCATTATAAATCCTAAGACATTCAGGCTACCAGAGTGACAATTTTCGCGGTCAGTTTAACTTTATCAGATGACAGTGGAGCCGCGTCTCTGCTTGAGGAACTATGGCTTAACTTTAGTTGACATTTTCGGCTGAATACCAAGTTTTATACAAGGAATCTTTAGAATTGTACGATATGGCGTGACAAATGGAACTTTTCTCACCCATTAAAAGTCCGAATACCTCCATCTGGTTTGAACACGCGATCGTGAGGTCCCTTGGCCAGCGCTCTACCAGTAGCACACAAATGAAGTTAATGAAATACTGAAAGATGAAGGGCAGAGTTCTCAAACTTGTCAATGAATTAAGGAAACGCAATTAAAAGAGTCAGGGGACTATTTCAATGTGTCCCTACCGCACTCCTGACAGTCCCACACCTCATTAATCATTTCGTTGGTTAACCTTTCTTTATTCATGACGAGTACTGAATACCTCTCCTTTATCGGGCAGAATAATAAGGTCTAATTATAGTTGGCTATTAATCAATTTAGACTTCCCTCATATAAAACAATAAAGAGCTGACGGACGAAACCGCAACAGGCATTGAATGGTGCTCAAGAGAAGAGAAACAAAAGCTTAAAAGGCTAGAATATCTACTTTAGCACAAGGATATTGCCTAGTGATAGTATTGACGAAGTTAATAGTACCTACCGTGAAAAATATTCCGTTCTTAAAATCAAGCTTAAAACTCACTTCCAAAGTTCGAATTTAATCGTATAGTTCTGCGGTAACTGTAAGACCTATTTATGGGGTGTTAACCTATAGAATATTGTAGTAGAAGAGTTTCAAATAGTTTTGCTTCATAGGAATATTTTGTATTGTTGTTAACAAATGCATAGCAATAATTGAGAAATATCCCAGTGGCAATGACCAATATTACAGTAGTGTGATAATAAAGTCAAAATATAATTATGCAGCAACAACAGCAACAGCAAGACTAAAACGAGTGATTCCATGGAAAGAAAATAGTACAAGGAATACTACTACTTTAGCATTTTAAATTCAGCATCATCATATATAAATTCACCCACAGGTTGAGCTTACTACTAGCTTAACATTACAAGTGGTAATAAAGTAAACTTAAAACATAGTTACTCAAAAACAAGTACAACAAGCAATTCCATGAAAGAACATTTTACAAGAAATACTAGTATTTTAACATTTTAACTTCAGCATTATCTTATACAAATTCGTACACAGGGTACAATTTATTTTTCCATTCATCTGGCGTTTGGTCTAGAGAGGTCAAAAAGTGATTATAATTGGACTAAAGCTAGGTGGGCATTTTTTATTTATAATAGCACGAGTTTTTAACCACTAAAATAAAATGCAGTTACAAATACAATTGTACGGCAATTAACACTACCGTATACATTCAGAATTAATTTCATAGTGACGCGACTGTTGATATTTCGGGATGAATCATAAAGACAGGATGAACCTCCAGGTCATCAGAGATACGGTTCACTTAACGAAAAAAAAAAAAAAAGCAACTAGTCCAGAATATTCACGGTTCGGTAATGTCTACATATTGGAGCCGTCCACATTATTCACATATACTTATTCAATAAGGTTCGGAGTTAAAACATCCTCATTGTTGTAAGGTCAGTGAACTTAATTTGCCGTGATACAAATATCCATATTCCATGTTTTGATAAGTTTAAAATGAGTACCGATATATCTACAGTATATGTCAAAAACTTAACATGTTACACACAATAAACTTGGTATTTGGAAAGTCCTTTAAAAATACAGGAACATTTTTTGTTTGCGGAGAAGGCACATAACGGGAGTGAAAAAGGAGTTGAATTAATTTTTATGAGGATACTTATATCTCAAAAAATGTAAATGTTACAGGCGTGGACACAGGTATTTGGATTCTCCGTTAAAAATAAACATTTTTCTTTCCAAATTCACAGAAGACAGTTTCTCACATGTACAGTTCTATGTCGCATTGTCGTCTTAGCCCCGAAAAGAAATACCAGAAGCGTGATTTATATAAAAAAGTGGAGAAAACAGAATAAATGTCGAAGAATTTTGATATTTAAAAATGTCATCATTATAATGTTGTCACAAACATAATTTTTATTCATCTTCATATGGATCGCCTCCTTCTGGGTCAGTGTATAATTTTATATCATCGCTGCGGTAGTAATACCGCGTACCGTATCGGAAAATACTATTTCTATCCATTGTTTTCCTTAAGACTGGTCACGTCTCCCAACCACATAGAGATAAGCAGTCCATCACAATAATTTTCGTTGTGTTCATTTTCCTATGCTTGTGTGTAAAAGAAAATGAACTCGAAATAAATTGTACTCTGTAAGAGTGTAAATATGTCATGCAAATATACATCTCACAGTACGATACAGTAAGGTTAATTTTCCTTTACACATATGCATAGGAAAATAAGGAGAACCATAATTACTCCGATAGATTCCATTTCCACATCGTAGGTGAAGAAATAGTACCTCGAATGGATCAATGCTTTTCCTATCCATTATTTCCCTTAAGATTGGTCACGCTTCCCAGCTACATGTTGATATGAAGTCCAACAGAAAAATGTTCGTTGTGTTCATTCTGCTATGATAAGGTGCTAATAAATATGAACCTTAAATGCATTATCATGTAGGAGAGCTCAAATACGTCACGCAAACATACATTCCTACACTTAACAACTTCATGCATATAAATGGCGTGAGATTTATCATTATAACCCGTGTAGTCCTAGAAAATTTGGCATCGTCCAAAATTTACTTATATGGTATGTCCGCAATGAAATACCATGAGAATGGGTACTCGGGATTATCAAAAAGGTTTGATGATCACATGATGTCTGAAAACTGCCAAAGTAACTATAATAGATTTTCAAAAGCTACGGAAATAACAATAAGGGTAAATCCTGTGAAAGAGACTAGTTCCTTATAGACAGTTCCTTATAGAAATATGAGGTACGCTATTATGGTTTGAGACGGAAAGGCATGTGCCAGGTCTCATCTGAATCAAATTCAGGTTTATGATCTAAGTGCATTGACTCTGGAGAGCACTTTGAAACACTGTGGAGGAATGGTGAGTGAAAGGGTGTGACACTAGGTGGATGGAAGGAAGCCTAAGGGAGATCATACATTAATAAAACTCACCCATTATTACAAGCACGCTATTTAGAACAATATACCAGACGGTACTATCATAAATATAATATGTGGTACACTAAGGCACTACATATCCATAGACAGTAGTCCTCAGCATGTGACTTGCTCTGAAGGTGTGATTTCATAGTGCTTTCAAAATTGGCAGGGAGGGGGGACAGGTGGATGTTGTTGTTGGAGTCATCAGTCCATAGACTGGTTTGATGCAGCCTTCCATGTCACCCTATCCTGTGCTAAACTTTTCAATTCTACGTAACTATTGCATCCTACATCTGCTCTAATCTGCTTGGCATATTCATATCTTGGTCTACCCCTACCGTTCTTACCACCTACACTTCCTCCAAAAACCAACTGAACAAGTCCTGGGTGTCTTAAGATGTGTCCTATCATTCTATCTCTTCTTCTCGTCAAATTTAGCCAAATCGATCTCCCCTCACCAATTCGATTCAGTATCTCTTCATTTATGATTCGATCTGTCCATCTCACCTTCAGCATTCTTCTGTAACACCACATTTCAAAAGCTTCTATTCTCTTTCTTTCTGAGCTAGTTATCGTCCATGTTTCACTGCCATACAATGCCACGCTCCCTATGAAAGTCTTCAAAAACATCATTCTAATTCCTATATCAATGTTTGAAGTGAGCAAATTTCTTAAGAAAGCTCTTCGTTGCTTGTGCTAGTCTGCATTTTATATCCTCCTTACTTCTGCCATCATTAGTTATTTTACTACCCAAGTAACAATATTCGTCCACTTCCTTTAAGACTTCATTTCCTAATCTAATATTTCCTGCACCACCTGCCTTTGTTCGACTGCAGTCCATTACTTTTGTTTTGGACTTATTTATCTTCATCTTGTACCTTACCCAAGACTTCGCCCATACCTTTCAACAGCTTCTCGAGGTCCTCTCCAGTCTCAGACAAAATAACAACATCATCGGCAAATCTCAAGGTTTTGATTTCCTCTCCTTGGATTGTGATTCCCTTTCCAAATTCCTCTTTGACTTCCTTTACTGCCTGTTCTATGTAAACATTGAAGAGGAGGGGAGAAAAACTGCAGCCTTGCCTCACTCCTTTCTGGATTGCTGCTTCTTGTCCAAAGCCCTCGATTCTTATCACTGCAAACTGATTTTTATACAGATTGTAGATAATTCTTCGCTTTCGGTATCTGATACCAATCACATTCAGAATCTTAAATAACTTGGTCCAGTCAACACTATCGAATGCATTTTCTAGATATACGAATGTCATGTACGTGGGCTTGTCCTTCTTGATTCGATCCTCTAAGATCAGGCGTAAAGTCAGGATTGCTATACGTGTTCCTACATTTCTTCTGAAGCCAAACTGACTTTCTCCCAACTCAGCTTCAACTTGTTTTTCCATTCTTCTGTAAATAATACGCGTAAAAATTTTGCAGGCATGAGATACTAAACTAAGTATGCGGTAGTTTTCACACCTGTCAGCACGGCTTTCTAGGGAATAAGTATAACAACATTCTGCTGAAAATCGGATGGGACTTCTCCTGTTTCGTATATCTTACCCACTAAATGGAATAACCTTGCCATGTTGGTTTCTCCTAAGGCAGTCAGTAATACAGAGGGAATATCATCACATCCAGGTGCCTTGTTCCCATTTAGGTCACTCACAGCTCTGTCAAACTCTGACCTCAAAATTGGGTCTCCAATTTCATCAGCATCAACAGCTTCTTCTTGTTCCAGAACCAAATTATCTACATCTTTACCTTGATACAACTGTTGGATATGCTCCTGCCATCTTTCTGCTTCGTCTTCTTTCCTTGGAAGTGGCTTTCCATCTGAGCTCTTAATATTCATACACCTAGATTTCCTTTCTCCAAAGGTTTCCTTGATTTTCCTGTATGCAGCATCTACCTTTCCTAGGAGCATACAACCTTAAACATCCTTGCACTTCTCCTTCAGCCATTCTTCCTTAGCTACCTTACACTCTCTATCCACTTCATTCTTTAATCGCCTGTATTCTTTTCTGCCCTCTTCATTTCTAGCATTCTTGTATTTTCGTCGTTCATCAATCAGGTCTAGTATCTCCTGAGTTATCCACTGATTCTTAGTTGATTTTTTCTTCCTTCCTAACATTTCTTCAATAGACCTACTGCATTTTTCATGACTATCCACTCTTCATCTATTGTGTTTCCTAGAGCCTTTTCATTTATCCCTTGTGCAACATGTTCCTTGAAACAATCCCTCACACTCTTTTCTTTCAACTTGACTAGATCCCATCTTTTTGCAATCTTTCCTTTCTTCAATTTCTTCAACTTCAGATGGCATTTCATGATCAACAAGTAGTGGTCAGAGTCCACGTCTGCTGCTGGGAAAGTTTTGTAATCCAACACCTGGTTTCTGAATCTCTGCCGAATCATAATGAAGTCTATTTGATACCTTCCCGTGTCTCCAGGTCTCATCCACGTATACAGCCGTCGTTTGTGGTGTTTGAATCAAGTATTAGCTGGGACTAGATTATGATCGGTGCAGAATTCAACCAGCCGACTTCCTATTTCGTTCCTTTGTCCCAATACGAATTCTCCTACTGTATTACGTCTCTTCCTTGGCCTACCACTGCATTCCAGTCTCCCATCATAATTAGATTCTCATCACCTTTTACATATTCTTCATATATTCTTTTGATTTCTTCATCATCCGCTGAACTAGTAGGCTTATAGACCTGCACTATTGTAGTGAGCATTGGTTTGGTGGCTATCTTGACGACAATAATTCTTTCACTATGCTGGTCGTAGTAGCTTACCCGTTGCCCTATTTTATTACTCGTTATTAAACCAAATCCTGCATTACCCCTGTTTGATTTTGTGTTGATAATTCGATAGTTGCCTGACCAAAAATCCTGTTTTTCCTGCCAACGTACTTCACTTATATCAACTACATCTTACTTTAGTCTATCCATCTCTCTTTTCAGATTCTCTAACCTACCACAACAATTCAAACTTCTAACATTCCACGCTCCGACTCGAAGAATGTCAGTATCCATCTTCCTGATGATCGCCCCCTCTCGTGTAGTCCCCACCCGGAGATCCGAATGGGGGACTAGTTTACCTCCGGAATATTTTACCCGGGAGGAAGCCATCATCAGTACATCATTCATACAGAGAGAGCTGCATGTCCTTGGGATTTAGTTACGGCTGTAGTTTCCAGTTGCTTTTAGCCGTGTAGCAGTATGAACACATCTAAGCCATGTTGAGTGTTATTACAAGACCATATCAGTCAATGATTTAGACTGCCGCCCTTGCAACTACCGAAAGGCTGCTACCCCCCTTTCAATGAACCATTCCTTAGTCTGGTCGCTCAACAGATACCCATCCGATATGGTTGCACCTGCGGCTCGGCTATCTGCTTCATTGGGACACGCAAGCCTCCCCACCGTGGCAAGGTCACATGGTTCGCATGGAAGGGACAGGTGGATATTCAAAGTAAAATGCTGACTGTCGCCTGGTGTAGTACCAAAAATGAATCCAACATATGAGATAAACTTCTTGTAAGATGTACCAAGGGAAAGGCTCCAAATTCAAATGAAGACTTTTTACAGTATTTCATTGGAATAAATGTCCCAAATAAGTTTTTTCTATCAAGAAGACAGCTGGTCCTTTGTAGAGATAATGCCGTGAATGTCTTTAACCTGGGGCATGTTAAAACATTTAAACTGCATCACAGTCCATCATAGGGATGCCAGCAGCATATTCAGCTATGAACATCAGTCAACTTCGAGACCAAAGGCACAACAAACAAAGCAGGAAGAGAACGCCAAACGACAGCAAATCTCTGAGGAAAAGGAATAATGTGATGACAATATCAGTGGAGAAGAGGAAAAGTAAGCTCGGTTGGCCCCCTACCTACGGTGCAGAACTACTCTAAAGTCGAACTTACCGAGCTCGATAGTTTCATTCGCTTAAGTACGGCCAGTATCCAGTATTTGGGAGATAGTAGGTTCCAACCCCACTGTCGGCAGCCCTGAAGGGTTTCCGTGGTTTCACATTTTTACACCAGGCACCTTAATTAAGGCCACGGCCACTTCCTTCCCAGTCCTAGCCCTTTCCTGTCCCATCGTAACCATAAGACATATCTGTGTCGGTGCGACGTAAAGCCAACAGCAAAAAAAGAGTCGAACTTTCTGTTAACTCATATTGTACGGTAATTGAAATATTGAACACGGAAATTTAAGAAATCAGTACACTTGTCAAATCATAAAACTGGATACAGTGCTTTGTTTCCAGAACAATAAAGCATATTTTTGTGTATTTGATGCCAAATAGAGAACTTGTCGGGCAAGGGGCTTTTTCTAATATTTCAGGAAAACGAAAATACAGTTATATCTTATAAAGCACTATATTTACAATTTTCAAAGTTTACAGTGCTACAGTATATAAGAGAATGCGTATAAGAAATATAATTTTTTTTAAATCAATGGACAAATATAAATGTAAGAGACTTCACTATGGTGTTCCATTTAATTTCTGCCGTCTTATCTCTGTATTTCATATTTTTACCACTAATGAAGTATCATATTCGCTTCTTTTCTCTTATATTTCCAAAATGTTTCAAAATGTATCAACAGAACCAATCCCTAGAAAAGTGTCGTAAAAAGCTATATTTTTGAAAATATTCCCTTTCAAATCAACCTCCTACATTATCTCATTCCTTCGTGAAGATTATTCGTGCTAAAAGGAACTAAATTAATAAATAATTACATCCTTATCTGACAGTTCTTAGACTCTGTAGAGCTAGGACTCATTATACGATCGACTATTACCGCAGCTTATCCTATACATTCGACTTATACGAACTAGAATGACACTACTTACTTTCATATTGGTTCTAGATCAGAAGAAGAGTGCAGCAAATCAGTGCACTATCCCATCATGAATGACATAATGAAGAATATCAAGTAAACCTGTGCTCAACTAAATGCAGTGGCTTTCGCTGACGACGTTATGATCAGGGGAGAAACTGAGGGACAAGTACAGTTGAGACTCAATGAATGGAAGGTAAAGTTCCAGGAATTCAATCTCAAGATAAGCGAATCCAAAACAGTAGTGATGGCAATAAATAGAGAGAGACGACCAGAGAACATCATGCTAAGAAGCCATCCACTGGAAAGTGTGGAAACCTTCACATACTTGACAGTATAATATCTTGAGACACACTAGCCAAAATGAAGGTCGCAAATAGACTGCAGAATAGTTCTTACTTTTACCAGGAGGTACGAACACTCTTCTGGGATCCCAAAGTACCAACAGAATCAAAAATGGTGATGTTCAATTAGTACTTCATACCGATCGTAACCTATGCTATTGAAACCTGTACCTCACTAAAAAGACCCATCAAGGTCGCTGGAATCTGAGATGAAGTTCCTGAGGTCCACAGTTCAAATAATAAAACTTGACAAGTTAAGGAATGGCATGGTTAGAAATGAAGCTGGGATTGAGACATCACTGTTAGATCGGGTCAGCATATGGTGGTTTGGGCATGTAATGAGGATGGAGCCAACAAGGACAGCTTTGTTAACTAGGAGGGACATGTAGCAGGAAAACGGAAGGTGGCAAGACCAACAATCCACTGAATGTACATCGTAAATGTGGATATTGCAGATCGGAGAAGGACACTGCAGGACGTCATTAACAATAAGACAGAGTGGAAGAGGCTCGCCAACAGTACCCGGGAAACTCGAACTCTAAAATGATGATAATGATGATGACTAATGGAATATGTTTCTATTACTATATGTATATTACGGCAGTACACACAAATAAAGGTATATTTCTGGGTACCTCTGTTTTTTAAATGTTGGTTAGCTGGTCTGGAATCAATTTACCATAGCAATAATTATGTTGATTGGGTTTCTGGCTGTGGTACTGCGGTTTAACAGAGAGAGGTGGCCTCATTACTCCGTAGTTATTGAATTAATATGTCATGAAATGGGATTCTACTGTCACGCGCTTTGACTGACAGCTACTGTCTTCGCTGATTCAGCGCCACAGTTGAGAGCTGTCTCGGTAGTTCCACGCTGGCGACCTGTAATGCATGTGGAGAATCTCTTTCTCAAGAAATACTGAATGGATACGGACAGCTACAAATTATGAGGTACCCTTTCAACTGTGTAATATCTATATTAAGAATTTAAATTTAGAATTAATCAGAAATCATCGTTGAGCGATAACACACTCTGTGACAAAATGCAGTTGACTTCACGATATCCTTTACAAGGAAAATATGTAAGTAAAACGATTTGAAATAATAATAGTATCAGATAAGTTATAACGTTAGTTTTATCAGTTACAATTGTAAATGGTAAGCATGTAATACTTGTATCGAAGGGTTTCTATAGATCAATGTATTTTGTATGTATAATTAAGTTAAATGTGTTCAATTATTCTGTGGGTAATTTAATTGAAATGCTATTATGATATTGCCTTTGCACCGAGATATTTGTATCATTTATAAGTAAATTCCATTTCAATTCTTCTATATATTTTTGTTTAATTGGTTTACTGTTATCTTTTTATGAGGGGGCATGATAATCTCATTGGCTTAGCTGCTGGCTTCCCACCCACAAGACTGACGTTCGAATCGAGGCCGAACTTGAGTTGAGAAATGCATCTCAAAAGTCACTAGAATTAGCAATAAAATGCATCCTTAAACCTTCAGCGACCTCAGAAATACCTGGGATAAGTTTAAGAGAGAGAAAGAAAGAAAGAAAGAAATCTGTTAGAATTTTACTGAAGTATTTTTGCGTTAAAATACAGGTAGTTCATCTATTGTAACTGGAGCCAACCCCTGTTATAGACCTATCATTTATTAAATAAATAAATAAACAAATAGTAATTCGATCAACATGAGACAGTCGCGAATTTTGCTTATGTAAGATTGAATTCATAATACTTCTAATATAATATTTTAAATTATTCCTGCTCATTGGCTGAAGGTTCAATATAAATATCTTCGGTTCAGAGGCTCCTGGGTTCTTCCCCTGGGGATGGGGACGGTAGAATAACACTCTCAGTAGCCCCTGCAACTAAGAGATGCCCAAAAGGCTCTTAACTCAGGAGCGTGGGTTGGCGACCACGGAGCCCACGACAGTAAGCCGATCTACAGGGTGAACAAAAAGTGCTGCACGTGGAGGTCGGCATGCGGTTCCTCGTCGAAATTCACGACAAACGTTTATCTTGCAAAACCTAGTCCCACCAATAGGTTTAATAGAAATTCGAGTTAGGAAACGAGGCTCTGGCAACGCTGTAACGGCGTGCAGCGCAGCCAAGCACAGGTCGCATGAACTCGGCGCTCTGCCGGAGCTGTCTCATTAGCTCAATGAGACGAGGTAATGCCATAAATGCCGGTTATGCGGACGCGCCGATGTTTGAGTCGCGTTCGCGCCAATTTTTTCTTCAGTTAATGTATCAAATTGTATCCAATGTACAACTCCACTATGCAATACACTATGTTCTGTCTTACCGTCACAGTTTCTTTCTTTCTTAATCTGCTTACCCTCCAGGGTTGGTTTTTCCCTCGGACTCAGCGAGGGATTCCACCTCTACCGCCTCAAGGACAGTGTCCTGGAGCTTCAGACTGTGGGTCGTGGGATACAACTGGGGAGGATGACCAGTACCTCGCCCAGACCGTCACAGTTACCTTTATTTATACATTCAAACATAATATGAACTTCTTACAGACGTGAACGACCACTTTGTTTCGTCCATGGCACAAATAAAGCCAATACGTAGAACATAATAGTGGATAGAGTAACATCGTCTCTATCCAATGTGGTACAAGGAAACACAATACAGTACAGTAGGTAGACTACACTGGATTTCCCATTATGCAATGCACAATAATTCCATAGTTTTATATTCACAGAGCCGGTACGTACACTTACGAGCAACGTTCACTTCACAGCAGATGTTCAAAGCGACCATTTTGCATTTGCAAACACTTCCCACTCGTTGGAGCATACTTTGCCGGACCCTACGCAGCACACCTGCATCCACCATTGCCGATGCAGCATGCACGCGAGCTATTAGGTCTTGTACATCCATGGGTGGATTACTATAAACATGTTCTTTTAAGTTTCCCCACAAATAAAAATATAGTGGATTAAGGTCCGAGGAACGTGGAGGCCAGAACATTGTACGTCCACGACCAATGCATTTCCCTGGAAACGCTTCATTTAACCAGTTACGCACAGTCATTCCAAAATGTGGCGGTGCACCATCATGCAGAAACCATAGCTGTCGCCGAACACCAAGTGGAACGTGTTCTAAGGCGTCAGGCGAAGTATTGCCCAGAAACGTACGATAGCAGGTCGCAATCAACTTGTCCGGCAATAGGTAAGGGCCTAAAAGCACTCCTCCCCCGATTCCAGCCCACAGGTTTATGCTAAAGCGTGCCCGAAAGCCACGTTCACGGGTGACATGTGGGTTGTGGTCAGACCAATAATGGCTGTTGTGATGGTTGAAAATACCTTCCCGAGTGAAGCTCCATTCGTCACTCCAAATCATATTCTTTATAAAATGGTCGTTATCTTCAACTTGTTGCAAAAGCCATTCACAGAACTGTACTTGTTGAATGCGGTCTTCTGGCCGCTGGTGTTGAGTTAACATGTGCAGTTTGTGCATACAGTTTGTCGTCGTGCAACACGTCAAGAGGCAGTCTTTGAGATACCTGGAACCGCCTTGCTATATCACAGGTACTTCGCCGAGGTGCTTGGCGAACGGCTTCAAGAATGTCGTCCTCTGTTTGTGGAGTACATCTAGTCCTTTGACGACCTCTGTCCACTACTTGTGGACGAAGATTACCGGTGTGCCGCAGGCGTTGCTCAAGGCGACGAAAAACATTCTTATCGGGATGGCGCCTTTGAGTGTACCGTGCTGTTACTCACGAGCACCAGCAGAAGCTTGGTTATCGGATGCATCCAGCACTAAAAGCATATCGACGTATTCGCCGTTTATGTACTCCATCAGGAAGCCGCCCTACATGCACTTGACAGGACCAGTTTTGGTTGTGCACTGCGTGGTTAGTCAACTCACGCATTCAGTTGAATGGATCACACTGTCATGTGTTCGACTAATTGTCATGTGACAGCTGGATGTCATGTTTATAAACGCAGTTACACGACGGAAACTAGGGACCAGACGTCACATACACAAAAGAAAAAAACTGACGTAGATACGAGCCGTAATTCCATGGTGCATGTGGGTTTGATAACCCAGCAGTCTACTCAGTGAGCTGCGACGGCGGGTACGGTAGAGCGGGATGATGCACGTTTCTCTATTACATTCCGATGCGCTGCAGGATGTGACAGTGTTGCCAGATTCTCCTTTTCGACTTGTTTTCCAACAGCACCAGATCCGATTTGGCTATAGAGACTTTTGTCTTGCAATGGGATGAGGAATCGCATACCGACCTCCAAGTTGTTGACGCTGTCACAAATGCTGGTTATACTTGGTCCAAAGTAAAACGTAGACTTTATTATTAAGAAGAAAATCACACAAATATGTAGATAAAATAACGTAGATTAAAGTACATCTCTTTGCTATAGTCCATCCGAGATTTTGTCCTTCTGTTACAATAGCAGAAGTGATATCGTTCACAAAGCCTGTCGCAGAGCTTACATAGACATTTCGAGCAAGGCTCATGGAAACTAGTTTCTGTGCACAATCTGTGATGAAAACCTTGAATCGCGAGAGGCGCCAGAGCTCTCCGTAGTTCGTAATTTAGTTCAGTATAGTTGTGGTTTACCATTGCGTCGGTCGATTAGTTTTCCGGTGGGATGTTCGATTTCTTTTCTTGGATTTGCCTAAGGAGTGTAGTCTCGTGAGATATCGATGGGAGCTGTTTGCTCATTCACAATCAACCAAACAAGCAATCAATTAATCAATCATTCAATCGGTCAATCAATCCAAGGAACTTAGAATACTCAATGGATAAGCCATTCCGTGCATGTTTAATGCCACTGGTCAGCGGATCATGACGTCATCGGGAAGAATGTATCCGCGGTCTGCAACATTCTCTTCCAGTGATATTTATTAGTTTTTTCCTCCTTCCAACTGCAAAGATTTCCAACATATTTAAAATAAGTAATATTTTTCATAATTCAGAGATATCTATAAACTACTTATCGTAGGGCAAATAACAAAACACAATGTTTGTGCCCGTCTCGTAAGCCTTAGTCTGGCATGTTTATGATTAACAATCCTATTTCAACGAATATGTTTTTAAAATCATTTTAACGTTTCTCTTCTTCATCATACGAGACAAACATGACGGATGTGGATGTTGCAAGGCTGTCTAAGACTGTCTTGTCTTGGCAGGCAACGGCGCTCAGTGGGCAGTATTTGCCACGGTATAGAGTATTTTAAATATACTTCTAAATAATGTCAGCATCATTTTCACCACCTTAGAGCTTTATTTATGATGCTAAAGCGGGAAATTTAAATTATGAATGCTTAAGAAGATTTCTTCTTCATTACCTCCCATTTGGACGTTTACTCAAACGTCTAAAACGAACCAAAGTCCCTGGCCTTACATGTAAGGTAATGATTTTGTGTGTAGTAGATGTTAATGTTTCCATTACTATGCTTTGTTTCACTTTGAAATTCAGTGTCCGTGGAAGGATGTATTTTTGTAGAACACTACACAGGGAAGGAGCGGTGAGAAGTAGTAGTGAATAGAAATAATAGTGAACTATTCTTATTCACAGTATAATTTCGGGTCAAGACGACATTTATCTGTTTGTGTTCCAAACGAACTGTCGATTCATTTACACTTGAAGGCGATGTATCCTGCCAAGTATTTCAAAGCATCGTATGTTACATCTTCAGTGAGAATCGATAAGCAGCTTAGGTCATTATCCAATAGCAAGTTTTCTTCACTTCTATCAGAAATGAAATATGGGACGAGTTTTCATCCACTCTGATGCAAAGTTTTCTGAAAATTAAATTCTCTATTATTCTTCAGTGTCTTCCTCACTTGTAATGGAATCAGAAAAGGTATAAGGTTGAAGTATGCCGTCGGCAAGAGAAGCTCCATGAGACAGAGGTAGATCGTTCGCGTTCCCAGTTAGTATGAAGAGGGACATTCTATTCTTCACTTGGAAAGGAGTGGGATTATTATAAAATATACCACCGAGACCTCGAGCTCTAGAAACATAATTTACCAGTCAGTCTTAATTCAAACTATGAGCAAGAAAGGTATCTTGATTCGGCGATTTTTACCTCTCCAACGAGTACAATAAGGGAGATGACGGATAACAAAAATCATTTCTGGAATGGAAGGATATTGCTCCTTCTCCCCAGCCACATACTCGAGCAAATGTCCAAAAATCATCTTAAGATATTCTGTTGACTTCGATGATTGAACCCATAACCACAAAGGGGGTTTTTCATCGTTAAGAACACTTGACTTCACAACGTCGAATACATCATTTGTTAGTTAAATAATTTTCTCCTCATGCTCCCTGTGCACAATATATTTCCATTGCTTGGGCAGTGCGACGTAAGAACAGCTGTTCAGCCATTCTGGCATTTTTCTGAGTACCCCAGGTAACGTTCAGGTGAGCCTATTATATATGGTGTACTATTAAGTGGACACTTTTCAGGTGCTTTAGGAGATTTTCTATTATATTCTTTGTGAAAATTCTTCCATATTACAGTGATTTAGGAAATGATTACTTAGCAGTAATAACAAGCAAGGGACGTCCAGAACACTAAGACTGACTGCTGTCCACAGGGTTGCACAAATATGTCTTTCTGTTCGATACCCTAAGTACTGTCCTTATTTTTTCACCCCCCTGCCCCAATATCGCAAGCAAAAGCAACGAAATGCCCTCCACCTCCTTCGAGCTCTTTGTTAATTGTTTGCACAATGTGCTTATCATCGATATACCGAAGTCATATAGCGGACTGTTTACGCCTTCGAAATAGTAACAAATCGTGGCCACCTAACATTTTTGTGTGGCCTGAGTATCGCATCATTGGATGAATCATAACTCACGTAACTGTCAATGTTCATTTCATCGAAGATTAGAACAGTTATTGCCCCGAATACTTTGACCACTCGTGACCTAGTATTCATGAAATTCAACAGTTCCTTTAGAAAACTCGGAGACGAGGTGCCGGAATTTGGTCTCGCGGGAGTTGTTTTACGTGCTGGGAAAGCTAACCACACGTGGCTGACGTATTTGAGCACCTTCAAATACCACTGGACTGAGCCAGAAACAACTCTTAAAGTGAATGCATTTGAGATGCTGTTTCTTTTTCTGCAAACATCGAACCTGATCTGGCGTAAAACACTGCGACAATATAACTATCACTTCTTTACTTACATTTCCACGTCTCGTGCTTTAAGTATAGGTCTTTTGAAAGATATAACGTGTTTCTTAGATTTAACATTCCTCAGAGCAGAATATTTTGCTCCAGGAGAGTATTTTCCTTTCGCAGAACTGCTAATGTTATTCTTTCCTTTTCTGCGAAACTTCCTGGGCTTTTGGATGAGCAGCCGGTTCTGTTTCTGTTGTCTGGTCTTGATCAGGAGTCTAATGCTGTTACAGCACTTATAATTACCGATCTTGTGTAAGAAGCGTGCTATCGCTCCGGTATACCGTTCACACGAAGGAAAATGGGAAAATATGTATTGGTTTCTGAGCGTGTTACTATTAATATCAAGCAATTCAACATTGAAATGTTCTATTAAAATAAAATCATAAAATAAAATTTGCGATTAAGGAAAGTTAATGTGACTTATAGCCTCAGTTTTACCACCATGACAGTTCGATATTTTCTGGGACGGAACAATATACTATTTCAATATCTTCCATAATGGGAGACCGGCTAGCTCAAGTCTCCTTTATAATCAGGTGAAAGAAAATGTTCCAAACATATTCTTGCATTATAAATATTTATCTAGTCCATTCGCTTATACCGAGCTAATTTATTTTGGAGTGTCCCATTCATTGGAAATCGATGATGAACTATGTCCTAAGTTTCGTAACCAATATTGTTGCACAGAAAAACGGCAAAGAGGTTCTGTGCATCATGCATCGGTCCGACTCGGCTTGGTTCGGACTAACACTTTGTCTCGGGGCAACTAAGGTAAGCTCGGCTCAACTCTGCTCGGATTGCGGAGCGCTGCGGAGCGAGTCAGAAAGGGGGAGACAGGCGTACGGATAGAGAGAGACAGCGCCATTGCTTAAAAACAAGGAGTGGAAGTTCTGTCAACCTCGTGAAGTCGTCTTTAGCACCTTACGCCACTCAATGCACCGGTGCATGCACTCTGAGGGACCCTGCTATAGACCTTAGATCCGAAACTGTTCGGTGATTCCATATTACGTCTATGCTGTACGAGGTTTGTCCGGAAAATACGTATACATCCGTCGGGGTGACGTATCACGTATCGTGGAGGCGCCGCCAGGTGGCACTGCTGTTGTCGCCAATCTTCTCAACGCTCAGTTCGAGTCGGAGAGCTCTGCGTGTCAGTAGCAGTGTGCGGCTGCTTGTTGAAAGTTACCCGTTTTCACCTGCCGTTGGTATGGAGCTCTCTCTGATTGAGGAACAGCGCATCAACATCAAGTCTCAGAGCTCGTGTGACCCGAGTTCGACCGGATTTGGCACAAGGGAGCAGGTGGATCCTTCATCACGACAATGCGCCCGCTCACACGTCGCTCGTTGTGCGTGAGTTTTTGGCCCGAAGCGCGATCACCGTGACAGACCACCCGCCTTATTCACCCGATTTAGCCCCTTGTAACTTCTTCCTGTTCCCGAATTGCAAAATGGTGCTTCGGGGGCGGCACTTGGGTGTTGTGGAAGCCATCAAAGGAGAAACGACACGGCAACTGAACAGCATCACAACTGAAGACTTTCAACAATATTATCAACAGTGGAAACGGCGTTGGCAGAAGTGCATCTTGTCTCAGGGAGAGTACTTTAAAGGAGACCATATTGTAATACCTGAATAATTGTCAAATAAAGTTATTATTCAACTTTTATACGTATTTTCCGGACAAACCTCGTATGTAAGTACTGGCTCTATTTTAATTTTTAATATCGTTGTAATATCTGGGGAAATCTTGGTATGATTTTAAGATTTTACATCTTGTTGATTACTATTGAAGTTCTCTCTCTGATATGAATTCTAAGTGATGATCCGGTTGGCTGAAACGTTATTCCTAAGTGTATCTGAAATAGGTAAAAATCTTTATTTTTTCATGTTTGTAAACATTTCTCTGCTCACATGGAATTCTTCCACACCGTCTGAATACCATCATAACTGTTCTTTCATTTCTTCACTTTCCTGAACACAAATTTCACATTCAAACATCCACTGGCGGCAGACAGATGTCTTACCGTCTGACCTGAAACAGTGCCTTTGTCCTCAAGTCGCATATTTTAAAAGAAAACTGTTTGAGGGCTAATTTAAAAGAAGCACATTTATTTCAATCTCCTTCTTCTCTGGCGAATTCAGTGTTCTGATATTCTCGACAAGGACGTTGACCTACTTGTGTGTTTACTAGCTGTTGTCTCACACCACCACTCAACATGTCACTGCTCTATTTGAGACGTGACTCCATTCTAATCTGAAAGGGTCTCCACTGTATTTGTGTATGCGAGCGTGCTTTGAGTATCAACTGGATGCCATGAAGGTGAAATGGAAACCACTTCAGAAGAAGAAAATTTCCACAGTAAAGGTCGGGAGCTGATATTGCGTCAAGATTCAATAAAAGGAACAGGAAGAAAGCTGGCTTGTTTTGTTGTTCCGTGGCATATGGAAATAAAGTTGAAAAGTAAACAGCGATGAAACAGACACAGCTAACTCTTGCAGATATCAGAATAAAGTGAAAATAATCCCCCAAATCGAAGGAATTTGCATGCGGATGTGACAAATAGTCTCTTGATCATAAGCTCACTGGACAAAAAATAGTCGTCCTATTGCGCACGTACAGAGAGATTGTTAAGCCTGTACAGATGGCGCAGCGAACGAGTTTCGTGCTCAAACGCACGCATACTGTCTCAACGTGAGTATAAAGCAGTAGCGATCACTGAGACATTGATGTTTCAAGTGGACAGTGTACTCAACATGGGTAGATGTAAGCATGTGGCAGAGTGGCGAAAAGCAACAATCGTTTTTGGCCGTGCCCATGGACATACGCTGTCTACAAGCAGTGGTGGACTACACGTGGCCATGAAAAACGACGTCAGAATTATGATCGGAAAAAGATCCTGACTGAGAGAGACCGGAGATGCGTTTCACGGCTTGTAAATCAAAACCGCTTCCAAACCCGACAGGAATTGCTTCAGTCAGTGAATCAATATCTATCCTAATCTGTTAGCGAGAGAACATTGCGACGGGAACTGCATGAAATAAACATTTGGAGCCGGGCACCTCCAAAGAGGTCATTGATCCCACGTTGATCACCGAACGTGGACAGTAGGTGAATGAAGGAATACAATGATGCACACCGTCGAGTGCACAGAAGACCAAATGAAGCATTTCATCCTGGATATGTGGAAAGTCATTTTCAAGCCGGAGGTGGGTCTGTGATATTTCGGGGGTGTTTTCCGTATCATGAATTGGGCCCGCTCACTGAGGTAACCTCTGACATGAACCAGCATGTTTATTTAAACATTCTGGATGATCAGGTGTGACCTTTCAGACATCTGCATGATGAGTATGTTATTGATACCCCGATTTTTCAATATGATAACAGCAAAGTTCATCGAGCTGGACGCATATGTGACTAACTTTATGAACATTCCCCCACTCGAATACATCTCAATTGGCCTAAAAAATTATCAGGCTTTAACCCCACTGAAAATTTGTGGCACATGTTGGAACAGCAAGTAAAACGCCAACCACAACATTCCCACAATTCGGTGGAATTGAACGATCGAATTATCGGCGAGTGGCTTAACCTGGATGCGACGTATCTGCTCAACCTTGTGGACCCACTGCCTAACCGAATCGGGGCTTTTATTACAACCAGAGGAGGAGTCACATTTTACTAAATGACGATTTTAATCATTTCTCCAGCCGTGAATAATTTTTTGTCCGGTGAGCTTAGTTCAACGCAGCTTGCTCCAATTCAGACGGCTACAGTTCCGAATCTTGGATTGACTACGGATTTAAACCACACATGGTAAGTTTGTCTGGCTCAGGGACGAATTGTTTGAGTTCGCCATAATACCTACCTCTTCATTTATGCACAACGCACTTCACTACCAATCACCGCAGAGAGAGAGAAATTTATTAAATAAAAAATCGTCCGTCCTCCAATGAGGGTAACCACTCGGATTCGAAATACAGTCAGCTTACAATTTCAATAGAGTTTAAAAACATCAAAATACTTGAAGTTTAATTGGTAATGGTGTTATTATCTTCTTTTTATAGGGCGGGATGGGGGAGGATCCTTAATCAAGTTCTTAGGAATATATGGAAATGAATGGTTTGTAGATAGTTCCTCAGTATCTGTACTACTCTTTTTTATATTTCGCAGACTGGAGCTTTCAAATTTTGTAGTAACATCAATGTCTGACTAGGGAGGCTGCATCTTGCTCCAAATAGCAGGCCTATGACAAACCACAGATCGACAGGTATTTTATACTTTGATGACAGGTAAGACAAGCACGGAACATGAATAGCTTGCTTTTCTGGGCCCATATCCCGAGCCTGATTTCAGTCACTTTCAAAGCGAATGGTGGAATGTAAGACCATTGCTTTAGCGTACTATCCTTTCTGTTGATGGCTATGATGTCAACCGTCCAAATTACAGTCATCGGTACCGAGCTGGATAGCTGCAGTCGCTTAAGTGCTGACAGTATCCAGTATTCGGGAGATAGTGTGTTCGAACCCCACAGTCAGAAGCCCTGAAGATAGTTTTTCGTTGTTTCACATTTTCATAACCAGGCAAATGCAGCGGCTGTACCTTAATTAAGGCCGCTTCCTTCCCAGTCCTAGCACTTTACTGTCCCATGGTCGCAATAAGACCTATCTGTGTCGGTTCGACGTAAAGCCAATAGCACAAAAAAAAGACAGTCATCGGTAGAGATGCAGTAAACCTCCTCGTGTACCTCCCATCCACGCTGTCTCATGGACTGAGCAAACAATGTTCTTACATGGTGGTGGCGATGGTTGCACTTTATCTCAGTGCTCCGGCAGAATTACAGCACATGCCCAAGGGTTTTCTGTCTCATTGCAGCCATTTTGACGTCTGCGACTTCTGTTGAATGGCCTGCCGGCAAGTGATCTGACTGCGGTGAGGTTGCATGAAAATAGTGAATTCATTCCTGAATCCATTCTTTCCTCGGGGTTTAATCTATGCGAGTTTGTAAGCGAAGCTCACTTTTAACTAAAACGAAAAACGTTAAGCAAAGTAAAGTTGTCGCTTAAGTCAGCTAGCGTCAACTCAGAGCGAAACAATTTCGGAGGCAGTTTGCTCCCCTCTTTTGAGGATCGAGAACAGCTAAGCGAGCATGGAGGGGAAGTGCATGACGTAATACGTTCTTTTCACACCACACAACATTCAAGCCTATATTTTCTTTCAACAAAAGCACGTATCCCAGAACTTTAGTCATATAATCGTGAATATTTATGCAGGACATATTGCACACTGCTGTATTTTTCCTTTGCCGGTGAACATTTTTTGCCCTGTTATACTCTATAATCTGTGTGTTGTTCGTTATACATGGTCCATGTTGCAAATTCTTCTTATTCTTATTTTCTTTATTATTTTACTGTTCATCTTGTTTGAATCATCAGACCATAGACTGGTTTGATGCAGCTCTCAATGCCATCATATCCTGTGCTAACATTTTAATTTCTATGTAACTACTGAATCCTATATCTGTTCTAATCTGCTTGTTATATTGATACCTTGGTCTACCCCTACCGTTATTACCGCCTATACTTCCCTCAAGAAGCAACTGAACAGGTCTTGGGTGTCATAAGATGTGCTCTGTCTTTCTGTCTCTTCTTCTCGTCAAATTTAGCAACATCGATCTCCTTTCGCTAATTCTGTTCAGTATTTCTTCATTCATGATTCTATCTATCCATCGAACATTCAGCATTCTTCTGTAACACTACGTTTTGAAATATTCTACTCTCTTTCTTTCGGAGCTATTTTTCGTCTATGTTTCAATTCCATACAGAGCCACACTCCAGACGAAAGTCTTCGAAACATCTTTCTAATCACTATATCAATGTTCGAAGTGAGTAAATTTATTTTCTTAAGAAAGCTCTTCCTTGCTTGTGCTAGTCTGCATTTTACGTCCTCCTTACTTCTGTCATCGTTAGTTATTTCACTACCCAAGTAACAATATTCATCTATTTCCTTTAAGACTTTATTTCGAACGAAGTCCGGTGATACAGGAAATGTAGCGGAGCAAGTAGCGCCTACTCCCTACAGTAGAGCAAACACTTGATGACGTCTGCTTTAAGCACACTTACGTTCACTAAATATGAGGCCCGAAAGCGCACACATTAACATGTTGGTTTACAACCCTTGCCTTCTCCATCCTCTAGACTTCATGGTACAGTCTCAATGTGTGAATAAAGTGAATACCCATTCTACGAGTGTATGTATTTTACACAAGCTTTACCTTCTTTGTACAGTGCATTTAGGAATATTACCTGAGAAACTTATTTTCGAAAGGTATCAAATCCAAAATAATTTTTTAAAAATTGAGTTAATAATGGAAAACATACGTTGGTAGGAAGCTCCATAACATAACCGAAATTGAAATCACCGAAAAGACTCAAATCCATGTCAGATAGGGCGTTGAAAATCACGTATGATGCTAATACGTTCCAAATCTCGCGAGAGGAATTTGCCAAAATATAACTTATCCATGGAGCCAATGAAATGGTATTTAGAGTTCTTTCTGGGTCACAGGACCAGCAGAAACAGAACATCTTGTGTAATTGACATTGTTGTGTTCGATGATTTCTGTTTAAAATATCTGTGTCTTCGCTGTAAATATATAATTTAGATCACTGTCTACCGTATTTAAATATAGTCAGTTTTCTGATGACTTCAATGAAATTTATCCTTTTAAGATCAAAGTATTAAAAGCTTCAGTGAGAAGAATGTACGAGGCTTATCCTCATTTTTGAATATTTCTTAAACTACGAAAGTTTTAACAAAAATACTTTTTATAACAATTCAGTTGATACAAATATAACAAAGGTACTATAATGAATTTTCAATTGAAATTTTACACTATCACCAATTTTCTCTCTCTGCTGTAAAATGTTTACAGTGGTGTATGGGCTGCGTGCCTGTCTCTTACCTTAAGGCTCCGGATTAGATTCCCGTCCAGTTCAAGGATTTCTACCTGGATCTGATGGCTCGTGATTGCTATTGAGGAGGTATTGGCGGTGAGACCGCAGCTCCGGCTTACAAAGCCAAGGGCTCTTGCGCCATGGTGTTTCGTTTTGTTTGGTAAAACTTTACTTTTGGAATTAAGCATATCTCAAGTCTTACATTTGCAAGGTATGGAACCTTCCCCATGGCACTACAACCCTTGACCTACAGGGCCTTGGCCTACCAAGCGACCGCTGCTCATCCTGAAGGCCTGTAGATTACGAGGTGTCGTGTGGTCAGCACGACGAATCCTCTCAGCCGTTATTCTTGGCTTTCTTGACCGGGGCCACCATCTCACCGGCAGACAGCTTCTCAATTCTAATCACGTAGGCTGAGTGGACCTCGTACCAGCTCTCAGGTCCAGGTAAAAGTCCCTAACCTGGCCGGGAATCGAACCCAGGGCCTCCGGGTAAGAGGCAGGCACGCTTCCCCTACACCAGGGGGCCGGCGCAATGTGTGGACATTTGTCTTTTTTACTCATCCTGTAATACAGTCCTGAAGCCTAACTAACAGGGTTCAATTTTCTTGATTTTTCTGATTGAATGCTGAATACACCCTTGTTAACGAAGTCATTTTTACATATTATATTATTGTGTATATACTGTATGGATGTATGTGCGATGTTGTACAGCGTTAAAAAAAGGGAATGAGTGCGCAGTATTATATGTTCCTCGCATTCAATATTTTATCAACTTGATGCTTAATTATTACAAACATATAATTTTACTTTTATGTAGATACAAACCCGTGAAAACCCACAACAAACATTATGTCGTCATTGCGTCATTGTGACGATGCTGTCGGGAGAAATATTGACCCGCTGCACACGTGTTACTTAGAACGAACATTCGTTGATGTACTCGACTTTCTTTGAATCTACTCGTCTCCCGAATACAGGGTTTAGTTCCTTAGCCGTAGCGAATTAATACGCGCGGTCACTCAGCTCGGTATATCGTAGATAAGATGACATGAGAAAAACAGGCAAATGAAAACAATGACGAAAAATGATATAAAGAATAAAGGAAATGAAGATATCAAGGATTTTAGGCAGGAAGGTGGGATATAAAATACTAATACAAAGAAATAAGAGCAAAAAACGAAAGAAAGGAACTCTGAAGTAATAAGAAGTATAGAAATAAAGAGGGAGGGAAGCGAAGAGAGAAAGAAGAAGAAGAAAAGCATAGAAAAAGGAGAAGAATGAAAGTGGAACAACATAAGTGTTGAAAAAGAAGGTACGAAGACAATAACGAACAATAGAAGAAGAAAAATACAAGCCTGAAAGGCAGAAAGAGAAAATGGAAGTGAAAAAGGAGGAAGAGGAGAAATAGGACGAATAAAATGGAGAACAAAATACGTAAGTGAAGGAAGAAAATATTTAACCTCAAATTCTTAAAATTATCTTACGATTTACAATCAAGACTAGAGTATACTCCTTTGAAGTGACTCCAGAATGTTAGTCTAGTGTTGACCTGCTGCACTGTGTAAATGTCGCGGTCAGAGAACCATAATATTTGCTGCTATGCGACGTGTTGACACGCCTGGTCTAGTTATAGTCATCCATCATTATCAGTTGTCCACCAACATGTTATCAGTTAAAATCATGCTGTGTGGAAGCGTTTGATAACATTATGTTATTGATAGCTACTAGACAGATGAGCATCACATTTATTAATGTTTACACAACATTAAAACCTAACACTACGTGATTGTTTCACAAGCTCACTAGGAGCACAACGCGTTGGGCTATTGTGACAGTACCTAGGAGATTTTTTATCTTCGATTTCCCTCAGAGATCTCTCGGGATATCTACTAGCGTAAAATATAATACTGTTCACCAATTTTCAAAGCTAACTCACAAGGCACACCAAACCAAACGCCATGGCACAACAGCCCCGTAGGGTTAGCAGACAAACCCATCCGGATTTCAGACACACAGTCTCAGCCAGCTACCAAAATAATCTATAGGAGACTATTAGAAAACAAGCCAAGCATTCCCCATGTAACAATAAACTTTCCAAATAGAAACTGAAATAACATGTGGAAGCAATTTAAGATACCATGAATAGCCACAGAACGAAAAGTAAATGCCTATGAAGCAGTGAAAGAAATAATTGCGACAAAAGAAATTTCTTCATGACATTGTACATTCACCACTTTGCAGGTTATGTGGAAGAGTACGTGAAATCTGGACAGGGATATGCAGCTCTCTGCAGCGTGTAAACTGTTACAACAACCCAATCGACATCCGCAGATGCATCCTCACCCTGAACATAAATAACAAGAAGTGTTGTGTATACATGGCTGCCAATGGGTTTTCACTATGCTCAGACGGACGAGAAAACCTGCTTAGTGAGTTTCCGAAAAATATTAAAATATGATCAACGCAATCTGGAATCCTTTCGTTCTCCACAAGCTCTTCCGTGTGTGAAACAAGCGAAGTCCATCATCTCGTAGAAGGAAGCAGTATAGTGTTTAGCAGATAAGACCCCCCCCCCTCCATTTGCTCGCGGCTGCTTTTAGGCAGCTTAGTTACACAAAGGTGAACTACTCCCATGTTTTTTCTTTTCCCCTTAATACACTAAAAAAATCAGCATTATCATGCAAGTTCAGTTTAGACTTCCTGCAGCTTAAACTATTTGACCATTAGGTGTGAACATTACATAATATCCAATCAATGAAAATTATGACTGTAAAGTAAAGGGCTAAAATAACTAATATGTGCGGTGCATCAAAATGTTTAAGTGTTAGAAATATGGAGTATCTACCATATTGTGATTTTATCTCTTTTTTTAACCAAGGTAAAAATGCATGATCATTGTCAGTGCTATGTGTGTGTGATTTTTTCTTATAGCGCGTTGTCGGTGACATACCTAACTCACGAATACTACTTTGAAAACATAGAAATTTCATTGATGTGTTGATATGTAAAAGAGATAGCTTGTATGTTATTTAGTATTGTGTGGACAGATATATTTCTGAGTTACAAGATTTGTTATTCTAGGATGAGACTTCCAAGACGTCTACATTCGTTCATATTTTAAATGTATATTTTGTATTATGGATTTAAACAAGAATCATATCGTATATTTTGTACATTAGCAAGATTATAAGTACCTTTTCTGTCATGTTCAACAATATTTCTATAAAGTATGAAAATGTAAGTAAGTTAACATTGAACAAACTTTATACTAAGTAAAAGTGCCATGGCCTACCAAGCGACCACTGCTCAGCCGAGGGCCTGCAGATTACGGGGTGTCGTGTGGTCAGCGAGTCAAATCCTCACCGCCTTTATTCTTAGCTCCACTGGGCGAGTTAGCCGTGCGGTTGGGGACGCGTAGTAGTGAACATTCATCCGGGAGATAGTGGATTTGAATCCCACTGTCGGCAGCCCTGAAGATGAATTTCCGTGGTTTCCTATTTTCACACCAGGCAAATTATTGGACTGTACCTTAATTAAGGTCACGGCCGCTTCCTCTCCACTCCTAAACCTTTCCTATCCCATAGTTGCCATAAGATCTGCCTGTGTCGATAAGATATAAAGCCAATTGAAAAACAAATCCTTGGCTCTCCACACAGGGACCGTCATCTGACCGTCAATAGCTCCTCATTTGCAATCACGTACGCTGAGTGTACCTCCAATCAGCCCTCAGATCCAGGTAAAAATTGCTGACCAGGCCGAGAATCCATCCCGTGGCCTTCATGTAAGAGGGAAGAACACTACCCCCTACACCGGGGGGCCGGGTAGCCGGGTAGCCGAAATAAAACCTGACGGACATATACAGTATACAAACCGTACGAAACTTCAAACCTTGATTGGCCTTGAACTACTAAGCGATCACTGCTCAACCCGAAAATCTGAGGATTGCGAGGTAGCGCGTGAACAGTGCTACGTATTCTCTCTATTATTATCTTAGGCTTCCTAGATCGGAGTCACCATCTCGCCGTTAGATAGCTCCTCAATTATTCTCATGTACAATAAGAGGACCTACAAGAAGCCTACAGATCAAGGTAACATTTCCTGACATAGCAGCGAATCGAACCTGAGGCCCTCTGGTAAGAATCATGCTCACTAACCTTAGACCACGGGGCCTACATGCAGGTATAACGTTGATTTGATTTCAGTTTAATAGAAAATATTTGTATGTGTGTATGTTCAATCCTCAGCCCTCAGGCTGGTCGGATCCTCAACAGCTCCGCTATCAGTTGTCATAGATGGCTTAGCCATCGCTGAACTGTACTAGAGTGGAAGCTCCTCCACGAAAGTGTCCATCCGCACACCGCGATCCGCGTGACCCAGTTTCTCGCTGAACGCCAGGTGACTATTCTTCCACACCCTCCGTATTTCCCGGATTTGGCGCCGACAGATTTTTTTTGTTCCCTCGTCTTAAATTAGCCTTGAAAGGCCAGTGGTTCGACAGTGTAGCAGGTATCCAACAACGCGGGACAAGGGTTCTCTGGTAGATTCCAAAAGAAGCGTTTGCTGCCAGCTTCCAGCAGTCGATGTCAAAAGTGTGTTGTAGCTAACGGAGATTACTTTGAATGCCAGTAAAGTAGTTTTGTGTGTAACTTACGTTGTCTTTATTTCATGAGACCATTCACCGAACGGAAACATGCTCACTAACCTTAGACAACGGGGCCTACATGCAGGTATAACGTTGATTTGATTTCAGTTTAATAGAAAGTAGTTGTATGTATGTATGTATGTATGTATGTATGTATGTTCAGTCCTCAGCCCTAAGGCTGGTTGGATCCTCAACAGCTCTGCCATCAGCTTCATAGATGGCCTAGGCATCACAGAAGGGGCGTACTAGGGAAATGAGGAGGGAGGTAGTTTCCCGTTGCTTTCCTCACCGAGCCAGAATTTTATATTATATATCAGTCTGCCACGCCCACTGGAATGCATGCATTAACCGACCCTATGGGCTTTTCACACCATTCATATATACCAGAAGACAGAGTGTACTATAAACACAAGGTCACGCCAGCAAAGGCATATAAAATAGTTACCTGTAAAATAATACATACTATACGTAGCATACATTGCTGACAGTTGGTATACCTCTTCCGACGAGTGGTGAACCCTCAATGTCACACTGCAGTATCGGTGGAGGGGACTCGTAACGCTGAAGACCACTCACGTGGTTGTTTCGAGTGCTGCGCTGAGCTGAAGACGATTTCATGCTATGATTATCAGAAATGCTGAAAGCACGGCGGACAGTGACTTAGTGCGAGGGTTGTTTGTCCCGCCACGGAAACCTCCCTGGACAGATCTGGCCAGCGTGAACTTGAGACTTCCCTACTCGCCGGACGAGCTCTACAGCGCAGTCGAAAGGGTGGTCTACCCTGGTGTACAATGGCGGTAGCGGCTCTCAACTGCATGTTTTGCAGGTCTGGAAGTGCTAGGAAAACCCATGTTCTTAGAGTCACACGTATCATTTGACCGAAGAAATATGCCGTACTAACACTTGCTGCTCAAACCCTCCTGCTAAAAGTACGGACATTTTAATTAGGAAAGTGAAAACTGCTATATAGACCTATGTGAATTGACCCTACTCAGCTTGTGAAATCGCACCTTACGCTACAACCTTAAAAACAATTTCTTACGCCGTCTCAGTATAATGGAACTGTAGAATATGTATTTATATACTGCACATTACAAACACCAGTTAACACAAATCACACTCCTACACTGATCAATCAATCAATCAATCAATCAATCAATCAATCAATCAATCAATCAATCAATCAATCAATCAATCAATCAATCAATCAATCAATCAATCAATCAATCAATCAATCAATCAATCAATCAATCAATCAATCAATCAATCAATCAATCAATCAATCAATCAATCAATCAATCAATCAATCAATCAATCAATCAATCAATCAATCAATCAATCAATCAATCAATCAATCAATCAATCAATCAATCAATCAATCAATCAATCAATCAATCAATCAATCAATCAATCAATCAATCAATCAATCAATCAATCAATCAATCAATCAATCAATCAATCAATCAATCAATCAATCAATCAATCAATCAATCAATCAATCAACAGTTGTAATAGACCATTAACTATTGCTCCACTCTTGGGTGACAATTGTAATCTACAACGTATGTCTTGAAAATATCTATGATTGTTCGCCTAGGTTGTACACCGTGTTAGTTCGGACGATGAGCTCGCGCAGACGCATTGCGAGACATGACACCAAGTGCCTCCTATAGGTCAACTCAACACAGTTAAACTGAGTTGAACGCTGCAACACATCGCACGGAGTCACTGTGAGGACTCGAGTCATTGCAGAATGGAGTGCAAAACGGAGCAACGCGTTAACATGAAGTGTTGCTTCCACCTAGGCAAAACGGCAACGGATACACACGTAATGTTATTGCAAGTTTACCACGCTCAAGCAGTGAGTAAAAAGTGCATTTTTTACTGACTTAAACGCTTTCGAGATGGTCCGGAAGGTGTTGAGGACGAGGCGTGTTCGGATCGACAAACCACAAGAACATCTCCAGACAACATCGAAAGAGTGCGACAGATGCTTGCGAATGATCGGCGACTGTCATTGCGAATGATAGCAGATGAAGTGGGTGTAGGCAAGGCCAGTGTAAGGACCATTGTTCACGAACATTTGAAAAAGTGGAAGATTTGTGCCCGGTTTGTTCCGCACAACCTGAGAGACGAGCAGAAGCAAACTCGGACGGAAACGTCGGAGAGCCGATTGTGTTTGGCTGTAGGCAAGGGTGCCCGCCATTATAAACAAATGTAGCCACTTAAAATGTGATTGGTGTTAGGCACTGTGGCCTGCTGTTTTAGTGGAAACTCACCAACTCAGTGTTACTGGCAGTAAGCTGGCTGGCAGAAGGAAACAACTCAGTTTTGATTGGCAGTAGAGATATTGCCTATCATTATAATAAAAACTCCTCAACTGTCATATATCTGGAAGTAGAAAAAAGAGAAATGCCATTTTAAAGAAAACTTCCCAAATCGATTATGAATTGGAGTAGACAAGTGAGCCTGCCGTTGTCATCACAACTCCGCAACTCACACTTTACATTGGAAACAACCCCTGGAGTTAGCGTTCCATCGATGGTCGTCTGCCTCGGCTGCTACGGTAGAACAATGTCGTACTCTCGAATCCTGGGGTTGTTCCGAGTTTCTTCATGTCACTTCATCGACCAATCGATAGGGGTCAGAGGAGAGCATAACTACTTCAAATAAGGAGCAAAAATGTGCTCACTAAAATATTTATTCAATATAAATCACGATGATTTGTTTATTAAATAGGTAAGAATAGTCAGTTAAATTTTTGCTAGTGGCTTTACGTCGCACCGACGCAGATAGGTCTTATGGTGACGATGGGATAGAAAGGGGCTAGGGGTGGGAAGGAAGTTTTCCAGCATTTAATGAAGATACAGCCCCAGCATTTTCTTGGGGTTAATTGAGAAACCACGTAAAACCATCATCAGGGCTGCCAACAGTGTGGTTCGAACCCCCTTTCTCCGCAATGCAAGCTCACAGCTGTGCGCCCCTAACTACAAGGCCATCTCACTCAGTTTGAGGGAAATAAATTGAAATTCTATCATACGAATTTTTTACTTAGTATTCCCCGCCTGGCTACTCATGCCTGCTACCCGGATGACGAACATTTATGTGGAGAACACCGAAGCAGTTCACTGTTTCTAGGTGTAATTTATGACCGTCCCTACATTCACTGTTGATTACCTGCTGTAGGGGAGAGTGCTACAACCAATGCACAGCCAGTTTATCGCCGCGATGTCTGTACTGCAGTCCAGGATATTACCCGACCTTATCTGAATCGTTTTCACCCTAATATGGGCAATACTCCACGTACGTTGTTATCTCTATATTGTAATGGGAGGCTCCCACTAACAGGCTACCCCAACAAATAGTTCAATGATAATCCAGAAATGTGCGTTTTGTGGAGAATAGACCTGTTAACTTTTTGACTGTTTGCTAATGGCTTAACGAACTAACACCTGCAGGTTTTCAGCGACGCTAATATGAGAAACGGCTAGGACTGGGAACATTTTGCTAAGGCTTGAAGTGCGGAGGTACGCCTTTTGCAAACGGAAATTCAGAACCATTCAATTCTTTCTTTAACTGGGTACTAGCAATGATTACTTTAAAATTATTTGCATGTTAGACATACATTTATGGAATGGATAAATAGGTCTACCTACAGCCTGTTTCCAGTCATTCGACCAGGTCAGGAATGGAATGAGTGAAGCCCCAATCTAGTGACGAGGATGGAAACTTTTTTACAAGGTTTTACCTTATGGCGACGATGGGATAGGAAAGGCCAGGAATGGGAAGTGGATGTGACGTTTGTTAAGACACAGCCCCAGCATTTGGATGGTGTGAAAATGAGAAACCACGGAAACTCATCTTTAGGGCTGCCGACAGTGGGGTTCGAATCCACTATCTCCAGGACGCTACGCGCTCCTAACCGCTCGGCCAGCTCGCTCGGTAGGATAGAAACCGTGCCGGCTGCTGAGGCCTATCGCACTCCTCTGGGGCAATGCTTAATGACTGACAGATGAAATGGAATGATATTGGAGAGTGTTACTGGAATGAAACATGAAAGTATTAACCGGAATACGGGGCTCAAGTCCGGTGGTATTTGAAGGTGCTAAAATGTCAGCCATGTGCTAGTAGATTTACTGGCACGTAAAAGAACTCCTGCGGGACTTAATTCCGAAACCTCAGCGTGTCAGTAAACCGTATAATCAGTTAGTGAGACGTAAATTCAATAACATTATTATTATTATAAATCTCACATGGAGTGATCGGGATTTGACCCGCGGAACCCAGCGGTGAGACGCTGTCACGCTGCCGTCTGAGCCACGGAGGCTTTACATTCACGGAATAATACTGAGATATTTAAAATCCTATTAAATATCTGTAATTGTTTATCATTCACTGAATATTTATGATTCCCTCTTCAAAATGTTTTAAAGATGTAAATAATCAACAAGTACACCTCTGTCGTTTAGTGGTTAGTGTGATTAGCTGCCACCCCCGGAGGCCCGGGTTCGATTCCCGGCTCTGCCACGAAATTTTTTAAAAAGTAGTACGAGGGCTGGAATGGCGTCCACTCAGCCACAGGAGGTCAACTGTGTAGAGGTGGGTTCGATTCCCACCTCAGCCATCCTGGAAGTGGTTTTCCGTGGTTTCCCACTTCTCCTCCAGGCATATGCCGGGATGGTACCTAACTTAAGGCCACGGCCGCTTCCTTCCCTCTTCCTGTACGTATAATTCGTAATTCGAGTCACTTATATGAAAGGTAGAATCATCTATTCTACACGAATATATGCCCACCCAGTGTCCATACGTGAGCCAAATTCTATGTTTGTAGCCTTCAGAACGTGGATTAGGCGGACTACCCCCAGGAAGTGTAGTTAAAAGGGCTGCGAAATCTTCTACCTCCCAGTTTCTATGAATCTACCCCCATCAACAAAGGTGAGACACACAGTGAACAGAACGTCTTTCCACTGAAAATCAAGTATTGAATACAAACATTTCAATCAGTGATGAGTTCAGTGCACTTCCCAGTGACTCTGGCTACTAGTGGTTGATGTAGTAAGAATATTGTCCGCCTCTGTGGTGTAGTGGTTGCTGTGATTAGCTGCCACCATCGGAGGCCCGGGTTTCGATTACAGACTCTATCATGAAATTTCAAAAGTGGTACGAGGCTCAAAACGGGTCCACTCAGCCTCGGGTTGTCAACTGAGTAGAGGGGTATCGATCTCCACCTCAGCCATCCTGGGAGTGGTTTTCTGTAGTTTTCCACTTCTCTTCCAGGATGGTACCTAACTTAAGGCCACAGCCCTTCCTTCTCTCTTCGTTGTCTATTCCTTCCAGTCTTCCCATTTTACCAACAAGGCCCCTGTTTAGCACAGGGATGAGGCCACCTGGGTCCTCCTCGACAGTTGAATCCCCCTGACCCAAGGTCTCACACTCCAGGACACTGCTCTCAAGACGGTAAAGGTAGGATCCCACGCTGAGTCTCCGAGAAAAAACCAACCGTGGGCTATAAACGGATTAAGAACGAAATAATAAGATTATTTATGTAATTTTATTAAGATAGCGTCATTTACCCTGTGTTTGCATTGCAATGTGCCTGTTTTCTATACCATCTAAGTACATTCCGATAATTATTTCTACATCTATGATAAAAATTATATGCATTTTTTAACCCCAGCATAAATACATATTATTTCTTTAGAACATTAAAAAAATCAAAGGAAGCCAAGAAAACACTGATTTTTGTCCTCAGGAACTCAATTGAAATTATTCAACTTTTCAACATGTTCTATTGAAACCTCAGCACTTCCTAAACCCACCAAGACAGTGTTGTTTCCAAGAATTTGAAGAGAGAATTTCATTCGTTATGTTGGTAGCTCTACTCTTGTAAATATGACTGCCTAGAATACAGTACTTGATCAGCAGTCAAGTAATTAATTCTATTATTAATCATCTCATTCCACCTCATTACTTAAATTTAAGACTGCTTGCCGAGACTACCTGCTGAATGCAGCTGACTAACTTGTATGACTGGAAGATCGAATGAATGTGAGTTAGAGAATTGTAACGTATGTTTGTGTAGGTTATTGTTTACTATACGTCTGTATGTTAGGTCATCAGCCCAGAGACTGGTTGGATCCTCAAATAGCATCACCAAAGGCTATGCAGTTATCGGGAAACCACAAAAACCAATGGCAGTACCAAAATGAGGCGTACTAGGCAAGATGAGGAGTGAGGTAGTTTGCCATTGCTTTCCACACTGGGTCAGACAGTGCTATTGTAGCACAACTAACCCTATGAGCAACACCTTCCATAACACTCAGACACACTGGTTGTGCTCTGAATGTCATTAACCAGCACCACCCATACCCCAGCAGCTTCCATATTGTCACAGCCATGGATGAGACTGGGACTTCAGTGGAAGCTACACTTTGCTCTGGCCTGTGCCAAGAGATGGATGAAAAAGTACTGTAACCATCAAGAAATGACAGCAGGCATGTTTACTATATAATATTATGTATTCAAACTCTGCTCCCAATGATGTAAGAGAGGGCCAAGAGCCCTCACAACACCACCTACAAAGGCATAATAAATAAATAAATAAATAAATAAATAAATAAATAAATAAATAAATAAATAAATAAATAAAATATTTTGATCTCAGCATTTGGAACTTCACATTATCAATAAAATATGTACCTCTACCGTAGGAATAATATTAAAATTTTCCATCATTTCCTGAAAACAGTTTTGCTACTTTTAGTTATTGGAATATTTCTGTTTGTCTCATTCGCTTAATCAATGAATCAATCGCTCAATCCATGTAGATAGCGGTAGGACCAAATATTAAGGCACAAGAGCCCGAAAGGGCCGTGGCCTACCAAGCTACCGCTGCTCTCCGCGAAGACCTGCAGATTATGAGGTCTCGCATGGTCAACATGACTAACTCACTTGGTCGTTATCCTTGGCTTTCTAAACCGGGGCCGCTATCTCACCGTCAGATAGCTCCTCAGTTTTAATCATGTAGGCTGAGTGGACCACGAACTACTACAGACAGAAATCCCTGACCACTCCGGAATCGAACCCGGAGCATCTTTATATGAGGCAGGCAAGCTACCCCTGCACCAGAGTGTGGTAGTGACTACTGGTTTTAAGGGAAGTTCAATTAGGTAACCAATCCCTATTTAATCAGAGAAGAAACCGGAAGAGTTCGAATCCTTCGGAGAATAGTGATGAAGTCGTGGTGGTAATTATTAAGAGGAGTTGAAGGTATGTAAATATCCAGATTATTATTATTATTATTATTATTATTATTATTATTATTATTATTATTATTATTATTATTATTATTATTATTATTATTATTATTACAAGTTTCTTTATGCCGCACCGACACAGATAGGTCTTATGAGAATGATGGGATAGGAAACGGTGAGGAGTGGAAAGGAAGCGACCGTGGCCTTAATTAACATAAGCCCTACACCCCAGCAATTGCCTGGTTTGGGAATGGGAAACTACGGACAACCATCATCAAGGCTGCCGACAACGGGATTCGAATCCACTATCTCCCGAATACAAATTCACATCTGCGCTCCCCTAACCACACGACCAACTCGCTCGGTGATTATTATTTTACGGGGCACACTATTACCACCTCCTTTCAACATTTGTGATTGGACGGAGAAGAAAAAAGAAACCCATGTCGCAACAGCCCGTTAAATTCAGGGCTTGGAAAAACGACACATTTCCAATCAGACTACCGGCAGATACTGGAGTGCCGCGTGATCAACGTGATTACATCTTTCGGCTATTACTAAGCTTTTCCCACGGGTCTGCTGCTCCTCATATCACAGAGCATTTCATTTGATCTCACGAGACTGAGTGAGCAGTTCACACCAGCTTCGTTACAGCCCTCAGTTCTGAATTGAAATCCACATATTGGCCAAGAAGTAAACCCGGGACTTTCAGATAAGAGGCAAGAACGCTTACCTTTACACCACGGGGCATTAAGGAGTCACTTTATATACATCTCTCATTAAATACACTTCACAATTAATATGTGAAACTTTACTGAAATGTGTCGGGGAGACGGTTGAGACGTCAGCCTTCGAACCCCGACTTGAAGGTGCTTAAGCACGTCAGCCTCGTTTTGGTAGATTCACTGGAACGTGATAGAACTCTTCCGGGACTAAATTGCGGCACCTCGGCGTTTCCGAAAACCATAAGAGTAGTTCAATGCGACGTAAAACAAATAACATTATTATTATTATTTACTGAAATACTTATGTGCATTTGTCAACATTTCCAACTTTATTTATTTATTTATTTATTTATTTATTTATTTATTTATTTATTTATTTATTTATTTATTTTATGTATCTATCGTAAGTCAAGTATGCAAAAGAAAAAAGGAAATTTACAATATTTGCAAGGACAAGAATGTTGGTAGCGTTCACATTTACAAGTCAATGTCCAGTTGCTGTAGCCTAAGAAGGGAGGTGTAGCACTGATGACATCTCGGACTTGTCCATCATTCTTCCTCAGAGGGCATTCCTCAATAATCTGCTTCACTGCCTGAAGAGGGGGTCTATAGTCACATGTAGGAGATTCTCGAAGTCCCCACTTACGTAGCATGGCATTACATCTAGCGTGGCTGTTCTTAAACGGTTGAGTTTAGACCATTGGTGTCCCTTCAGGTGAAATCCTGGGAGTCCAGTTGAGGGGCCTTGGATACTTGGGTGTTTCGCACGAGCAGAGATCCAGCTTTGACGCCATTTTTCCCGGATATTAAAGCCAGTTATGTCATGCCATATTGGGTTCCTTGATTTAAGATGAGAATTTTTCCCGGATAGTAAAGCCGGTTATGTCATGCCATATTGGGTTCCTTGATTTAAGACGAGAATTTTTCCCGGATATTAAAGCCAGTTATGTCATGTCATATTGGGTTCCTTGATTTAAGACGAGAATTTTTCCCGGATATTAAAGCCAGTTATGTCATGCCATATTGGGTTCCTTGATTTAAGACGAGAATTTTTCCCGGATATTAAAGCCAGTTATGTCATGCCATATTGGGTTCCTTGATTTAAGACGAGAATTTTTCCCGGATATTAAAGCCAGTTATGTCATGCCATATTGGGTTCCTTATAATAATTTCGTGTGGCTATTTCTAGCCGAGTGCAGCCCTTGTAAGGCAGACCCTTCGATGAGGGTGGGCGGCATCTGCCATTTGTAGGTAACTGCGTGTTATTGTGGTGGAGGATAGTGTTATGTGTGGTGTGTGAGTTGCAGGGATGTTGGGGACAGCACGAACACCCAGCCCCCGGGCCATTGGAATTAACCAATTAAGGTTAAAATCCCCGACCCGGCCGGGAATCGAACCCGGGACCCTCTGAACCGAAGGCCAGTACGCTGACCATTCAGCCAACGAGACGGACATTGGGTTCCTTGATTTAAGACGAGAATTTTTCCCGGATATTAAAGCCAGTTATGTCATGCCATATTGGGTTCCTTGATTTAAGCCGAGAATGGGGTGGGTCTAAGTATGTAGCCACGGGATTGAGGTGGATTTTAGTGTGCCTGTTATGGTTCTCATACATTTGTTCAAATGGACGTCGATATTACAAGTATGAGCGCTACGTTCTCACACCGGGGAACAATACTCAGCCACTGGATAAACCATGGTTAAGGCAGTAGTGAGTAGTAAGAATGTGTCAGCTCCCCATGTAGTCCCAGCTAGTTCTTTGATGATGTGTTTCGTGACTTAAGTTTCTGACTAGTGTTTTCCAGGTGTTTAGTTGATGTCAAGGTACTTGGTGTTGAAATTATGTTTAATTCTTTGTTGGCAGAACAAAACAATGATTTTGGTGAGCTATTTCGTTACACAGATGGAATGACCATACTTCCGTTTTGTCCGGATTTCGTCAAAGTCTCCACTTCGTGCAGTATGCATTCAAGATTTCCAAGTCGTTGAAGAGATTGATTTCCCCCTCTTCTATTGTGACAGTTTGGACAGCGATGGCTGAGTCGACAACATAGCAGAATTTACTGCAGATGGTGTCAGGCATGTCAGAGGTGTACAAGTTGGAAAGTAGTGAGGCTAATACAGACCCTTGATGTAGTCCATTTTTTTACCGTAAAAGACTTGCTTGTCTTTCGCCCTGTGGTGACCTTGAAGTACGGATTTGTTACCATATTATTCAGAAGGGCTGTAAGTTTTCGGCACCGTGTATGATTTTCAAGTTTGAATATTAGTCCATCCAGCCAAACTGTATCATATGCCACTGTCAGGTCAACAAAAGTGATGGAGGTATTTATTTAGCTTATTCTGGAATCCTGCCTCAATGCATGATGTTAATGCTAATATTTGTTCACAGTAGCTTCGTTTGATTCTGAAACCCGCCTGTTAGGTTGGTGTTATTTATTACTTTCTGGATTCGGTTGAGGATGAGACGTTCCAACAACTTGTAGCAAACACTCAGTAGTGCAATAGGACGGTAGCTTGAGGGATCACCTGCTTCTTTTCCTGGTTTGAGGATTGCCATGGTATGAGCCATATTGAACTCCGGGCGAATGATTCCAGTGTTTAATGGAAACGATTCCAGTCTCTAAGACGTCACTGAAGAAGTTCTCGAGCCATGTTTTACCATGCTTCCAAATATATCTAATAAATTCAGGGAAAATACCTTCTAAACCTCATATTGATGGCTTTCTCAATTTCTTCTTGGCTGAATAAATGAGCAAGAATAGAGTCATTTTGGACACTGTTATCCAATTTCTTCATCTATCTCTCAATGTGTTTCTTTGTAGTAGGATCTATTGGAATATGTTAGCTGTTGATTTGATATGTAGTGCCATTTCGTTTGGTGTTATTTTTGGCTTCCCTTCGCGTATGTTTGAAGCAGCACCAAGTTTCCTCAGGAGTGTCCATGCTTTTCTGCTAGAGTGAGGAAAACTCAGCTGAGAAGTCAGATCTCCCCATTTCTCATTTCTTCCTTTACTCAGATTTTCTAATATCATTTTCCCATTTCAGGATCACCAGTTTTCTGATGTTTCATACTCTTTTAGGTAGTTTTATCCCAGCACGGAATACATTTCTTCCTGAATCCACGCAGGATGTTTTGCTTAGCTGCACCGATTACAACACCTATATACCTCTTGTAGATTTCTGCCTTCGGGGGAAGCAATCTCCGATTACTATCTACTTCTGATCTGTATTGGTCCCAGTTTGCCTTCCTGGAGTTCCATCTTGCTTTATGTGTGGATCTGACAACTCGTATTTCAAGACTTATACTGATAAGAGTGGGTCTGTGTTGGCTTCTTGGAAAATGTTGAATGACTTTTCTTGTATGGTCTGGGGAAGGAGGGGGGGGGGTGTTTCTTTCATCTGTAGAAGCAAAACAAGATCAGTGTTGGTGTCAGATTGCCATCTAGTAGAATGGAATGTTTTCTCAGCTTTGGCATCAAAACTGAGATATAGGTCTTGGCTATCCCACCACACTGCCAGTTCTTCTCCATTTTCATTAATTGTTTGGGTAGCCCCAAGGTGTATGACGGCTCTTAAAGTCTCATACGTATATACAAGGGATGGGCAGTGGAAGCAGTGGCGGATTTGGCCAGTTGGAGTGAGGTGGTTTGTAAACAGCTGCGATAGTTTGTAACGGTTCAAATCCCGTTACAAGATGATATCTGTATTTTTATTATTGTATGATTTTATCTGTATTTTATTATTATTATTATTATTATTATTATTATTATTATTATTATTATTATTATTATTATGTCAGTATTATTATTATGTTATCTGTGATATTGTACTATTATTGTAATTATCCGTTTTATTCAATTTTGCAATTGCCTGTTGCTTGCAAGATTGCACTTAGATGTATACATATATACGTATGTGTAGTATAACACTCAATACCTGTACAGTGAGAATTGTTGTATACATCAGAGATTGGAAGTGACGTTGGTGCATTGTGCAATATTGTTGGCGATTCTGCCAAGTCATCGCCACTCCATGGCTATGTCATCGTATTTATTTAGATATGCGCGCATCGAGTCGATCGCCGCGGGGCTATTTCACCACTGTGTGTAATATCTGTCGCGTAGGTGGGAGTATGTCATTGTTATTTCTGGAGATTACGTAGCTGTGTCAACCAACGTGTATATAAGGTAGCTCCATATTGTAGCGTCAGTCATTACTTATACGGATGCAGTACAGTGAAGTAGTCTACTAGATCAAGAGGCCTTAGGTGGTCAGCCAACGAGTGTGAACGAGAGATGGAGAAGACTCAGTGAGCCATTAAATATTGGTCATTGAGAGAGTGAGACCAAATGGTTGGTCCGTCACTTAGTGGAAGACGCGGACGCAAGGCTTACCAAGGAGTCAGAGAGGGCAACCCTGGACCTGCCAAGAGGTCATACCATATTGACTTACAAAGAAGTCAGATGATATGGAGAAGAAGCAGTCGCAAGGATGTATCACCACGTTAGGCGTGACACATCTACAGTAAACACCAGAGCAATGGATTACGTCGTAATTACACTCAAAGTGTTAAAGGTACAGTCAAGTGAATCAGTGAGGGAAATATTTCGTATAAATTGTTAAATGTCCGGTCAAGAAGAATTCAAATTCATGCCTAGTTTCTTTCAGTTGCAATGTCATAATTTCACATTCTCATCTGTTTTATCGCAACAAGACTCACTATTTTTTGATATATTATTTAAAGAATATATATTGTTCTATCAAACGAATTCATAGTTTCATTTCATTGACAGTAAAATATCTTAACCTCAAAATTAATGGGGAAACCGAACGCCAATCTCCTTTTCCCAGAACTTATATGGTATGTTGTCAAAAGTAAGCTTATTACCCCACACCTTAGAGATGGTCAAGAGTCTCATTCTATTATTGCTGTACTGAGTGACAGCTGGCGCCCTTCAAATAACGTATGTGTAAGTAAGCAGGTAACAAGTAAGTGTGAGTACAGGGTTCGACGAGTGTGTAGTTTATTTAATGAATGTTAATTTTCAGATTTTCCATTATAAATGCAGATATTCAGATTTTTCAAGTTAAATGCAGATTTATATGTTTGTAAAGTTAGTCAGCGACTCAGGAACATGTCTCAAGTTAAATGATTTAGTTTGGCAATGATTATTTCTATATCTTTAACTCTTTGATAGTTCACTTCTGAAATGCTGTAAATATTATTTCTGACATACATGACTGATCCATGGACAGGTGAGAAAAGATTCGCTATAATTTTTCTCCTGAAATCCCACCTCTACTTTCCAAATCTTCCTGTGCCAAATGAGTTTCTTGTATTGTTAGGATGTCAATTTTCAGGTCAACAGCTAGTTTGCTAAGGTATTCACATTTTCACTTTGGCATGTCATCTTCTATTATCTGTAGAATCTGAGCGCTGGTTCCAAGCTCTCTTGTTAGTTGGCTCTGATAAGTGCCTTTGCTAGTTTTCGTCTTCTGATGTAACATTTATTAACCTAAAGAGATCCAGGATCTAGTTCCGTCGCTTATTTGTGTAGACCTGTAGACTATCAGCCGTCCTGCATAAGCGGTCCGTTGCACATGGTACACCACGACAGGTTATCTACACGGCGCTCCCCCTTGTTAATAATACACAGACATTTATTCACATGCACAGTTGAATTCAGATGTGTGCATGACCTCAGAACACACAACTAGAATCTTCCCATTTTCAGTTTTAATTGAACTTTGAATAGCTTAAATGCAATTTTCACGTTCATAAACACATCTATATGATATTCATTTAACTTATATATTTTTGGCAACCCTGGAATAGAAAATATCTAGGATTATAAGAGAGTGACTCTGTTTTCTTCTGTTTTGCTTTTCACAAACTGCTTTACGTCGCACCGATACAGATAGGTCTTATAGCGAGGATGGGACAAGAGAGGGATGGAAGTGGGAAGGAAGCGGTCGTGGCCTTAATTAAGATACAGTCCCAGCATTTTCCTGGTGTGAAAATGGTAAACCACGGAGAACAATATTCAGGACTGCCAGCAGTGGGATTTAAGCCCAATAGTGACTCTGTATTTATCACACTGATTACATTCTATTATAACAATTTATATTTGTTATAACTATCGTCTACAACCATAGCTTATCCTGTTATGATCAATATGTACATCTTTAACATTTGTTTTTCCCTTTCAGGATTTTATGTAGTAGTTTCAATTGATAACAAGTATTATAAGATGAATTTCTTCCGAATTACCAGTCAATCATGACATTAATTTGAACATATTCACAAGATATAAAATTAAATTATAGTACATATTTTCATTGAAAGTACAGAGATTAGAGTATCTAAATAATTGATGCAATAATAAAAACTACATACTATAAGTATTTTCAATACAGTCTTACGATTCATTTGTCCGAGTGAAACACTCTCAGTTAATTATCTAAGCATAAGTAAGAAATTTCCAACTACTATTTATTTATTTATTTATTTATTTATTTTTCTTCGTTTAGGCCTACGATGGACCACGTGGATCTTAACTCTGGTGAGCTCTTTTCTTCCTCTGAGCCTAGTATTCCTTCATTCTAGTGCTATGGATGCCTTTTCTCTTGAGTCCATTTCACTCCTACTCCTGGACACAGTGATTTAGCTGTTACTGATTGGAGAGAGTCAGATATCTTGATTAACTTTCTGAACTTATCTCGGTTGTAAATGTCAATGTGATCAATGTTTAGGTATTGTAGGTCTTTCCGAACTAAATTCGTCCATTTGGCATTTGTTGCTTTATTTATTTGTCGTATGGCTCTAAGTTCCGGGTATATCCGAGGACATGTTCGGCTTGCCTGACGCACGTCCTTCCATTTAAGGCCCATGGGTGACCTGAGAGTATAGATGTGGAGATTATTATGATTTTGAGGTAGAGGGAGGGTGAAACCCAGTGTCGGAAAGTATCCATCGAATAACACCAAGGTGTCTGCTCAAAGCTTTACGTCTCGATCCGACGGACGAATCACCATCAAGAGCGTCATATGCCCTCACTCCACATGAACACTGCGGAAATATTTGGAAGAAAATTCAGGCTTTTCGCACGTAATCTAATGATTAGACGTTGTATACCACCTCCTCTCCTACCCTGCCGGTCAAGATTCTGATGGTGTATTTTTTCTACAAACGGGACTCGAAACGGCTAATCACGGTGTCAGACCATTATAAACATCATACCTTAACTATCATGGCCACCAGGCAGGCTCTAACCCACAAAAATATCAGAATATGTCTTATAAATAAAGTTGTAGGGGTCCGCTGTCTGTAATTTCGTTTGTTTTGCCAATTTTTCAGATATTTATCCTTTTTAGGTCAACTCAAGACCGAATCGGTGGTTTTTACTTTTCGTGTCTGTTTTTCTGTTTGTTTGTTCCACCATCACGGCAAAACGGCTGGATAGATTTCAACCAAACTTCATATTTGGAGTATACTCACCCCAAGGAAGGTTTCTGTATGCATTTCATTTTAAAATAATTGATTAGACGGGGATTTATAGGAAACCCAGAACGGTTTTCCTCCATTTTCTCTTATACTATTGATTTCCTGTAAACTCCGTGGACCGTATGTGAAACGTCTCTTCATTATAAACAACTTTCGTTATGTTCCGGAGAAATGTACTATTTTCTGCGGGTATCATGGTCTGCGTGTGTGACCGACAGACCGACAACGAACGTACAGGTTGCCATGGCAACGTCTCTGACTGCTTGCCAGCAGGGAAGTAGCATATTGCCATTTTCCTCATCATACCTTTAAATTCATGGTTGTTCCTTGGGTAGAAGGCAAATGAGGGCGTCAATCGGCCATTCTGCGGGATATTGGCGGAATATCGTTGGAGTTTATAACCGTCCTCGAATAGCTTAAGTAATAACACCATTAGTCATCTTATCTGTTGACCTAAGAATGCCTGCGCCTAAATTTTTCCTCTGTTACCTCTTTCTTATATCCATAACTCACACCAGTATATTTTATTGAGGGGCATTTGATTTTCCAATACATTCACTTGGTATTTACATATTTGTCGTCATCCGGCTGTCCTCAGTTTTAATCCGTTTTCTATTAATTTCAACTTTATTTACTGAATTATTTTCTTCCTTAATACACCGTATGTATGCGAGTGCTAATCCCGAAAGCTTGACACTCTTTTGTTTGAGGAAATATTCTAAGCTATGCAAATGTATAACTTTCGGCCCCGGAAAATATCGAAATATGGATGCAATTCACGACGGTGCACACCTTCGTTTCGGGATAATTGGTGGCTAATCTGTAAGTCTTATCACAAATCAGAAAGCACAATCGCGTTTCATTTTGGTGAGATCTACAACTTTGGTCCTATGACTTTTTATCGTATTTCTATTCCTTATACGTTAAATAGAGCTGTATTTCTCGATTTCAAGTTAATTTTGTACTTTCACACGTATATGTTAACATTAATTTGGCACACTTATAGGAAATATAGAATTACGGCATTCAGCACGCACATTGGCATGACCAGTGGCAATGTGATAGCCAAATTTTATGATTCTATCTGTCACATGAATATCACAAATATAAAGTAGTATGCGAAAACTGTACAAAATTTCACACCCAATGATTCTAACTCAATCTAACCCATAAATATAGGAGATACGAGAAGATATCATGGGACCAGCCATGTAGAACACTGAAAGAGGCGTCTGATGGCGAGGTCCGTATGCAGATATGTCGCAGAGTTTCAAAGCAGTAACTCTCGAAATAAAGGTCTGCACTTCTAGAGTGTGTCTGTACATTGACTATTTTGGCGACATTTCTATACAGTTATCCGTTTCAGGTGTAATAATGACCATCTGCATACTTTTAGCTTTGGTGTCTGTTTTTCTGTTTGTCTGTTTGTCTATAACTTGGAAACTACTGGATATATTTCCACCAAAATTCATATTTATAATCCACCTGTTCTTGGGTAGGTTTCAGGGCAAATAATGTTTCTAAATCCATGAAATGACTTGGGGGTTTATACGAAACCGAAACCGTAATTTTGCACTCCCACAAAATGTACACAACCAAACTTAATAGAAATTTACCTGCCTTAATGGAAATTAATGTTTAAACCTTTTTTCTTATGTGCATCATTTCGGTAAGAGGATTTATAAGGGAGATATCATTAACCGGACTTAACTTAAGAACGGGAGCGTGTTGAGCATATTTCTTACAACTTGAAAACTATTGAAACTTTATATTTAGCATTCACCTTTCCAAAGGTAGATTTTAAAGGTCAATAACATTTCCTGTTCGTGGAATGGACTGGAGGTTTATAGGGAACCGAAATGGTGAATTTACTCTTCCACAATATATACAGTACATGACCAACCTGACTGGAAATCGACCAAATTTGTTGGAAATCCATTTCTAAAACTTTTTTTCATGTGTATTTTCTCTACAGAAAGATTCATAAGGGAGATATCATGAATGGTCGGTTTTGCAGGGTAAGTCCAGCAGACATAGACCAAAAGGTGTTGTACGTGGAGCAGATTCCTTATTTATCTATATAAGTAAAATACTAACGACTGTGTGCCTGTACGTTGACTATTTTGGCGAAATGCTCGAACAGCTACGCGTTTAAGGGGTAATAATAACAACCACCTGCATAATTTTTTGGTTTAGTTTCCTGAAAGTCCTAATTTTAACCCTCCTCGCCCAAAATCCACATTGCGGCACAATCTGCCAGACGAACAAGAAAACAGAAATTTGGCAAAATACGTTTTAGCCTGTAACGGACAGAACATTTCCAAGAGCTTTAAATTTTTCACCTTTTTCCCCGAAGAATATCGAAATATGGAGGCAATTTTAATGATGGTGCAGATCTTCGCGAAGTCCTATCACATAAGGGAAGGCACAATCTCCGTTCAATTTGGGATGATCTACAATCTTGGTCTTATGACTTTTTGTTGTATCTGTATCCCTTTTACGTTTGATTTTTGTCTATTTCTCGATGTTTAGTAAATTTGGACTTTTCACGTGCATAATTCATACTTTCAATAACTTATAAGAAAGATAGAATCATCTAACCCTACACGAAAATTGGCCCACCCAGTAGCCATATGTGAGCCAAATGCTATGTATGTAGCTGTCACATAATTATCTGAAAAGTAATGCAATGTTAGATAATCTTACAAAAATTTTACCCTGTTCAACGTTTCTAACTCAATCTGACCCATGAATAGATCAGATATCATACGACAAGCCACTTAGGCCGCTAAATCTGACGTCTTATGGTACAATCCTTTGCCGATATGACGTACCGTTTTGCAGCAGTCAATCTGTAAATGAAGGTCTGCAATATTTTAAGCATGCATATACTTTCGTATGTCGACCTATATATATTCACTGATGTTGTGTTGTAGCGATGGAGAAAGGGTGTGTCTGCTATTGTAATCACTACTCCCCACACCGACTTTGACTGGCAGTAGGAATGGGGTCCTTCTCCAACACCTGTGTAACTGGCATTAGTAAGGAAGGCCTACCATTGTAGTGAATAACTCACTTCTCGATTTGACTTGCAGAAGGCAAGGGAGCATGCATTGTTGTTTAAAAGTCGCCTACCCGATTTTGTTTGGCTGTAGACAAGGGTACCCGCCCTTATAAACAAATGTATGCATCTAAAATGTGACTGGTATTAGGCATAGTGGCCTGCTATTTTGATGGAAACTCACCAACTTGGTGTGACTGGTAGTAAGCTGGCTGGTAGTAGGAAAAGGAGCCTGTCATTATAATTATAACTGCACAACTCAATTTCGACTGGTAGTAGGGAAGTTGCCAAACATTCTAATGAAAACTGTAATCTGTCTGGAAGTAGGAAAGGGGGCCTGCCATTGTAACAAAACCTCCCAAGTCGATTGTGACAGCGCAGTAGGTGATGGGGCCTGCAGTTACAATGAAAACTTCCACACTCGATTGTGAATGGCAGTAGGCAAGTGAGCCTGTCGTTATCATCACAAATCCGTAACAAGCACTTTACATTGGAAACACCGTATTGGGACCTCCCTATGCTTTCTCGGATAACGCTAAGAGACATGCCATTTTAAAACAATCTTATTTACTGTATGTACAGTATTTACTTCGATATTCGAATACAATGTAGAATACCGTAGCGAAGCACCGGTATATTTGCTAGTATGTAAAATAAAATCATCTGAATTAATATAGGTAAGGATTACGTAAGAGCAGATTGTAAACAGAATTAGATAAGCATTACTTATGAGCAGATTGTAAAAATTGCTTATAATTCTGTTGCAGTGAGTAGAAAGGGAACTTCATGACTTAGGCTTCCTATAACAACCTCTGTGACAAGTATGTCACACAGGGAATTACAGGGGTGATTCAGTTTGAGCCCTAGCAATTAATTTGGCGTCAACATGGGAAAGCATAGAAAATCCTCTTCTCAGCTGTCGATCTCTCGAATGCAAGCTAACAGCTGTACGACATATACCGCACAGTGTAGACAATTTGTGTTCTGGTACCCCTCTTCTCCAAGTAGGTGTGGTTCAAATCCCAGGCATTCCATGAGTATTTTGAAAAAAAATGACGTATCCATCGTTCGGATTTCCTGTAGAAACATAGGTCCAGTCACCAATAGCCGTACGACCAACAGTCGAAAATATTTCAAACACTGGTATTAGGCATAGTGGTCTACTATTTTTGAAATTCTATTTTTCCTCTCTCAGAAAGAAATTAGGTGACTAAATCAAAAATCTTTTCGAAGTCACTAATTCCAATATGGGTAGTGAAGGTATCCCTCCTTTCCTTTTTCCTGTTCTTTTCCCTTCTCCTCTATTCTCTTCTTTTCTCCTCATTCTCCTCTTTTCATTCCTTTTCTCTTTTCGTCTCAGTCAGTTGTTAAAATACAAAAAATAAACATAAGCATAAGCATAATAAACAAAATGTGAAATTATACTTTTCGTTTCCATATGGGGACTGCTTTTGTTGAACATTTTACAGAAAACAATCGTATCTAATCTTCGTAATGTGAAAATAATATTTTCTGAAATTTATCTTTTACATACCTTTTACATCTGTATATATTTTATTGCACCTTTGGGAATAATTTCTACAGTAACCTACTCGTGGTCATTAGCACAGTGGGTTAGCTGCTTGATTTTTAGTCAAATGGACACATGAGAAATTCCAATTGATCTGGGGTTAGAAATTTTGATTGAAATGTCACATGCTGTTAAGAATGGCATCTGATTTTAAACCTAAATCCAAATGAATCTGCGACTTAAACAAATGGAGTTAAGCTCCAAAAAGATCGCATTTTACCCAATATAACGTCCTCATAACGGTGGTGGTCGTCAATATCACAAACAAGACAAAAGATACGCCGTCTGATTATCAAATACAGCCCAAACAAACAAGGAAAATATCTAATCCTGATCTCCAAAGGGCAAGGACATCGATGTTCCATTTATAATACCAGTTTCTCGCCTCAAGACCCTGGAACTATTTTCGGTCTTATGAGACACTGAGATGCTGGAAGTATGGGATAATAGGAATTCTTCCCATGTAGTGACGGGGGTTAATGAATATTTCCAAGTAGTTGTGATTTCCTTACGTCCTGAAAAAATCGAAGTTCAACCTGAATTTCAGCATGAAAAATAGCGTACAGATTTTTTTACCGAGCGACTTGACCGTGTGGTTAGGCGCGCGCAACTGTGAGCGTACATCCGGGAGACAGTGGGCTCGAATCCCACTGTCGGCAGACCTAAAGATGATTTCCGTGGTTTCCCATTTTCATACCAGGCTAATGCCTGGGCTATACCTTAATTAAGGCCAAGGCCAAGGCCGCTTCCTTCCAGATCCTAGCCCTTTCTTATCCCATCGTCGCCATAAGACCTATGTGTGTCGGACGACCTAAAGCAAAGTGTAGAAAAATATATTTTTAAATAATATGAAAAATCCTTAACCTCAATTTTGAAATAATGGGCTCTTTCATAAATGATTAACGTCTCTAAATCATAAATTGGCGATATCATTAAAATTATGCTTCTCTTTGGTGTAATTATATTTGCCTATAATAAAGTGACGAGCTACAACTTCCACCTACCACCTACCAACAACAAGAACTTTACTACAACTACGCATAATCCATGTTTTGACAGTGAACCGCGTGATTGTTACTGAATTACTAAGTGAATGTGAAGATGATGTCATGCATGAGCGGTATGGCATCATCATACGAAACAGTCTTAGGATTTTCATGGCATTTTGTCTACCTACAAGAAGAAAACATGTTTAAAATTTAACGAAAGTTGGACGAAGAAATTTCCATCAGTTAAGCGTCGTCGTGATGAATATGAATCATTGTGTGAGCTATGGAATTAAGTGTTCAAACTCAATATTATTATACTTCTGAGTATGGAAATGTTCTATTTAATTACGTCTTATTTGAAAAGTATTTTAGCAACACTTGAAATAATTGGACAATCATATAATAAGAGTTTTTTGTGATGTGATATATTAAATTAATCCTAACCTATACATTTTTAAACATATAAAATTCTTCAATTGAAATATCAAATTAAGGTAACAGATAACAATTTTATTTGAAAGGTGATAATATTATTCACTCTTACATTTAAACTTTAGTACAAATGTGAATATTTCCTATGGAGGTAAAAGCGATGAATACACTCACCTGTCTACTGCTGTATATAAGAAGTTTTCTTAATCTGCGTCGACTTCATCATTCCTTAAAGATTATTTTATTGGACGAATTACTGAAGGCAACAATGTTGCAGCAGCTGATTGCGACATTGCATAGCATCTCATGTCATATAATTTTACCTTATGCAGTTCTAAAATGTACTCAGACCTGTTGACTCCAACATTGTTTTCAAAAGTTTGCGTAGTAAAACTAAGCCATAATGAGCAGTTCTCTTGCTCCCCATACTGTGAATATCATTAAATATGAAATGAAAGATATTAGGTTGATCATCATAAGTACAGATTCCAGAAAACATGATATCACAAGATATTTCCAATATTGTTGTACAATATATTTTTATCGCATTAAGAGAACGCCGACTGAATTAACTGAGTTAGGTGAATTATAAATTGAAACTTAGCATTTCTAAGTATTAGCGTGAAAAGTGAAACATTTCGAAATTTTGAAACAGTTAACAGGTCACGGATTTTTACTTGGGTGTGAGGGCTGGTTTGACATCCACTCAGATTACGTACTGCAATTAAAATTGAGAAGCTATTTGGCAGAGTGATAGCGGCCCTGGTCTCGAATAACGACCGCGTTGATTTGTCGTGCTGACCACATGCCAGGTAATAATCTACAGGCCTCCTGGCTGAACAGCGGTCGCTTTGTAAGCCCAGCCCATCAGGTCTGTAGCGTAATGGGGTTGGTTGGTTGGTTGGTCGGTTGGTCGGTCGGTCGGTCGGTCGGTTGGTTGTATAATAATTTTTCAATCTATACTCTTATGGTTAATACACATTAAGATTTGTGTATCAGTATCTGATGTATCATTTTAAGGCTGGGTGGCTACTAAGTCTTTTCCCTGCAGTAGAAAGAAGCTGTTTGAACCTTTAGTATCATTCATTTTCAACTGACAGATGTCTATAGGTCATGAAACATTCTTAGATAAACCACTTGCTTTAGTTCATCTTTAGTTCAATATATCTCGGTCGGGTCTGTTTCTGACAGTTATTTTCAAACTTGAGAGAGAAACTTTGGCTGTAATTGAAGTAATGTAAATTTTCAATTCAGTAGCAGATAACTTGGGTAACAACATTTTCTTACATTGCAATTTAAATATATATTGGCAGAAATAGATTATATTTCTAAGGTAAATAGTTTACAAATTAGACATTTAAATGCTATGAGAATTTTCTGAGGTTTTTACAGATGTGATGGAATCCTTTGACAGATCTAAAATGTTTCATTTGAATGCTTTTGAGGCAATTACGATTTGGAGGAGACAAATAGAAGAAAGAGTTAGATTTTTATTGAAGAGTGCTTATCAAATTGATAAGTCAGTAGTATACAACCAGTTTTTGTGTTTCGGTACTCTTTCAAAGAGAGCAGTAATTTTAATCAAAAGCTAGCCAATGATAAATGAGTAGAGTTCTGTAACATGTGTAAAATATGAAGAGCAGTATTCAGAATTACTGAAGCTGGCTCAGTTTTATTTCTGTTTACCTGGCCACAATGAATATGTTTAAATTATTAAGTGAACTCACAATGGACATATGACACAAACTGACTGTAAGTTTCATCAATGAAAGCTATTTTCATGGCTCAGTATAATTTTATGAATATGTCGTTCATGAGATGAATATTTGTAGAAGAATACAGGTTATTTTTACTTTTTCAAAGTCTACTTAGCCTATGTGGTTACAGTGGAGGATTTATCTGACGGTATTATATGTGATAAGTATTAGGATGACGATTGGATTCAGTGCAATAGTTGCAAAACTTTGGCTCATGGAAACAGCGGCAAATTTCAGGATGGATTGTTTTATCATTGTCCTACATGCCAAAAGTGACAAACACAATTCATTGTATAGTATTTTATTGCTTAGTATGTCATAATAAATTCATTAAATAACGTATAAGTGTTTAAATTTACCAGTGCAAATTACATGATCACCTGGCCGAGGTTACAACGTCACCGGTCCAAATCACACAATAACGGATCATAAAGATAATAACATTTATTTTAACAACATTATTAGATAAATTGTATTTGAAAAAAATCTATTACTGTTACTAGAGTTATGGACGTTTAAAGTTATGTGGTCCAAATTACACGGACTTGCCCTAACTACGAAACATTTTCTACTGAATTTTGAAGATAACTAAAAAGGATATAGTATTATAGTAATATAATATAGGTAATATAGGTACGACCGAGCTCGATAGCTGCAGTCGCTTGAGTGCGGCCAGTGTCCAGTATTCGGGAGATAGTAGGTTCGAACCCCACTGTCGGCAGCCCTGAAAATGGTTTTCCGTGGTTTCCCATTTTCACACCAGGCAAATGCTAGGGCTGTACCTTAATTAACGCCACGGCCGCTTCCTTCCCACTCCTACTCCTTCCCTGTCCCATCGTCGCCATAAGACCTGTCTGTGTCGGTGCGACGTAAAGCAACTAGCAAAAAAAATCATATATATATATAGGTACGGATAGATCACACACGAGCCAGTGTTCTGAACCTTTTCCTCACAGCTATGACAACACTAAACGTAGTCCGTGTGTGTTGTGAACGATGACGAAAATGGACAACCAGTCCTTGGCGATATATTTGGGCCACCCTGTCTTCAGGAGACGTAAATTTGGGGGTTAGGAACGTAACAAAAAGTCCACATTGAGGTAATTTGCATCGTGGTGGTGTAAATGATCCTTAAACAAGAGCATGCACGGAGAACAAGGTTGCCCCGATGCTTGCAGGTATGACGAAACCTAAGAAGAAATACAGGATGAATAAGGCAGGGATATATAGCATGCAGTTACTGTTTAAAGGTGGAGTTCATAACGTAACATCTGGAAAAGGAGGCAATACCTGTAGCATAAGTTCAGGTTACTGAGTGATTACTGGTCTCTCTAGCGATACAAAGCATAAAGACCAGGATTCCTTTTGATGTGTCTGATACTTTAATATATCACCAGTTGTCTGTGACAGGCTCTGGCTGTGACACATTACTTGTTAGTGCGACGGAGCCGGAGTAATATGCTAAAGCTCTGCACACTGCGCGCACCGTTATGTTGCTATACATCTCTCCAAAAATACTGAATTTTGATGAGACAACGTCTCACTCCACAGGCCAGCATGGCGTACGAATATCAGCCTGTAAACCACAGGCTGTTTCCGACAAACTATAGGTGATACATTCGATATTCTGATATTAATAATACCGGGCGAGTTGGCCGTGCGGTTAGAGGCGCGCGGCTGTGAGCTTGCATCCGGGAGGTAGTGGGTTCAAGTTCCACTGTCGGCAGCTCTGAAGATGGTTTTCCTTGGTTTCCCATTTTCACACCAGGAAAATGCTGGGACTGTACCTTTATTAAAGCTACGGCCGCTTCGTTCCCACTCCTAACCATTTCCTATCCCATCGTCACCATAAGACCGGTCTGTGTCGGTGCGACATAAAGCCACTAACCAAAAATATACTTTAGCTGTTCGATCGAACAGTGAAGTTTCTGTGATTCTTTATTCTACTAGGTCTTTTTCACTTTCTTTAAACCAGTTGGGTTTTGTTTTGCGGTTACGGAAGAAGTCAAAAATTTGTTCGGTTAATCTATTAGAATTCATTCTGAGAAGATGACCGTAAAATTTGATCCTTTTTTTCGCATATAATTCTTTTTCAATTTTCTTTTAGAGTGTTTAATTAGTATGTATATTTATTATCCTGAAATTTTGGTCCTATGATATTTCTTAAAAGTGTCCTTTTTCAGCTTGAGTTTCTCCTTCTGGCCTTTGAAATTCATGTTTAGAGTTATTATTATTATTATTATTATTATTATTATTATTATTATTATTATTATTATTATTATTGTTATTATTATTCAATAGTATCTTCTGCACTGACATTACCACAATTACACTGTTCGAGAGTTTGTTGTAGCAATCAGTAACTCGGCCATCTTAGATCCATTTGGAATACGCATGTACTGAAATGGGTTAGCAAGAAAATTTACATACTTTTTTCCGTTGTAGTTACCAAATTTCGTACCTTTTCCACGTCAGACAGATTCCACGAAATACCGGTAAATCTACATGAATTTTAAACCGTAATTCACATTACCTGGAAAATTTTACGATATGGACAGTACAGCTTCTGAAAATGACTGTACAAATTGAAAATGAGGAAAAGGTAATGTTTGAAAATTGGATGATTTATGAATTCCATCCCTCATATGTGCAGTACCATTAGAAAGATCCTTCTGAGCCGAAGATGATGGCATCACAACGGCTTCTCTGCAAATATTACGGACAGTTTTATATGGGGTTGAAAATGTAAGAATTTGTTTTTTCGCTTCATATTGAACTCTGAATATAAATCCTGACCTGTCATTGAATAGAAAATGTTACGTCCGATACATCGATAACATTGCGGTAGTCATAGGTCAATTAGGTTAGAAATACTAGTTTTATGACATTTTGATTATTTATTTATTTATTTATTTCGACTTTCCCCAACTGGAGAGTGCCCGTGAGGACGAAGTATACAAAGCAGACAAGATGAATATTAAAAGTAATACGGATTTGGTTAGCACATTTGATGAAGTGTACGTCGTTGCATTAAAACGTTTGGGAGATATGGTTCTTCAGGACTTGGATGGACTATTTCATTGAAGTCACTGCAATTAATTTTATTAATGCCTGCTTGTGGCTAGGGGCTGCCTGGCCGAGGCAGTAAAGGAGTGCTCGGTTCGCCCGGACGGCCGTGGGTTCGAATCCCCGTCAGGGATTCGTAAAATTTAAGAAACGTGATTTCCACTTCCGGAGGTGCATATGGCCCTGAAGTTCACTCAGCCTACACAAAAAATGAGTACCAGGTTAACTCCTGGGGGCAATGGCGGCATGGCGTAAAGTTAACCACTCTACCCCATCACGTGCCGCGGTTAACAATGGTTGAAGCCTTTACCTTCCACTCCTCCAATGGCCTTCATGGCCTGTACGGAGGTGTCTTTGTCTTTGTCTGCTTGTGGTTAAATTATTTTCAGAACTGGACGAAAAAGAGAGGAATGGTTCCTCTAGTGCCAACCATTGATCCTATTCCTTCGATATCATCCAGCTGGTATTCTTGTTAATATAATGGGATGGTTGGTTCATATGTTGTTTTCTTTTCCTCATGTACCTCATTGGGTTGTGTTACGGATGTCTCGAATATTATCGCCGGATCTATTATTAAGTCCTTTCGGTGGTCGTTGAAGGCTATCATGTCAATTTGGCGGGTGCTGCCAGTAATAGAGAAACCGTGAACCTCCTGGAAGACTGTAAAGCCTTAGTCCCTGCTTCAGCAATGGCTGATCGTATTTTATGGCGCCTAGTATTTCTCAGAGCATCTCTATGCGATCAGTAACAGAGGATGTGAGCAAGAGTTTGTACCTCGTTGTGGCACCGCCGACAACGGTTAGTGGAATAGCTCGTACAGCCGTAGTTGCCTGTCATTTTCAAGGCATCACGCCATTCGCTACAAGATAATCCTTGGAGGTGACTAACCCACTGATTATCCGGAGGGTGTTAACGAAAGAGGACAACTCCTTTCCCTTTCTGTGGGAGATCGCACCACTTACCGAATTTAACTTCTCCCAACTTGGTTCTTATTTTCCGGGGATCTAAGAAACCATCCTTTTTATTCAGTACGCTGTCATCTGCTGTTAGACGAAGCCTTTTAAAACACTTCAGGCTTTCTTCTTTTGGTTCCCTTGTATTTACAATAAAATGTCTATTCAAAACATTTACTCGGGTTATAGAATATTCATTCATTTCATTAGACATCCACGATAGTTCACAATGAATTACTTAACAGCCGTAAAAATAAAATAAATTATTCGGTTTTTATTTATTCAGTAGATAAAACAAAAATTTTTATTTCCCGAAAATGTACCAACGCCAAACCTGTAATATATATTTGAAAGTACGTTAAATTAACTTCGTAATTTTGGCGGTAGATGGAGTGTGGGTGCACCATTCGCGCCGTGATCACGCTTCCTATGTCACTTGTCTGATGGCAGCGGTGCGTAATGGAAGTAACCAAAGTCGAGTAGCACTATAATACATCTTAGTCCATGTAACTTCGATATTATTCTCGAAGTGAAGTAACCATTGTGTGGCAAATAAGATATCCTACGAGCATTTCAACGTGAGGTAGTGCACATTGACGAATCTCGTGCAGCCGATGGTACTTTCCATGTTCCATGAGAGGAGACTGCTTTTTAAGATGTTAAGCATATTTTACAATGTTTTGTAAAATGATCGTTTACAGGTTGCACGAAAATACAACAAATAAAACAATGATTATGACGAAATGGTATTGTTTTTCCGATTACCTTACCAGAGTTTTCTGCATACCTACCTTATACTCTGTCACCTCTAGAATGTCCTTTTCAAGTGTATTTAGAAAATTTTCCGTGTTCGATATTTTGCGATAGAGAAAAGTATGTTTTACAGTTGGGATAACTTCTGATTCAACCTTCGTATGTATTTATTTATTTATTTATTTATTTATTTATTTATTTATTTATTTACTTATTTATTTATGTGGCAATTGGCCTCTACGATGACATCCTTCTCTCACTGTACTGTATTTATTTAAAGTGTCTTTCAAAAATGTATAAAATGACTTCTTAACGTATCTTTCACTTCACCCGAAATCAGAGTTGCATCGGGCGACGTTGTTACGAAAGCCCAGTGAGACAATCACTCACCCATATTTTTTCCCAATCTTGCTGAAATTCGAGTTGTTAGAGTATAAAAGATGGAATCCACAGATATCAATCAACAGTCTGTGTATGAAATAGATGTGATGACCGTGCACTGAATCAGAAAAGCAACAAAAATAGGACGATCGTCGAAGTGACGTGAATGAACATGATCTGATAGATCGTTCCAAAATAGGCGTGATCGTCAATACCATTGCTGAAAATAATAAGGTGAAAATAGTGTTCTCACCGTCACTCAGATACAGTTCTACATGGAGCGAAAGTGAAAAATAATTAACAGTATATAGCCAGTATCACGGTGCACCTAATGCAATTTGACGTGTACAGCACGTAACATTTTAATATTTAGAATGTATCATCTCCTTTTACTATTCTGTACCTTTAGTATTTTCTTACCGTCACCTCGGATAGGTTAGGTTGCATTGACCGTTATAAACTGTACTAACCGGGGGTGTTGACTTCATACCAACAGAATTATTACCTGTAAGATGAGATTGCCGGTAACTGCTATTTTATCTGAGTGTTCAGAAGATCTGGAGAAACTGATGAATGGTACGGACACCTCTTGAAGGAGTACAAGATGAAAGTAATTACATCAAAATGAAAGTAACGGAGTGCTGTCGAACGAAGTAAGGTGATGGCAAAAATATTAAATTAGGAAAATGATGTCTTAAAGGTAGTAGGTAAATATTGTTACTTTTGTAGTAGAATAACTAAGAATGAGAGAAGTAAGGTCATAAAATGCAGACTAGTACAAGCAAGGATGTTCTTTCTTAAGAAAATAATTATGCTCAAAAACGTCAACGAGCTGATTAGTTAAGTGTAGAAATCAAAGGCCTAACGGGACTCTGCTTTCAGGTACTTAAAACACAAAACTGATGAGCCCTTTGAAGACACCGAATTCCCAGAAACAAAGTTACGCAGTCAATTAGAAATGCTAAGATACGGCATGCAAGCAATCTACGGAACTCAGATAATTAATTGAAATTGTGGCAAAACTTACGGAACCTAGGGTTAACTAGTAAAAGTTTTAGAAGTTATACTGACGCAGCATTATCTCTAGACAACGTGAACACAAGTTCCATTGCTCCCCCATTCAGATAGACTCCGAGACTTAAAGCGCTGTCATTTCCGAACCACGCAAACAAAATTCTGACTGCGAGGAATTTGTAATGAATACAATTTCTATAAATCAAGTCAAATTGACGTTTCGCAACTGCAAGACGAAATGTAAAGGAGATGATAGTATTAGTTCCGAAAGCTTGATCTAATATTAAATGAAATTCTTCCCGTAATAACGCATATTTACAATTAATCATTGACAACTCACACATTGTCATCACAATGGAAGCGTCAAACTGTTCATCCCATTCCTAAAGTAACAAATTCCATCACTTTCTAGGATTATCGACCCATTAATATCATATCAGCTCTCTTGAAAGGTCTCGAATGAATCATCCATGCTCAAATGTCAGAATTTCCTCTCAAGCATAATTTATTTGACCCCCTGCAGTCGGTATTTAGTCTAAGTCATAGTACTTTAACAGCCCTTATTCAAGTCACAGAGGACATTAGAAGTGCTATGGATAAGAAGAAGGTAACTCTAATGTCTGCAATGGATTTTCAGTAGAGCATTTGACACATCATGATACACTAATATCAAAGCTCAGAAACCTCAACACGGTTAATGCACAGTGCATTGGTTCAGTTCTTACCTCAGAAATAGGTATTAGAGAGTAATTTTGGGAATGGTTAATCGTCCTGGAGTGAAGTCACTAGTGGAGTTCCTCAAGGTTCTGTGCTGGGCTCATTATTATTTTAGATATTTAACAATGACGTTTGTAAGTCAAATACAACCTCTAGTTGTCATATTTAAGCCGATGATACGCAGGTTTATAAACACTCTGACCCAAGTAGCATCTTGGGAACAACACTAGAACTCAATTTTGAACTGTCATTGCTCTGTGATTGGGCTATAAAATTGGACTCTGAATCAACCCTGAAAAGTTCCTGATCAGTATAATAGGTACCAGTAGAAAAAATTCTTAACCTACTTTAGAAGTTGGAAATTAGCTGACGCTGAGTTGTATGACACCAAAATTGCACTGAGAAAAAATTTTTTAGAGTTATGTTTGATGGTGGCCACTCGTGGGTGTAGTATGTAAAATATTGTTGTACAAAATTGTGTCGTTCTCTTCATCCATTGCAAAGATCAAAACAATTCTACATCAATGAACACAAATTAACCTAGTTAAAACTCCAATAATGACCTTATTTGAATACTCTAATGTTGTATATAGTAACTTTAACTCACAGTAAGTCAATATATAAAAGAAAGCTTAAAATCCCTGTATACGATTCATCTTCAACGTATTACTCCATATCTTAACAAACTGTCAATCCTAATCCTGCAAAATGGAGGGCAACTCCATGCCCAGTGTCAACTACACAATATTGAAAGTACGTCTACACCTCAGTACCTATCATCCAGATTTACCAAGCTCGCGGAGATTCATCAACACAACACCCACTCTCACAGCAGGAACATGATATAAATCCCCGCACACACCACCAAACTGTACTCCGACTCCTTCAGAGGAGGTGTTGGAGGTTAAGAATTTCATTGACCCGCTATACACAGGGGATGAGAAATCAGACCACGTGTGTTTATAACGGATCGTGAATATATACCACAAACACACGCTTAAAAATTTGGCCGTGTTCCAAAAGAGACACTTCGAATCACATCTCAAGAACTGCATACCTTTAGCCGCATTTGGTTGATACAACAGCAATTTGCGGCCGATGCTATGGTCAAACATTGGGGAACGAATTACATGACATACTCATTTCCCAATAATCGTCGCCACAGCCGTGTTGAGTGGAACTACAGTAACAGACTGGGTAACTCCTACATTCAATATCGCCATCAGGCGTTGCTGTATTGTGTTTTATTGTATCCAAGTCTCACATGCAGAATTCTTGTGATTTGTTGACCTTTTGTCATCTCTCAGTTTCAGGGCTTATCTGATTCTATTTACTAAGAAGTGCACGAAGGAGGAAACATCCGACAGTCCCGGATGAATGCCGAACTCCACTCCTCCGTTCATTTTATATGTCGCCTATTGAACATCTGGTTGATGACTGTATATAAACTCCTATACCACAAAATACCGACTGCTAAATACGTGGAAAATTATCAATGTGTCAAAACCATATTGACTGAGGAAAATCCGAGGAACATATCGTCGTTGTGCCTACAAGAAACACCATGTGAAATATTTGAGCTTAGAACTGAGACTGGTAAGAATCTGTCGTCGAAGATCTAATTTAGTGCGATGACCCTCAAAGCTCCATGAGATCTGTGATACGGGTCAGTATTTCTTCAATAACATGGTAACATAGCGGCTTTCTCAGGGGCAACGACGATATCTCCCTCAGTATATTGCCGCCCATGGGGGTTCCACGACATTCTGACTTCTCTATGATCCATGCCTCGAACTAAACTCTATAATTAACAAGTTTACTCTCCTAACATAAAGAGTTCATGGAATAATCATGACCTTGGTAACACATTCTTTTGTAGTATTGAGTGCGATTTCTGACCTTTCTGCTTTCTGACTAAATGGACGGTGCTGAAATACTAGCCAATATGGGTTGGTTTGTTAAAATAAAAATTAACATCCCCGTGGTTTTTGATCTACTTAAAACTAAGGGGAATAAAGGCTATGATCACGACAGCTACATTTGCCACACACTGTATTTTTGTAATGTGTAATATTTAATGGGATTTTCGTCCGTAAAAGGCTTTATTGTCAGCTTCTGTGGTGTAATAGTTAGTGTGATTAGCCGCCATGTCCGGAGGCTCTGGTTCGAACCCCGGCTTTGCCACAAAATTTAAAAACTTGTACGAGGACTGGACTGGGGTCCACTCAGATTTGGGAGGTCAAATGAGTAGAGAGGGTTCCATTCCCACCGCAGCCTTTCTCGAAGTCTTTTTCCATGGTTTCTCCATTTTTCTCCAGGAAAATGCTGCGATGGTACATAACTAAAGGCCATGGCCGGTTTCTTTCCAGTCCCTTGGCTACCCCTACCAATCTTCTCATCCCCCCTTCCCGCTACAAGTTCCCTGTTCATTATAGCAAGTGAGTTTTCCTGGACGAGGTGCAGCTTCTCCTTTCCAGCTGTATTGTTGACCAAAGTCTTACGCTCCAGGACACTGCCCTTGAAGCGGTAGAGGTAGGATCCCTTGCTGAGTCCGAGGGAAAAGCCTACCCTGGACGATAAAAGGATTAAGAGAGGAAAGGGTTAATTTCAGTGTCGGTAAACCTAATGATACTGGTCCCTCGCATGTAATCTCTCTTAAAACAATTTCAGATGATTGTACTGAGGGGCGGTCCTCCAAAACGTGAGAGGAGAAGGTGAGTACCGACTACACTTCTCTACTACGCTCCACATTTAATCTATTTATAAACGCATTACCTCGTTTATCTTAAACACTCCATCAGAAACCATGTCCGCCTTTATGGCTGAATTGATAGCATTTTGTCCTTCGGTTCATAGGGTCTCAGGTTCAATTCTTGGCTAGAATGGGGATTTTAACCTAAATGGTTAATTCGTCTAGCTCGTGGACTGGGTCTGTGCGCCGTCTTCATCATTAGAAATGTCCGACTCGTTGGCTGAACGGCCAGCATACTGGCCTTCGGTTCAGAGGGACCCGGGTTCGATTCCCGGCCGGGTCGGGGATTTTAACCTTAACTGGTTAATTCCAATGGCACGGGGGATGGGTGTTTGTGTTGTCTTCATCATCATTTCATCCTCATCACGAAGCGAAGGTCGCCTACAGGCGTCAAATAGAAAGACCTGCACCTGTCGAGCCGAACCCGTCCTGGAATATCCCGGCACTAAAAGCCATACGACATTTCATCATTAGAAATCACCTTAGGTATGGGCCACATCCCCACAGATATACAGGTCGCCTATAGGCCGTCTACTAGAAAAATATATGCACCAGGCCTCCTTGGAGGCGGTACGCTTTTGATAAACGAGGTAATGCGTTTATAAATAGATTAAATGTGGAGCGTAGTAGAGAAGTGTAGTCGGTACTCACCTTCTCCTCTCACGTTTTGGAGGACCGCCCCTCAGTACAATCATCTGAAATTGTTTTAAGAGAGATTACATGCGAGGGACCAGTATAATGAAGTGGAGCTCCGCGATCTTGACATCTTTTCTCGCGTTCTGTGTAGTGTCGGTGGGTATCAGGGAGTATTTGAGCATTTGATTGGTGTGGTGGTTGTGTGAACGTGTTATCTTGGGAATCTAGAGCTTGTTTTAATTGATTTGAGGGCATAATGTTATTTCATTTTATTGCCATAAACGCCTCCATGTTGGATTTAACTACAATTGCTCCATAGATAACTTACCAAGAGTGTATATTGGCTGCTAACCTTGCCCTAACAACCACCCACTCGCTAAATTTTCTTGGTCTCCATAGATACTACCAACTAGATATATCATTCCACTCTTCCACTGAGGCGTCTCTAAGGCAACAGATCTTAGCCTACTGCTGGGAGCCATCTTGGTGGTCTGTGATAATATAATAATAAACATCATAGCAGAACATCAGCTACCCGTTTGGACTAACAACCCTTACGGTGAAGGTGAATCAAAATGAATGATTCAACCGTCCCGGGCTCACGCCCACCAGCTAACATCAACAAGGTGGCGGATAAGGGGCTCACAGAAATGTGGGCTGGTTCTAAAACCACGGAAAGGAACCCTCGGACCAATAGTCAGCCCAGTTCCTGGGGGCTTTATAATACTGGGACACCCTCTCTCCAGGGGTAATAAGTATGGAGAGCCCTTGCCGGGGTTATGGTGAAGACCTCAACGGTTGACTTGGCAGAGAAGAAGTTCTTCGGTATGGCAAGTGAGGCGGAAGGGGCAATGAACCACAAATCCAGCCATGGTGTCTGTTCCCGCATCGGGCGGCTTGCTGGTCAGCGTCTGTTATCCCATGTTAGGGGCGGCTGTTAATGGAAGCTCTGGGACTTACAATCTCAGTTCTATATCTGCGAAGCAATTCTTGCTTCGCCACGTCTAATGATTAGACAGTTAACGCGTTATGGACTACCAGTTCATTGATGAAACTACTCCAGGTGGCAGCCCAAAAGGGAAATCCACCGCCACGATAAGTGGCGCAAGCAGGCCAAAGGGTTCTGGAGAGCCTGCACCACAACGCGAGGGGAAGTCGGAGTCCCCTGGGAACCACAGACTCAAGATGAAACGCAAATTCTGGCTAGGAACTCTGAACGTAAACTCACTACTTAAGGTCGGAAAATTGAAAGAACTAACAAAGACAATGGAAGAAAGGGAAATAAGAGTTTTGGCTGTTCAAGAAACAAGATACAGAGACGAGGACTTACTCGATACTGGAAAGTTTAGGATATTTAAAGGAAAACCAGCCATCATAGTGGACCAAACTAAATCTCTCCCACTATTCGGAACAGCATTCATTGTAGACAAGTGTTTAATAGACTCCGTTGTAGGTTTCGAGAGTTTCTCTGAACGCCTATCATTTCTGCATTTAGGATGTGGAAACAAAACGTACACATTAATCAATGCCCACTCCCCGACCAATGAAGACAACCGAAAAAAAGCAGACAAAGTTGATAGTTTTTGGGAGGAATTGGAAGATCAGATCTCCCGGATTCCCGAAAGAAATGTGAAGGTATTAATGGGGGACTTCAATGCTCAGATAGGAAGAGAGAAAAAGTTCAGAAAAATGGTAGGGGAATATCCGGCACACAGGCGGACAAACAGGAATGGAGAGAGGCTTATTGAGTTGTGCCGAGCCTTTAATCTACAACTCATGTCAACTAAATTCAGACACTTGCCAAGAAAACAAAAAACGTGGAGATCTCCCAATCCGATTCTGGGTGAATTCCAAATTGACCATGTGGCGATCTCTAAACAAGCGCAAAAAGAAATCATGAACGTGAAAGTATTACGAGGTGCCCAAGTTGATTCTGATCATTATTTAACCAAAATAATGATGAGACTTCTCCCAGTCAGGAAAAGACGAAAGGAGAAAAGAGTACCAAGATACGATGTGGGAAGGTTAAAACTTAGTGAGGAAATAAAGCATCAATACCAAAAAGAGCTGGAAAACATGAATTCAGTAAACTGGGATGACATTCGAGACAATATTAAACATGCTGCAAGTAAAACCATTCTCTTGGCGAAACGAAAGAAACGTGAATGGTGGAATGAAACATGTGAAGATGCACTCTTGCGCAGAATGGAGGCATGGAAGAAATGGAGTTCCACCAGAAGGAACTGTGACTTGATTGCCTTCAGAGATCAAAGAAAATTGACAGCACAAACTTTCAGGCAAGCGAAAAGACAATATGAAACAGATCAGCTGAAGAAGACCTCAGAAGATTTCCAGAAAAATAACACCAGAAATTTCTATCAGACCTTTAAGTCACGGTTAAAAGGATATAAATCACCTGGTCTATGTTTTGAGGATGAAGAGGGTAAACTAGGAATGAACAATAAGGAAAACTGTCAAATTCTCGCCAGATATTTCAAAAGATTACTGAATTGCGACGGTCCACAAGAAAGACTGGCATTTAAGCGACCGCAGGTAACAATGCCAGATTCAAAGCCACCTGACGAACGTGAGGTATCCAAAATCATCCAGGAGCTAAAAAATAACAAGGCAGCAGGTGAAGACGGTATTGTGGCAGAACTGCTCAAAATGGGAAATGCAGAATTAATCTCATCATTGACCCATTTATTTAAAATTATTTGGGAAACGGAAAGAATTCCAGAAGACTGGCTAACTGCTTTAATACATCCATTACACAAAAAAGGGAACAAGAAGGATGTCAATAATTATAGAGGAATTTCGCTGCTTTCGGTCCCATATAAAATGCTGTCTAAAGCCCTTCAAACCAGGGTTGAAGAAAGACTCGATGAAGAACTGGGCGAGTACCAAGCTGGATTCCGGAAAGGCAGATCATGCGCTGAGCAGATTTTTAATCTCAAGAACATCATAAAGTACAAGATGCTGGGACGAAGCAAATATGTTGTAGTCTTCGTGGATTTTAAGAAGGCCTACGATTCGGTAGATAGAGAGACGTTATTCGGAATACTGGAAGAATTTGGTGTGGACAGTAAAACAAGGAATATCATCAAACAGACACTTACCAACACCAAGTCAAAGGTCAAGTTCATGGGTGAAATATCGGAGTCCTTTGAAGTCAAGACTGGTGTGAGACAAGGGGATGGACTCTCACCAATTCTCTTTAACTGTGTCTTGGAAAAGGTGATAAGGAAATGGAAAGAAGGAATCCCAGACAAAGAAGCATTCCGTATTGGAAGAGGGGCAGGTGCTATACGGATAGACTGCCTGGCATATGCTGATGATATCGCAGTCTTTGCCAGTGACATAGAAATAGCAAAGAAAAGAGTGGAACAACTCCATAGCATAGCAGAAATGACTGGACTGCAAATATCATACAGTAAGACTGAATTTATGACCAACATCAAAGAGGCTCCCCAAATGTTAAAGTTGAAAGAGGGGAAAGTCAAAAGAGTAAAGAGCTTCAAGTATCTTGGAGAAATAGTTCAAGAGAATGGATCAGAGAAGCTAGCTCTGATAGAACGAGCGAGAAAAATGGAAACAGCGTATCAGCTCACTAGAGACACCTACAACAAGAAAGCTTTGTCATATGGAGCCAAATTAAGACATCTGGACACAGTCATCAGACCTGAATGCTTATACGCAGCAGAAACATTGGACATGATTGGAAAGGGAGATCTAGAGAACATCAGAAAGAAAGAGAGGAAAATGCTCCGGAAGATCTTGGGCCCGAAAATGAAAGGTGGGGAGAGGAGACTTAGACCCAACAAAGAACTATACCAGAAGACAGAGGAAGTCGTGGTATTGATGAAAAAGCGAAGGCTTCAATTTTATGGACATCTACAGAGAATGGACACCAACCGTCTGACAAAAAGGATTTTCAGCTTCTTCAGCCTAAGGAAGACGGAACCAAAATGGTTTCGGGAAGTAAGGACCGACCTGGCCAGGATAGGAGTAGAAAAAGAGGACGTACTGGACAGAAACAAATTTAGACAAAAAGTGAAGGAGTTCAAGGGTTTTCAGGAGACTGGGGAAGAACTTGTGAAGAAGAAGAAGAGAACCTACACAGAAGAACAGAAGAAAGAAGTCAGTGCAAGGATGAAGAAGTACTGGCAGAATGTGAAGTCAGGACTGGTGAAAAATAACGTAAAGACTGTAAAACGTGGTCCATAGATGGCCTGAACGATAATTAATTAATTATTATTATTATTATTATTATTATTATTATTATTGTGCCGATATTTCCGTGCGATACAGGTTTATCAAAGACAAAATTAAAATTGTTAATACTATAATATGCTGGAAATAAGCGATATATCTTCGCAACTCAAGTTACTGTGCGGAGAATGTTGAGTAAAGTATCTGCAATAGTGATGCTCTTTGACGGGCAGTGCTATAATAGAATCAGGCAAAAACAGCTGTTCTCTAAATAGTAATAAGACTTCTGATATGTACAGTAGTGGAATGGAACGTGTTATCTAGTAATTTTTAGCATGTGTTGATGTCCTGTGTAGTGATAGATTTGTTCGCCGAAGTGAAAGTGAACGTGAAAACTGCGAACATGGAAAGAAACACATGGCGACTAACTTTCTACTCGAGATTAATATTCCGTGATAATCCAAACCAGTAGTATAATAGACGGGTTCGGCGGCCTCCTCCTCCTCCGGCTCTCGGAAGAGGCCTCCTCCTCAGCCAGTGGCCTCCTCCTCCTCCTCAGCCAGTGGCCTCCCCGTGGCCACCTCCTCCTCCTCCTCAGCCAGTGGCCTCCCAGTGGCCTCCTCCACCTCAGCCAGAGGCCTCTTCCAGTGCTGCCAACTTAACCTAACTAGCGCGAGATAAACAAAGCCACGTGCTTTTTGACAGACAACAACGCACCGCTAACCTCAGTACTGCCATCTTGACGGGCCTAAACCTCAGTAGTGCCAACTTAACCTCACAAGCGCGAGGTAAACAAAGCCACGTGCTTTTTGACAGCCACGTGCTTTTTGACAGATTTGTAAACAAAGCCACGTGCTTTTTGACAGCTGTCATCGACAACAACGCATCGCAAACCTCAGTACTACCATCTTGACGGGCCTAAACCCCAGTAGTGCCAACTTAACCTAACTAGCATGAGGTAAACAAAGCCACGTGTTTTTTGACAGCCACGTGCTTTTTGACAGACAACAACGCATCGCTAACCTCAGTACTGCCATCTTGACGAGCCTAAACCTTAGTAGTGCCAACTTAACCTCACTAGCGCGAGGTAAACAAAGCCACGTGTTTTTTGACAGCCACGTGCTTTTGACAGATTTGTAAACAAAGCCACGTGCTTTTTGACAGACAACAACGCATCGCAAACCTCAGTACTGCCATCTTGACGGGAATAAACCTTAGTGGTACCAACTTAACCTCACTAGCTCGAGATAAACAAAGCCACGTGCTTTTTGACAGCCACGTGCTTTTTGACAGCTGTCATCCGCCATCTTTAAACTACAGAGCGCTGTGCTGCCCTCTTGCGTCACCTGTCATCGGCAGTGCTGCCATCTTGGCGGGCCTAAACCTTAGTGCTACCAACTTAACCTCACTAGCTCCAGATAAACAAATCCACATGCTTTTTGACAGCCACGTGCTTTTTTGACAGCTGTCATCCGCCATCTTTAAACTACAGAGCACCGTGCTGCCCTCTTTAGCTACTTACCTTTGAAATGTGGTGGCGGATAATTTGAAAAATGCTTTTTGACAGCAGCCATCTTGCATCGCAAACCTCAGTGCTGCCCTCTTTAGCTAGATACCTGTGGTAGCAGACAATTCCACGTGACAGCAGCCATCTTTAATCAAGAGAGCACCGTGCTGCCCTCTATGTGGTGGCGGCAAATTGAAAAATTCCACGTGCTCTTGTTTGGAAACAAACTCACGTGCTTTTTTGACAGCTACCATCCACCATCTTTAATCAACAGAGCACAGTGCTGTACTCTTTAGCTAGATACCTTTGAAATGTGGTGGCGGCAATTTGAAAAATTCTATGTGCTCTTGTTGGGAAACAAAGCCACGTGCTTTTTTGACAGCTGTCATCCGCCATCTTTAATCAATAGAGCACCGTGCTGCTATCATGCGGGCAATTTCATCACCTATCACCCGCCATCTTTAATCTACAGAACACCGTGCTGCCCTCTTTATGGCTACTACCTTAAGCATGTAGTAGCGGGCAATTTGAAAAGTTCTGTTAGCTATCATCCGCCATCTTTAATCAAGAGAGCACCGTGCTGCCATCTTTAGCTAGATACATTTGAAATGTGGTGGCGGCAAATTGAAAAATTCCACATGCTCTTGTTTAGTAAACAAACTCACGTGCTTTTTGACAGCTACCATCCGCCATCTTTAATCAACAGAGCATAGTGCTGCCCTCTTTAGTTTGAAATGTGGTGGCGGCAAATTCCACATGCTCTTGTTTGGTAAACATAGCCACGTGCAGCTATCATCCGCCATCTTTAATCCAGAGAGCACCGTGCTGCCCTCTTTATCGCAGTAGATGTAAATACGTCACCTGTCATACGCAGTGCTGCTATCTTTAGCTAGATACCTTTGAAATGTGGTGGTGGATAATTTAAAAAGAAAAATTCTACAGCAGTCCTCTCTCGACGCTAATTGCATAAGATGGCGGCTATACATGACTCCTTAAGGGTGCTTACGCAAGATGGCTGCTATACACAGGTTCTTATGAGACGCCCTTGGGATGCTTGCGCAAGATGGTGGTTATACAAGGCTCCTTATGAGACACCCTAGTGATGCTTGCGCAAGATGGCGGTTGCTCTTATGAGGCGGCTTAAGGGTCCTTGCACAAGATGGCTAGAGACGCCCTAAGGATGCTTGCGCAAGATGGCGGACACAAGATGGCGGCTATACACGTCTCCTTATGAGACGCCTTAAGGGTGCTTGCGCAAGATGGCTGCTGCTCTTAGCTTAGAGGCTAACGTGTCGTGCTAGTTCGATTCATTAAATTTAGGGCTTAAATGCAAAATGTTAAATATCTCGAAAGCAGTGCACCGTAGAGCAAAACGGACAAAATTTTTCTGCCTAATACCTAGGTTCGCAGTATGAGGAACAAGAAAATCATAGTCTAATGATGGGATCAACGGTTCGGTTCCTACTTAGGCCCTTTGGCATTTGCTCTGTTTTAGCTTGTATTGAAGCGAGTCTTCGTAACATGATCAGGTTTAGCTATGGTAGAGAGTATAACGTACCGTGCAGGTTCGATTCATTAAATTTGGAGGCTTAAATGCAAAATGTTAAATATCTCGAAAACGATGCATCGTAGAGCAAAACGGACAAAATTTTTCCGCCTAATACATAGGTTCGTAGTATCAGGAACAAGAAAAAACATAGTCTAATGATGAGATCAACGGTTCGATTCCTACTTAAGCCCTTTGGCATTCGCAGCTATCTATTTCCACAAGATGGTGGCTGCTCTTATGAGAAACAAGATGCCTTGAGACGTCCTAGGGATGCTTACGCAAGATGGCAGACACAAAATGGTGACTATACATAGCTCCTTATGAGACGGCCTAGGGGTGCTCGCACAAGATGGCGGCTACTCTTATGAAGAAAGCTAGCTTAGAGGCTACTGCGCAAGATAACAGCTGCTGTTATGCATGTGGTGGAGGGCAATTTGAAATTCTATGTGCTTAATCAACAGAGCACCCTGCTGCCCTCTTTAGCTGAAATGTGGTGGTGGATAATTTGAAAAATTCTTTTGACAGCTATCATCTTTAAAAACAATGGCGACTATACATAGGCTGTTAAGGCCTTATCATTCTCCTCCTCCTCCTCCTCCTCCCCCTCCTCCTCCTCCTTCTCTACCTCCTCCTCCGCCTCTTATGTCAAGGCATAGCTTTATATCGAACAAGTTTAAACCTGCATCGCGAAGGCAAGCGTGTGCAGCGATAACATTATTGTGCATGTTTAGACTTTCGAAACATAAGAAGAGTAGAATCAAACGCTGTACTCGATACGACATGTGATCAGAACATTGATTGATGCGTTCAGAAAACAAAATAAGTGATCAAGACTAGAATCGAACAATGTACTCAATACATCATGTGTTTAGAATATGTCAGGGGATACGCTTGTTCTAAGAAGATCAGATTGAAACATAACAAGACTAGAATAGAACACTGTAATCGATGTTGTTAACTTCAACATGTGATCAGAACATTGATTGATGTGTTCAGAACACAAAATAAGTGATCATGACTAGAATCGAACACTGTACTCGATACAACATGTGATCAGAACATTGATCGATGTGTTCAGAACACGAAATAAGTGATCAAGACTAGAATCGAACACTGTACTCAATACAACATGTGTTTAGAACATGTTAGGGGGTACCCTCGTTCTAAGAAGATCAGAATGAAACATAACAAGACTAGAATCGAACACTGTAATCGATGTTGTTAACCTCAACATATGATCAGAACATTGTTTGATGTGTTCAGAGCAAAAGTACAATTTTGATGATTTGCGCAGCTAACTCGCTCGGTAAACGATATAGCCAAAGTATAACTTCAAATTATTTACCTTCCATCATTCGTCTTGTGTGTAAAAATCAGTCGAACAAGTTATCGCATAAACATGGCTGAAAAAAAATCGTGATAGGGTACGGAACCCAGGGGTTACATCTTACCAGAAGGGCAAAAAGGATGAAAGGACTCTTCCTCCTCCTTACCGCACATTCCTTGGCTAAAGGGCTAATGGGCTAAAGGGCTAATGGGCTAAAGGGCTAAAGGGCTAATGGGCTAAAGGGCTAAAGGTGCAACAACCTCATCGATCGCTATCAGCAAGAACGCTTGTACTTTGTTAAGTGTAGAAAATTAATCTTTATTGGTAAATGGTTTTATGTTCAGAACAAGGAATGGAACCTAGGGGTTACGTCTTACCTAATAAAATCCCCGAGGTGCGATGAGTTACGTTTTTCGAACTAGTGTTTGGAACACTGAACTTTTCAAGATGGCAAGAGTGAGGTTAGCAATGTTCTGTTGTTGGATTTTAAATTCCGCGCTACAACATGCATAAGGTGGCAGCCCTTGAGGTTTACTCCCGTAAAGATGGCAAGAGTGAGGTTAGCAATGTTCCGTTGTTGGATTTTTAAAATTCCCCGCTATAACATGCAAAAGGTGGCAGCCTTGAGGTTTACCGCCGTGAAGATGGCAGCAGTGAGGTTAGCGACGCTCCATTGTCCTTCAAAGTGAGGTTAGGGTTCGTCAAGAAGACAGCTGTCAAAAAAGCACGTGGCTATGTTTACCAAACAAGAGCACGTGGCTGTGACGTCACGGTCACGTAATCAATCCTTAGCTCGACGTCGTTAAGAGCAGTATTAGGATTAGCTATTCTTAAAAGTCTTGGGAACAGAGCAGCAGTATGAATTGCCATGTTTCAAAGCGTGTACACATCACCTATCGATTTTACATGCATCGACCATCGAACTAAACTTCATCCGCTAGATCGTGCTGCTATCTTAGCATAACCTATACCCATAAAATTAAAGTACAATGAATAGCCATGTTTCAAAGCGTGTACACATCACCTATCGATTTTGCATGCATCGAATCTCGTACTGAACTTCGTCCGCTAGATTGTGCTGGTATCTTAGCATAACTTATACACATGAACTTAAAAGTACAAAGAATAGCCATGTTTCAAAGCGTGTACACATCAACTATCGAATTTGCATGTATTGACTCTCGTACTAAACTCCTTCCGCTAGATCGTGCTGCTATCTTAGCATAACCAATACGCATGACCTTAAAGTAAAAAAGAATAGCCATGTTTCAAAGTGTGTACACATTACCTATCGACTTTGCATGCAACAAATATTGTACTAAACTTCTTCCGCTAGGTTGTGCTGCTATCTTAGCATAACCTGTACGCATGTACTTAAAGTACAAAGAATAGCCATGTTTCAAAGTGTGTACACATTACCTATCGACTTTGCATGCAACAAATATTGTACTAAACTTCTTCCGCTAGGTTGTGCTGCTATCTTAGCATAACCAATACGCATGACCTTAAAGTAAAAAAGAATAGCCATGTTTCAAAGTGTGTACACATTACCTATCGACTTTGCATGCAACAAATATTGTACTAAACTTCTTCCGCTAGGTTGTGCTGCTATCTTAGCATAACCTGTACGCATGTACTTAAAGTACAATGAATAGCCATGTTTCAAAGCGTGTACACATCACCTATCGATTTTGCATGCATCGAATCTCGTACTGAACTTCGTCCGCTAGATTGTGCTGGTATCTTAGCATAACTTATACACATGAACTTAAAAGTACAAAGAATAGCCATGTTTCAAAGCGTGTACACATCAACTATCGAATTTGCATGTATTGACTCTCGTACTAAACTCCTTCCGCTAGATCGTGCTGCTATCTTAGCATAACCAATACGCATGACCTTAAAGTAAAAAAGAATAGCCATGTTTCAAAGCGTGTACACATTACCTATCGATTTTACATGCATCAAATCTCGTACTAAACTTCTTCCGCTAGATTGTGCTGACATCTTAGCATAACCTATACCAATGAACTTAAAGTACAATGATTAGTCATGTTTCAAAGCGTGTACACATCAACTATCGAATTTGCATGTATCGACTCTCGTACTAAACTTCTGCAGGTAGATTGTGCTGCTATCTTAGCATAACTAAGACGCATGAACTTAAAGTACAAAGAATAGCTATGTCTCAAAGCATGTACACATTACCTATCGATTTTACAAGCATCGACTCTCGTACTAAACTTCTTCCGCTAGATTGTGCTGGTATCTTAGCATAACCTATACGCATGGCCTTAAGGTACAAAGAATAGCCATGTTTCAAAGCGTGTACACATTACCTATCGATTTTGCATGCATTGACTCTCGTACTAAACTTCTTCCGCTAGATTGTGCTGACATCTTAGCATAACTTATACACATGAACTTAAAAGTACAAAGAATAGCCATGTTTCAAAGCATGTACACATTACCTATGGATTTTGCATGCATTGACTCTCGTACTAATCTCCTCCCGCTAGATTGTGCTGCTATCCTAGCATAACCTATACGCATGACCTTAAAGTAAAAAGAATAGCCATGTTTCAAAGTGTGTACACATCACCTATCGATTTGCATGCAACAAATATCGTACTAAACTTCTTCCGCTAGATTGTGCTGCTATCTTAGCATAACTAAGATGCATGAACTGAAAGTACGAAGAATAACCATGTTTTAAAGCGTGTACTCATTACTTATCGATTTTACATACATCGACTCTCGTACTAAACTTCTTGCGCTAGATTGTGCCGCTATCTTAGCATAACCTGTACGCATGAACTTAAAGTACAAAGAATAGCCTTGTTTCGAAGCGTATACACATTACCTAATGATTTTGCACGAAACGACTATCATACTAAACATTTCCCACTAGATTGTGCTAAAATCATGTAAGTGTGCTGCTATCTTAGCATAACCTATCGATTTTACATGCATCTACTATCGTACTAGACTTCTTCCGCTAGAGCATGTAGCAATCGCTTTTGAGTATCCCTAACCCATGTGCATGAACTTAAAGCATAAAGATGAGCTATGTTCTAAAGCGTGTACACATCACCTATCGATAATGTATGTATCGAATATCGTACTAAACTTCTCCTGCTAGAGCGTACGAGTATCGCTTGTGCGTGCACGAACTTAAAGCATAAAGAATAGCAATGTATAAAAATCTTGTAAACAAAGCAGCAGCATTACGTATAGTTAAGATTAAATGCGTGCACACATCATGTATCCATGACGCACACAGTACTAAACTTATTCCATTAGAATGTACAAAGTTCGCATGTGTTTGTGCTGCTATCTTAGCATAGCCTATGTGAATGAACTTAAAGCTTAAAGAATAGTGATGTATAAAAATCTTGTGAACATAGCAGAGTGTTAACTACGTAGGTGTAGACATTGAACTTTACATGCTGAGGCAGCATACTACGTGACCGTGACGTCACGACCACGTGCTCTTGTTTGGTAAACATAGCCACGTGGTTTTTTGACAGCTGTCTTCTTGACGAACCCTAACCTCACTTTGAAGGACAATGGAGCGTCGCTAACCTCACTGCTGCCATCTTTACGGCGGTAAACCTCAAGGCTGCCACCTTTTGCATGTTATAGCGGGGAATTTTAAAAATCCAACAACGGAACATTGCTAACCTCACTCTTGCCATCTTTACGGGAGTAAACCTCAAGGGCTGCCACCTTATGCATGTTGTAGCGCGGAATTTAAAATCCAACAACAGAACATTGCTAACCTCACTCTTGCCATCTTTACGGGAGTAAACCTCAAGGGCTGCCACCTTATGCATGTTGTAGCGCGGAATTTAAAATCCAACAACAGAACATTGCTAACCTCACTCTTGCCATCTTGAAAAGTTCAGTGTTCCAAACACTAGTTCGAAAAACGTAACTCATCGCACCTCGGGGATTTTATTAGGTAAGACGTAACCCCTAGGTTCCATTCCTTGTTCTGAACATAAAACCATTTACCAATAAAGATTAATTTTCTACACTTAACAAAGTACAAGCGTTCTTGCTGATAGCGATCGACGAGGTTGTTGCTCCTTTAGCCCTTTAGCCCTTTAGCCCATTAGCCCTTTAGCCCTTTAGCCCATTAGCCCTTTAGCCCATTAGCCCTTTAGCCAAGGAATGTGCGGTAAGGAGGAGGAAGAGTCCTTTCATCCTTTTTGCCCTTCTGATAAGATGTAACCCCTGGGTTCCATACCCTATCACGATTTTTTTTCAGCCATGTTTATGCGATAACTTGTTCGACTGATTTTTACACACAAGACGAATGATGGAAGGTAAATAATTTGAAGTTATACTTTGGCTATATCGTTTACCGAGCGAGTTAGCCGCGCAAATCATCAAAATTGTACTTTTGCTCTGAACACATCAAACAATGTTCTGATCATATGTTGAGGTTAACAACATCGATTACAGTGTTCGATTCTAGTCTTGCTATGTTTCATTCTGATCTTCTTAGAACGAGGGTACCCCCTAACATGTTCTAAACACATGTTGTATTGAGTACAGTGTTCGATTCTAGTCTTGATCACTTATTTCGTGTTCTGAACACATCGATCAATGTTCTGATCACATGTTGTATCGAGTACAGTGTTCGATTCTAGTCATGATCACTTATTTTGTGTTCTGAACACATCAATCAATGTTCTGATCACATGTTGAAGTTAACAACATCGATTACAGTGTTCTATTCTAGTCTTGTTATGTTTCAATCTGATCTTCTTAGAACAAGCGTATCCCCTGACATATTCTAAACACATGATGTATTGAGTACATTGTTCGATTCTAGTCTTGATCACTTATTTTGTTTTCTGAACGCATCAATCAATGTTCTGATCACATGTCGTATCGAGTACAGCGTTTGATTCTACTCTTCTTATGTTTCGAAAGTCTAAACATGCACAATAATGTTATCGCTGCACACGCTTGCCTTCGCGATGCAGGTTTAAACTTGTTCGATATAAAGCTATGCCTTGACATAAGAGGCGGAGGAGGAGGTAGAGAAGGAGGAGGAGGAGGAGGAGGAGGAGGAGGAGGAGGAGGAGGAGGAGAATGATAAGGCCTTAACAGCCTATGTATAGTCGCCTTTGTTTAAAGATGATAGCTGTCAAAAGAATTTTTCAAATTATCCACCACCACATTTCAGCTAAAGAGGGCAGCAGGGTGCTCTGTTGATTAAGCACATAGAATTTCAAATTGCCCTCCACCACATGCATAACAGCAGCTGTTATCTTGCGCAGTAGCCTCTAAGCTAGCTTTCTTCATAAGAGTAGCCGCCATCTTGTGCGAGCACCCCTAGGCCGTCTCATAAGGAGCTATGTATAGTCACCATTTTGTGTCTGCCATCTTGCGTAAGCATCCCTAGGACGTCTCAAGGCATCTTGTTTCTCATAAGAGCAGCCACCATCTTGTAGAAATAGATAGCTGCGAATGGCAAAGGGCTTAAGTAGGAATCGAACCGTTGATCTCATCATTAGACTATGTTTTTTCTTGTTCCTGATACTACGAACCTACGTATTAGGCGGAAAAATTTTGTCCGTTTTGCTCTACGATGCATCGTTTTCGAGATATTTAACATTTTGCATTTAAGCCTCCAAATTTAATGAATCGAACCTGCACGGCACGTTATACTCTCTACCATAGCTAAACCTGATCATGTTACGAAGACTCGCTTCAATACAAGCTAAAACAGAGCAAATGCCAAAGGGCCTAAGTAGGAACCGAACCGTTGATCCCATCATTAGACTATGATTTTCTTGTTCCTCATACTGCGAACCTAGGTATTAGGCAGAAAAATTTTGTCCGTTTTGCTCTACGGTGCACTGCTTTCGAGATATTTAACATTTTGCATTTAAGCCCTAAATTTAATGAATCGAACTAGCACGACACGTTAGCCTCTAAGCTAAGAGCAGCAGCCATCTTGTGCAAGGACCCTTAAGCCGCCTCATAAGAGCAACCGCCACGCCCTTAAGGCGTCTCATAAGGAGACGTGTATAGCCGCCATCTTGTGTCCGCCATCTTGCGCAAGCATCCTTAGGGCGTCTCTAGCCATCTTGTGCAAGGACCCGTAAGCCGCCTCATAAGAGCAACCGCCATCTTGCGCAAGCATCACTAGGGTGTCTCATAAGGAGCCTTGTATAACCACCATCTTGCGCAAGCATCCCAAGGGCGTCTCATAAGAACCTTTGTATAGCAGCCGTCTTGCGTAAGCACCCTTAAGGAGTCATGTATAGCCGCCATCTTATGCAATTAGCGTCGAGAGAGGACTGCTGTAGAATTTTTCTTTTTAAATTATCCACCACCACATTTCAAAGGTATCTAGCTAAAGATAGCAGCACTGCGTATGACAGGTGACGAATTTACATCTACTGCGATAAAGAGGGCAGCACGGTGCTCTCTGGATTAAAGATGGCGGATGATAGCTGCACGTGGCTATGTTTACCAAACAAGACCATGTGGAATTTGCCGCCACCACATTTCAAACTAAAGAGGGCAGCACTATGCTCTGTTGATTAAAGATGGCGGATGGTAGCTGTCAAAAAGCACGTGAGTTTGTTTCCAAACAAGAGCATGTGGAATTTTCCAATTTGCCGCCACCACATTTCAAAGGTATCTAGCTAAAGATGGCAGCACGGTGCTCTCTTGATTAAAGATGGCGGATGATAGCTAACAGAACTTTTCAAATTGCCCGCTACTACATGCTTAAGGTAGTAGCCATAAAGAGGGCAGCACGGTGTTCTGTAGATTAAAGATGGCGGGTGATAGGTGATGAAATTGCCCGCAGCACAGTGCTCTATTGATTAAAGATGGCGGATGACAGCTGTCAAAAAAGCACGTGGCTTTGTTTCCCAACAATGGCACATAGAATTTTTCAAATTGCCGCCACCACATTTCAAAGGTATCTAGCTAAAGAGTACAGCACTGTGCTCTGTTGATTAAAGATGGTGGATGGTAGCTGTCAAAAAAGCACGTGAGTTTGTTTCCAAACAAGAACACGTGGAATTTGCCACCACCACATAGAGGGCAGCACGGTGCTCTCTTGATTAAAGATGGCTGCTGTCACGTGGAATTGTCTGCTACCACAGGTATCTAGCTAAAGAGGGCAGCACTGAGGTTTGCGATGCAAGATGGCTGCTGTCAAAAAGCATTTTTCAAATTATCCGCCACCACATTTCAAAGGTAAGTAGCTAAAGAGGGCAGCACTGTGCTCTATGGATTAAAGATGGCGGATGACAGCTGTCAAAAAAGCACGTAGCTGTCAAAAAGCACGTGGATTTGTTTATCTCGAGCTAGTGAGGTTAAGTTGGTAGCACTAAGGTTTAGGCCCGCCAAGATGGCAGCACTGCCGATGACAGGTGACGAAAGAGGGCAGCACAGCGCTCTGTAGTTTAAAGATGGCGGATGACAGCTGTCAAAAAGCACGTGGCTGTCAAAAAGCACGTGGCTTTGTTTATCTCGAGCTAGTTAGGTTAAGTTGGTACCACCGAGGTTTATTCCCGTCAAGATGGCAGTACTGAGGTTAGCGATGCGTTGTTGTCTGTCAAAAAGCACGTGGCTTTGTTTACAAATCTGTCAAAAAGCACGTGGCTGTCAAAAAACACGTGGCTTTGTTTACCTCATGCTAGTTAGGTTAAGTTGGCACTACTGGGGTTTAGGCCCGTCAAGATGGTAGTACTGAGGTTTGCGATGCGTTGTTGTCGATGACAGCTGTCAAAAAGCTTTTGGCTTTGTTTACAAATCTGTCAAAAAGCACGTGGCTTTCAAAAAGCACGTGGCTTTGTTTACCTCGCGCTTGTGAGGTTAAGTTGGTACCACTAAGGTTTAGGCCCGTCAAGATGGCAGTACTGAGGTTAGCGATGCGTTGTTGTCTGTCAAAAAGCACGTGGCTTTGTTTATCTCGCGCTAGTTAGGTTAAGTTGGCAGCACTGGAAGAGGCCTCTGGCTGAGGTGGAGGAGGCCACTGGGAGGCCACTGGCTGAGGAGGAGGAGGAGGTGGCCACTGGGAGGCCACTGGCTGAGGAGGAGGAGGAGGCCACTGGCTGAGGAGGAGGCCTCTTCCGAGAGCCGGAGGAGGAGGAGGCCGCCGAACCCGTCTATTATACTACTCAAACCCTTAAATTTTGGGCATCGGACAGTTAATAGGATATTATCGGCATTCATTTAATCCGATAAAAAATGATTTATCATCTGTTATAATGGGAAAACAGTTCGAAAATTCCCGAAGATAAAGGTTAGAAGGGGAAGACAAACACGTGTTCACGAGTTCGTGGCAGCTGTGATATTATTCATCTTTGTTATGTGAATGGATAGATATTCCGACCGGTGGTAAAACGATCACGATGTTGAGGAAGAATTTTCATAAAATGAATAATTGTTTCAAGAGACGGAAGATTACGATGTAAGAAGAACTTCAGAATAGCATCATAATGGAATCGGACTTAACAACCTGTAACCATAGTCCAAGAAATTGCTTGTCACGAGCTTCTGAGATACTTTCCAACATGCATCATTAAGTACCTGTAGAGAGAATCCGATGGTGTCAACAATTGTGCTGAACCAGACACGACATGTGATGACTCGCAAAACATTTAGCATTTAACATTTAATTCTCATTACCATGACATTTGTAATTATATTAACATCTCGTTCAATAAGTGATATTTTCTTTGGTTAAGCATGATTTTGAAATTTAGTAGGAATTATCTTAGATATTATTTTTTATGAATTGACAGATCAAGTTTTCTGTGCAGGTTATATCAAGTGAATGACTCAATACAATTAATTTAAGGACACAGTGTTAAATAATTAATAACGAGATTGAAAATTAGGGTCAGATGAATCTTCAGTATACACCATTTTGCAAACTGGATTGAATTTGCATTGTAATAATTATGATTGCGTAATGCTCGTATAATGCCAACAACATTACAGTATGTAATGTCAATAATACTATGAGTAAAAACATGTATCAGTGTGTGAGCTGATATTATTAATTTCAGCCAGAAAGGTTAAGGAAAGACTAGGAGATTAGGACATATGTTTAATCTAGAATTATTCCATTTTTAATAGATTTCAAGGATTTTCATATGTATAAGAGCAGAAGTAGTACCTGTATAGATGATGTATCAATTCAACTGAAATTCAAGGACTGATAATGAATGCAGTAGATGCAAATTTTGTTGAAAAAAGAAATTGGAAGTTGAAGGTATAAATATTTAGTGTACAGGCATGAATTAATAATGTATGCGGGTACGAAATATTCATAAATGCAAGATATATTTTATTTTAAGTGTACTCTGTGTACATTATCATTCTTTAGTCATGCAACATTAAAAAAGTACACACTGAGTCCCTCTCATATCCTCTCCTAATCTAATAAGGGGACATATTATACCAGAAATCATTTATCAATTATTATTTTCGCTAGTGATCCAACGTCACACTAACACTAGATGGTGTTTTGTGTGCTGGGATGGGATATAACTCAGACTAGGAAGATAACAGACATGGCGTTAATGTGTTGCGTAAGTATTTTCGGAGTGTGAGAATTGGAAAGAATTTTCTGCACAGTCAACTGTAGGATTCGAGCCCACTATTTCTGTAACACGGTCTTACTATTACATGGCACCAGTATGTACCTAACTCAATTGGTAATAATTAAACAATTGCTCGTGATAGATTTAAGATATTCGACAAAATGTTCAAACTAGTTCTGAAGAGCCCATTACAGCCCTGTACCAACTCTAACATTTGCATGCTGTAATTCCAACACCATATATTTCCGAAGTGTTTCAAGGAAGGACTACTAAGACATTCAATGCCATGACTGGCAGTCAATTTAACAGAGCGAAGTAATTCTGCACGCACGCTACGGGCGGAACTATCAATATCCATCAAAAGTTAGTGACAGTAAGGAGTGACTGAGGGCAGCCAGCTCCCATCTAATACGATGGTCAATAGTCGACTGAAAAGCATATAGTCAGCACTTTCACTACTCCTATGTACTCAACTCATTACCATGACACTTCCTGAGTTTGATCATCCGAAATTATTGCCTTAGTCAACCTGTAGTTTAAATGTAACATTCAGAAAAAAATGTGCGCTTTCAAATGTGGATACATTCGGTTAATACGAGTATTCAGTATTTCATTTCATTATCCTTTTAACTTCTAGGGTTGAATTTTCCCCCCAGACTCAATGAGCGATCATACCTCTACCGCCTCAAGGGCAGTGTCCTGGAGCGTAAGACCTTAATTCGGGGGATACAACTGGGGATGAGGACCAGTACCTTGCACAGGCTGCCTCACCTGCTATGCTGAACAGGGATGTGGGAGACGGGAAGATCGGAATGGATAGGCAAGGAAGAGAGAATGAATCAGCCGTGGCATTAAGTTATGTACCATCTAGACATTTGCCTGGAAGAGAAGAGAAAATGACACGAAAAACTACTTCGAGGATGGCTGAGGTGGAAATCAAATCCCCCTATGACCAATTTGATCTCCTGAGGCTGAGTAGAGCCCGTTCCACTACTCGTACCCCTTTACAAAATTCTTGAGAGAACCCGGAATCGAACCCGGGCCTCCGGAGGTGGCAGTTAGTTTCATTAACCATTACACCACAGAGGCGGACGTATTCAGTATTACAACTAAAAATTGTGGGCCAGAAGTGGAGTTCTCAAACATGTCCTTAAATACTTCTCACGAAATGCCGGTCAGGACACACGCATGAATAACGAACACCTGCCGGGCTGAGTGGCTCAGACGGTTAAGGCGCTGGCCTTCTAACACCAACTTGGCAGGTTCGATCCTGGCTCAATCCGGTGGTATTTGAAGGTGCTCAAATACGACAGCCCCGTGTCGGTTGATTTACTGGCACGTAAAAGAGCTCCTGCGGGACTATATTATTATTATTAATGAACATCTAGTTCAGTCTGACCCAGTCTCGAATACATTAAGTTAATATTAAATAATTATTCATTAAATGTTATGTCCGCCTCGGCTTGCGTGGAATATGAGATGCAGAAACGTACATATTCACTTCAGAAACACCACACGTAGGAGTTTCATTAAGAAATTACTGTAAACATGGTTAGCGTGATTAGCTGCCACCCCCGGAGGCCCGGGTTCGATTCCCGGCTCTGCCACGAAATTTGAAAAGTGGTACGAGGGCTGGAACGGGGTCCACTCAGCCTCGTGAGGTCAACTGAGTAGAGGTGGGTTCGATTCCCACCTCAGCCATCCTGGAAGTGGTTTTCCGTGGTTTCCCACTTCTCCTCCAGGCGAATGCCGGGATGGTACCTAACTTAAGGCCACGGCCGCTTCCTTCCCGCTTCCTTGCCTATCCCTTCCAATCTTCCCATCCCTCCACAAGGCCCCTGTTCAGCATAGCAGGTGAGGCCGCCTGGGCGAGGTACTGGTCATACTCCCCAGTTGTATCCCCCGACCAAGAGTCTGAAGCTCCAGGACATTGCCCTTGAGGTGGTAGAGGTGGGATCCCTCGCAAAGTCCGAGGGAAAAACCGAACCTGGAGGGTAAACAGATGATGATGATGATGAATTACTGTAAACATACCCTATTTCTACTTTACATGCCATAAGTCTGAGAAGATCTCTAAAGATGTGGAATTTAAGGTTGCCATATGGTAAATAGAAACAAAATGTAATGAATAGTGCGATACAGTTGGGAAAAAATGCTTCTTCTATCCGAAACCCCGACATTCACAATCAATTTGAGAACGTGGTTACTTCAATAATTGTTTTGAGGAATTTACCTTGGTTCGATGTTAATAAATCCGAAATCAAGAAGCATACGAAGGTAGTTAAAAGAAACCAAACCAATCCCCATGGCGCAATAGCCCCGAAGTGCCATGGCTTACCAGGCGACCGCTGCTCAACCCAAACGCCTGCAGATTACGAGGTGTCGTGTGATCGGCACGATGAATCCTGGCTTTCTAGACCAGGCCCTCCATCTCACCGTCAGACAGATCATCAGTTGAGGGGTTGAGTTGCAATATCTGCCACGTAACCTTTTCAATACTCGAAGAAAAATGAGAAAAACGTGTAACTTCTATACTATTATACATACAAAGTTAAAATCTGGTTAATTAATTGCCATTCGTGATAAATAATAATAGGTTTGTTCCAACACGATTCCGAATCGGTTCTGAACTGTCTGCTCATGCGCAGTAACTCGACGGGCGTTCCAACATAAATGAGAATCAGTTCTGAACGGTTCTGAATTCCCAGCTTGCTGTTCCAACACAATTCGGAACTGGTTCGTAACGGTTCCGAACCGGTGAAAACGATTCTCGGTCTAAAGCGAGAACTACACGTTCTGGTCATGCGCACTAAAAGGTTTGTTCCGATAAGAGTTCGGAACTCAATCTGCGCACTTAAAGATGTGCAGTGTGCACTGCACTTCCTCTGTAATCCTCACGACCGATATAACCCTACATTTCTTGAGATTTAGGAAAGTAAGGAAAATGAGTGATTTAGATGATGACAGTAACCTCTATGAGGAAAGCTTAAGTGAAGAGGATGAGTTAGATATGAACATACTTAGAAAAAAAAGAATGAAAATTATTTAGATACGGTAACTAACAATTCAAACTTTATAATTAGGTTAGGCCTATAATATTGAAGCCGAGGTTACGAATAGTGGAAGCCTTCGCCTTCTACCATTCCAAGGGCCTTCATGGCCTGTACGGAGATGACTTTTCTATAATACTGAATATTTTAACTTGATTGCACAACCTTTTTTTTTCAAGAGATTTTAATCCTAATGTAAACATATCAGTTAGGTACGGTACCTCCGTCCAGAGAAGTATTGCGATTTGCTGAGCTCAGATAAATGTTTAGTTTTTGGCCGGATTACGGTCACGCATCTGTGAGTTTGCATTCGGAAGTTAGTGGGTTTGAACCCCCACTGTCGGCAGCCCTGAAGATGGTTGTCCGTGGTCTCCCATTTTCACGTCAGGCAAATGTTGTAACTTACTTTCATTAAGGTCACGGCTGGTACTGGTACCTTAAAAAAATAAAGAATTTCTGCCTTCTGTAAATCCTCGCATATGAACTTGCCTTGTCCCTTTATGTTCCCTGGAATGTCCTTCCTGGAACCCGTTTATGGAGGTCCCACCAAGATATGATCTCAGATCGCTGGATTCAGGGTCCAGAGTGCTAACCTTTACACTATAGTCGCTTACCCAATCAACTATGTATATGCCCACTTTCAAGCGCAAGTGGCTCTGGTTATGCGGGTTGGACCCTGTCTTGAATTTTCTTTTCGAATTGCCTAATTGTGATGCTGAGGGGATGTTTTTCCAAAAGGTTATAATATTTATAGGGGGAATAGGGGAAGCAGGGGTGCTGGGGTTTCCTTATTAGATATAAATAATTTTGCAAGTCATTAAATATTAAAATGTAATAAAAATTAAATTTTATGTATTAGACTTCACATCAACAGCACAAAATTTTCTTGAGAGTAAGCTAGTGAAAGGGGACAGTGTGTAGAAATATGTACAGCTATATTAAAACACAGCAGGGAGTAAAAAGTAAAATTCCAGACCTAAAATGGGAGACAGGAGAGCTCAGGATGTGTCCTTGCAGATAGGGAAAAGGGGAGATGTAAAATTAGTGAATGATTTAATACAGTATGGAGGCCTGGATAGGAGGCAGATGGGTCATTAACAGAACCTTAGAAAGTGGGAGGGGTATAGGAGAGGGCAGTAAACTGGCGCCTTTACATTTTTGTAATTTTTGTGAACAATATACAAGAAGGATTGAACTTGCAAATTGTATGTAGAAAAGTAAACTGTTTTATGAGTTTAAAATATTGCAGGAGGATCTGGACAAAATACGTACAGTATCTGGACTCAGAAAAATGGGATGAAAATTAATGTTGAAAGGAGTCAAGCAGTTAGTTTCAGGAACAAGACATGCAGGAGAGTGCATAATTGCTAAAGGTGGGGGGGGGAGGTTGATAAGTTGAATTTTGAATATAATTATAGATACTTAGGGGTCACATCAGGCAGTGGTAAATCTCACTGGGGAAGACATAGGGCCTATAAGGTATGTAGTCAATAAAGCATTTAGATCACTGCACATTGCAATGCATATATTAAAAAGAACAAGCAGGGGTAGGTATAAAAGAGATGGCATATTTAATACTTGTAAGACCTCAACTGGAGTATGCTTTGCAGGTAAGGGATCCTTATCAAGAATTTTTGGTAAGTGAATTGGAGTGGGTACAGAGGAAAGCAGGTTAGTTATGTGATGGGGACCACAGAATGACCAGCAATGTTAGTATCATGCTAAGAAAACTTGCAAGGGTAAGTTTGACAGAAAGGAGGTTGAGAGTATGTACCTGGCATATACCGGTACAGGGGAAAGTGTTTGGGAGGATAATGGAAAGAGATTAAAGACTGAAGGTGTTTATGGAGGTAGGTTCGATCACAAGTTTAAAATAAGGTTACGCCAATGGCATAATAACTGGGGGAAATATTCATTTGTGGGAGGTGGGGGGGGGGGCAAAGAATGGAATAGCTGAGAAAAGGACACCTTCAATCATTTCCAAAAATATGTGCATTCATTCAAATGTAGAATGAAGTCATGGCAGAAGTAAGTAAGAAAATACCCCATTTGGAAAATAAATTTTCTAATTCTTGTGTCTTAACACCATGATTAATTTCTCATGAAAAGGATCACATACTTATTGCTTAAAACTTTATATTTTCAGAACAAACAGTCCCTCAGTATGAAGATGATTCATTTTTATAACATTTTCGGGTCTCTCGAGCAGTTGCTGAGAATATTGCTCAGCAGTTTCAGCGAACTCCTCAGTTTAAAAGGCACTATGGGCAGTATGAAAAACTATCAGCTCTAAGTCAGGTCAGCAGTGGTAATTTATAGTCGACTACGCTTCATGCATTTATTTCTCAGCAAAATGAATATACATGTATTTTATTCATCTTTGGTATTATACATATGCATTGCTAATTTCAGGTTCTCATATTTCTGTGGTTCATGGGGCATCAAACTGCAAGTTTCAGAGATGTTGCTGACAGATTTGATGTTACCATCAGCTCTTTACACGGGGTGCTCCAAAGAGTTGTTCTATTTTTTAGCAATCTATCTATCTATCTGCCCAAATAATCACCTGGCCTACAGAAGTTGAACAAAGGGACAGTGAACTACATTGCAGAAAAAGAAAAAAGAGAGTTTCTAGGTGTTGTTGGGGCCATCGAAGGCTCTCACATAAAAATTGACAAACCAGGAAATGTTTTTTTTTTTTTTGCTAGTTGCTTTACGTTGCACCGACATAGATAGGTGTTATGGCGACGACGGGATAGGAAAGGCCTAGGAATTGGAAGGAAGCGCCCGTGGCCTTAATTAAGGTACAGCCCAAGCATTTTCCTGGTGTAAAAACGGAAAACCACGGAAAACCATCTTCAGGGCTGCCGACAGTGGGGTTCGAACCCACAATCTCCCGGATGCAAGCTCACAGCCGCGTGCCCCTGACCGCTCGACCAAGCCGCCCGGTAACCAGGAAATGACCCGGATTCCTATATAAATAGGAAACGTTTTTATTCTATACCTACAGTGTTCCATCCATGTTTAAGTGATGCTGTATTGGTAGAGAATGGCATCGACATTATTGTAGAAAGGGCCTTGTCTCAACAGGAAATAGGCGACGTTGAGGACGATGACGATAGAGATGCTAAGAGGATGACATTTGTCAATACATTAAGAATGTAGACATAATTCATTCCTTATCTCCTCATTACAGTAATCAAGTACCCGCCAAATAAATGATTCGTTTCTCCCGCTGTCACTACATGACGCTGATTACGCACGGAATGATTCTATTTGCGTTTCAACACGCTGCAATAACGAACCGGTTCTGAACGGTACTTAGTACGCGCTTGCGCATTCACAGTTGTTGGTATCGGTTCTGAACGCGTTCCGAACTCGTTCCGAACTGTGTGTTGGAACAAACTTAATGATAATCGTATGGCCTCAGCTACCGTGTGCAGACATCTCAATTTGACGCCATCTGGCTGTCTGCTCGTCAATTTCGACGTTCCGTTTTACTCTAGGCCACCACTAGATGGCAGACCGAGTAAACCGAAACTCTCTTGGGCGTCTATGGCTGAGATTTAATTAATTTTGTCGGGTAAACACCAAATGTGTCACCAGAGATCTTTTACATGCCGACATCGTACGACATGGAGTGTCGAATGGACTTTTTTCCGCCCTTCAAAAATCCGACTACCTCTGCCGGGTTTGAACCCGCTATCTTGGGATCCGGAGGCCGACACTCTACCGCTGATCCACAGAGGCAGCTGCCATTCGTGATCTCTATAAGTATCCATAATATTCAAAGTTCTGAAGCCATTGTTGCCAAGAGTGTTGTGTATTTTATTGGCACGTTGTCAGTTTTGAAACTGAAATTGAAGGGAACAGTAAAAAAAATATGTTTATTATTATTTTAGAGCAAGTCAATCTTTCATAATTAATAAAATTATGCTTTATTCTATTTTCATAATTAACAATGGGAAAACTTAAGTGGTTATTCAAGTTTAGGCATTAAGGTAACGGTCTTCTCCATCTTGGCTGTGAACACACTCAGTACTCACAAGTAGAGCTCACAAAAACTAACTGATGCTTGCTCTAACACACTAAAAGCAAGGCAGCGAAAATGGCGTTACCTGACGCGAAGCATTATGATTATTGCAAGTTTTGAAAGGGGAAAAATGAAATAGTTCTGTTCAAGTTACAGGATTTGAAACTCACACCAATATTAAATTACAACACATGGTTGACTTATGCATGATTACTTATCAGCACATGGTAGAATTTGATATTGGCGATACCGAGCTCGATAGCTGCAGTCGCTTAAGTGCGGCCAGTATCCAGTATTCGGAAGACAGTGGGTTCGAACCCCACTGTCGGCAGTCCTGAAGATGGTTTTCCATTTTCACACCTGTCAAATGCTGGGGCTGTACCTTAATTAAGGATACGGCCGCTTCATTCCCACTCCCAGCTCTTTCCTATCCCGTCGTCGCCATAAGACATACCTGAGTCGATACGACGTAATGCCAATTGTAAAAAAAGATATTGATGACCTGACGGCATGCATAACTCAATTTGACCGAAAAAGTCACGTGGCAGGTTTTAAAACTTCCCCCTCAATTGCAATCACGTATGCTGAGTTGACTTCGAACCAGCCCACAGATACAGGTAAAATTCCCTGACCTGGCCGGGAATCGAACCCGAGGCCACCAAGTAAGGAGCGTGCACGCTACCCCTACACTGCAGGGCCGGCCCCGAAGATGGTTAAGATGTATAACATATAACGTTTGATATCTTCCATTCTCATAACGAAATTATCCGATTCCCTAAAGGGTAAGGGAGGGGCTCATTGGCAACATTAGAGCAATTTTGATTACAGAAGTCAACACGACTCCACTCATTCCTGATACAGATTAAGTGAACAACAGCGCCCTGTTATTCTCCAAAAGTAGATTTTGGGTCTTTGTGAGGGGAAAGAGAAACGATATTCCTACAGATGATTCTAAGAAACTAACGAAAACCTGGAGATTTATTGTTGTGAAGCACTTCTTTCAAATTTTTAATTATCGGTCCAATGGATGGAGAGTATGAACAATTTCCAGAAAGTAGGAACATCAGTCTAGTAGTAATATTATTAAAAAAATACATCTTTCGTCCTCCAGTGAAGGTGACAAATAAGTCCGGAATACATAACTTACTTACACTAATGAAATGTCCGGCTCCATGGCTAAATTTGTTAGCGTGCTGGTCTTTGGTCACAGGGGTCACGGATTCGATTCCCGGCAGGGTCGTGATTGTTAACCATCATTGGTCAATTTCGCTGCCACAGGGGCTGGGTGTATTGTCGTCTTCATCATTATTTCATCCTCATCACGACGCGCAGGTCGCCTACGGGAGCCAAATCAAAAGACCTGCATCTGGCGAGCCGAACTTGTCCCCGGACGTTCCCGGCATTAAAAGCCATACGCCATTTCATTTTTTCATTGTGAAAGGATATATTTTTCTGGAAAATTCATTGTAAAGAGATTGTGATTGCAGATATAAATGCAACTGTATAATTTGTAGAGAATCTCTTATAATCTATAATAAGTTTTCCCAATGTCATAAAAAAGGATTTTTTAAAATTCTGAAGGATGTTGCTGTGTTATTATATTATATTTGGCTGAGACAGCTAATTAAGTAGAGATATCTGTAGAGGGTCCGCCTCTGTGGTGTAGTGGTTATTATGATTAGCTGCCACCCCCGGAGGCCCGGGGCAAAACCGACCCTGGAGGGTAAAGGGATAAAGAAGAAGAAAAAGATCTGTAGAGGGTGTCTGAATTAACAGTCTTCTTGGTTACTGTTAAGAAGGACGATATCGTATGAAGTAATATTGCAATACTGGGATCCTAGTCCATTCCGGTTTCCCAAGGCAGCTGTCAGTCTAGTTTGTTACACATCACTCATACG